>NW_025063240.1:0-600000 GCF_018153295.1 Drosophila grimshawi
TTATATCGGCTGTCAGCCCGGTAGGCTGACACACTTAGGCCATATTTGGCCCGTTGTGATACCGAAATGGGATCCAGGGATTTCCTCCTGCAGTCGTGCCTTCAGCATTCCAACATATATTTAAATATTTGCCCAACCCGATGCGTTTATGAATTTCGCTATCTTGGCCAGTCTCATATATCGGAGCTCCGATAAACTATTTAGGGAGTAGTTTCCCAGGATTGCCAGCCTTTTCCTGGCAAGTGCTGGGCAGAGGCAGAAAAAGTGTTCCGGAGATTCAACTTCTTCCTCCTCTTTGCAGCTTCTGCAAAAGTCATTGTATGGCACCTGGAGTCTATTGGCATGAATGCCAACCAGCCAGTGCCCAGTTAGAGCCCGGATCACTGCGGAACAGTTAGTCCGACTCAGACTGCACAGCTCTTTGCTGCGCTTGGAGTCAATGATTGGCCATGTCTGGTGTGCTATGCGGGCACAGGTGCCACTTTGCCATTTACTGCATGACCTACGCCTATACTCCTCCCTGATATTGAGCTTGCAGGTAGCTAGAGGCATACTAATACCTTCCTTGTCCGTGAGGAGCGGCAGTATGGTACCTTTCCTAGCTAACTCATCGGCTTTGCAGTTGCCTTCAATGTCCTGGTGACCAGGAACCCATATCAGGCTAATAACATGCTGTTTAGCCATCTCGTGTAGAGATTTGCGGCAGCTTGTTACTGATATCGAATTGGAAGATATCGAGCTGATTGATTTGATTGCTGCCTGACTATCAATATATATATTTATATAGCCAGGGCTGACTTTGAGCCTATCTAGGCAGTCTAAAGCTTCCTTTATGGCCAGTACCTCAGCTTGAAAAACACTACAGTGTGTTGGAAGGCTGAAGGATAACTGTAAATTGAGTTGCTCGGAGTAGACCCCTCCGCCTACACGGTTGTCTAGCTTCGAGCCATCTGTAAAGAAGGTTATGGTTGCCGGTGGACCGGGGGTGCCATGAACCCATTCTTCCCTTTGAGGGAAGTATGTGTTGAAGGGTGTTCCCAATTGTGTTACTGGCACGCAGTAATCTGTTTTAGAAGGGATGGTCGGTTTCCCTTCTAAGATAGAGGCATGACCAGTGCTCTGAGTAGTCCAGGCGAGGGATTCTCTGAGTCTTATGGCCGTAAGTGTTGCATTTTCCATTCCTTGTCTTTCCAGACACGGAATGTCCAGGATAGCGTCAAGTGCCTCACTAGGTGTGGTACGAAGCGCCCCCGATATGCATAGTTCAGCCATACGCTGAACCTTGTTTAGTTTAGAAAGGGTGGTTTTCTTTTTTAAACAGGGCCACCATACTGCGACGCCATACAAAAGTATAGGTCTGACTATGGATGTGTATAACCATCGAACGATATTTGGGGACATACCCCATTTCAGCCCAATGGATTTCCTACACGTATATAGGGTGACTGTTGCCTTTTTAACCCGTGTTTGGATATTGAGGTTCCAGTCTAGTTTTCTGTCTAGTGTCAATCCAAGGAAATTGGCACTGTCTTTGAAAAGTAGATTTACATTATTTAGTCTGGGTGGGACAAGAGAAGGGACCTTGTAATTCCTTGTAAAAAGAACAAGTTCCGTTTTATTGGGGTTTACCCCTAATCCACTCTCTTGAGCCCAGCATGACAGTATTTTTAGTTTACTAGTCATGAGGTCACAAAGAGTTTGTGGGTATTTTCCCCTGAAAATTACTGCAACGTCATCTGCATATGCAACCATTTTGCAGCCGCCCCCCTCCATGTCCCACAGCAATTTGTTAATTGCTATGTTCCATAGTAGGGGTGACAGGACGCCTCCTTGTGGCGTACCTCTGCTTACGAACCTGGAGAGAGTTGACGACCCTAGTGTGGATGTCACAGTCCTGCAAGTAAGCAATTGACTGATCAGGCCCACCAGACCGGTGTCAAACCCCAGGTTCAGCAGAGCTGCAGTTATGGCTGCCGGAGTGACGTTGTTAAAAGCGCCCTCAATGTCGAGAAACGCTATAAGGGTGTACTCTTTATAAAGTAGGGATTTCTCTATAATGGAGATCACAGAGTGGAGGGCAGTATCTGTGGATCTGCCCTTCCTGTAGGCATGTTGAGACTCCGACATAAGCCTGGGGTCAATGGATGCTGTGAGATGGAGACTTATAAGTCGTTCCAAGGTCTTTAGCAAGAAAGATGACAGACTGATGGGTCTGAAATCTTTGGCGCTGGTGTGCGATGGCTTCCCAGCTTTGGGTATGAAGGCTATTTTTGACTGGAGCCATGTGGGTGGGATGCAACCAGTCTTCAGAATCTTCCCGAAGATTTCATGTAGCCAGTTTATGGCTGTGTTTCCCGCCTTCTGTAATTGGACTGGGCTTATCTGATCAGGGCCTGGGGATTTGAACGGCTTAAAACTGTTCACTGCCCATTTGATGTTATTTTTGTTTATAAGAGACTTCAAAACTGTGCTCTCTATACCGCTGGTTTCTGCGCACCTCGGGGTCTGCTCGGAGCAGCCAGGGAAGTGTGTATTAAGGAGGATTTCCAGTGACTCTTCACTGGAGACCGACCAGGAATTGTCATCCTTTTTCAGATAACCAAGTGCGGGTGTGGTTTTTGATAAAACTTTCCTAAGCCTTGCAGCTTCTGTAGTTGAATCGATCTCCGTACAGAAATCTCTCCAAGATTTCCTTTTTTCTCGTCTGGTGGCTTTTTTATATTCAGCCAGACTTAATTTGTATTTTGACCATTGCTGGTCGTTATTTTGCGCTTTCGCTGCATTAAAGAGAGACCTGCAACTTTGTCTAAGGACATTTAGTTGAGGTGTCCACCATGGTGGTTTCTTCTTGTGCACAGGCTTACTGATAGGACAAGCTGCCTTAAAAGCCTTATTGCATGCAGAAGTAAAAGTCTCTGTCAGATTGCAGAGATGAGCTAAGTTGTCCGGGCCTTTCGGTGGGTGTTCCGAAAGGGTTCGGTCAAGTTTGGCTTTGAAAATTTTCCAGTTCGCCTTCTTTTGATTTATGAAGTGAACTGGTTCTGGATGGCTCGCGAGGAGCTCAAATTCAATGTATCTGTGATCAGAGAAGGAGTGATCGTCAGACACTCTCCAACCTATTAGCTGATCGCTCATAGATTGTGAGATAAGGGTCAGATCAATGACCTCTCTTCTATTTTTAATAATAAAAGTGGGTTCATTTCCCGTATTACATACTAAGAGGTTAGTATTAAGAATGTAGGATAAGAGTGACTCACCCCTCGGATTTGTGCCCGTACTCCCCCACTGGGTGTGGTGAGCATTGGCGTCACAGCCTATGATTAGGCCAATGCTGTGCTTCTCGCACTCCTGGACGAGGGATCTTGTAATCTCGTCTGGTGGTGGGCCGGCGCTGTCGTTGGCCATATAGGCAGACAGTAGCCTTACAGGAGCTGACTGGAGCTCCAGGCTTACCGTTGTGTTGTCGGCATTGCTAAAATTATGAAGTAGAAAAATACTTAGATGTTTTTTCGCGAGGATGCAGGTACGTTTTTTACCTTCGTTTCCAGCTACTAATAGCTTATAATTTTTATTTCCTAGTCCGCAAACCTTGCCTCCAATCACCCAAGGTTCTTGGACTAGTACTATATCGTCTCCGCCTCCAGCCAGGCGGAGCATCAGAGCAGCGGATGCTGCTTTACTGTGGTGAAGGTTTATCTGCCGTAGTCTCAAGGACATCCGGAGATTTCCCCCTCACCACCGTGTTGTTGCTGTCGTCCTCGTCCGACAGCGTAAAATCGTCCTCGTCTAACTCGTGACACATGGCCTCAAGGCCCCGAGTCAGAGTCGACGTGTCCGACGTGTAGCCAGGCTCCAGCTCCTCATCGGTTGCTCCGATCTCCGCAGGAGGAGCCTGTTCGGCTGTGTTTTTGCAGACAGCAGGGTCTCCTCCGGCCGGCGCATCCGATTTGTATACCTTTACGGTAATGGAGCCGAAGCCGAAGTTTAGCTCGCCCTTGGCGGCTTCAATTGGGGCCAGCGATTCCTTGTTAAGAATCAGCACTGCCTGATTTGTTGGCCCCTCGGTGGCCTCAATCTTCACCACCCTCCAGTCGTGGGTGGGGAGAGAGGGGTTGCAGAGTTGCAGAAGGTTAAGCACTTGGTCCGGCTCCCTTAGGGAAGCCGGGATCCAGATGCGTGCACGAGGTAAAGCTCTACTGAGCGAGCGTCTTGGCAGGCGATAACCTTTGTGTTACCCTGGTACCACCCAGCATCCCTGCATACAGGTGGTGGCCCAGGCGCCTTGCTTAACAGCTTCAGGCATTGGACAGCGAGGGCTCCTTCCACCCATTTCCACTGATTTCTAGGGATTCTGCCGTCCTTGCTTCCCTTGTCAAGGATCCCTATAAGGATTCTTTCCTTGGCAATGTCAGCCCTGTTGCACCTTGGCCCGTTTTGCGACGGGACCGTGTGCTTCCTGTGAGCGCTGCCTTTTAGCCTGGCTCTGCTCTTTTTGGGGTGGAGCCTCACAGAAGTTTGGCAGCACCTTCTTAGCCCAAATCACTTTATTTTGCCATTCGGCTGGTGGATTTGGCTGAGTGTTCGCACTTTGCCGCTTCAGAATGCTTGCAGCATTTCTGCGGTCGGCATAGCTGAACCTTTTAGCCGCCGCGCTGGAAGTTGGCAAATCGCCCTTCGCACCCGCTCCGGCTGGCAGGTTGGGTGCACTAGTGCTTTCCTTCCCTGCCACGGAGTCGGACGGGTCGGGGTTTTTACCAGCTGCACCCTCGCCGCTGGCTTGACAAACAGGCTTTTCCGCCACTTTTGTCATGCTGCCGCTTTGGCCAGGCTTACGAGCCACTGCCTCCGCTACATGTTTGGGATTGCTCCCTACCGGTTTTGGGAGAGTACCGGACTCCTTTTGTGGTTTTTTGGAATACATTTGGATTCCCACGAGCTGCGGAGAAAAGATGTCCACCTGCACAGAGATCCGCGATGTGCAGGTAAGGCTGATTAATATCGGAGGTCGCCAGGTATCCGATATGCTCCGTGTAAGACTGGGTTATTTTAGGGCCCCCAGCCTGGCTGACTATCGGCACGGGTCGCATGACACCTTAGTCCGGCCCTTTACCTCGAACCATGACTCGGTCCTTTCCCAGCGACAAGACTATGGATGCAGTTTATGTCGGAGGTTCAGGGCACGAGTCTTAGCTAGCATCGGTACCTAGCAGGACCACTGTGATGCTATTTCCAGTCGGCACCCTCGTGGAGGGTTCAGTTGAGGAATTTTTGCCGACCCAACATGACGTAAAAAATCCGGGTTTTATTGCACCCAGGTGTCCATAACGCCACTGATCCAAATACGATGTGACCATAAATTTTTTTTACATAACCCGACCTAAAAGGTGGGGAAACCCCAGTTTGTTGGGATCATATATTCATTTTGGTGGTTAATATATGTACCTGTCATTGGTCGTTGGAATTTTTGAAAAATAATGTATAATTAGTTTATGGCAGGCAATTAAAATTTTTGCTAGGCACTGGTCCAAATAATCTGTGAGACACTGTATGTCACGCCGACCTCTGCCGCCTCACGCCCCTCGGCGTTACAATTTTTAAATGACTATATCTTACGCAGTTTTTCAGTTAGAACCTTCAATTTAGTTAGGTATGTCACTGGAGCCGCATTTAAGAACCGATAACAAATTTGTATGGTCACGCCCAAACCCATAATCCCATAAAAGCCAATGCCGATATTTCGGAAAGTATAAATCGATAATTCGGCATATCTCCCACAATTTTAAAGATAGAGTGGCCAAACTTGGAAGGTAACTTGCTGGTAGTATCCTCCAACGTTCGGCAGCTTAATTTTTCAGAACACGCGCACACCCGCCGCCCACAGGAACTTTGGCCGTAGAAAACTGAAATGCGCATATCTTCCACAATTTGTAAACTTGAGTCACAAAATCTTTAAAGTATGTTATTGGTAACTTTCCTAAGCCACGCCTACTACGCCCTTCTAAACATATACTCCTGTTAGTGTAAATAGATAAGACCACATATCTCACACAGTTTGAAAGCTAGAGTCACAAAATCTGAAAAGTATATTGCTAGTCTTCAGCCTTCAAAAATCCGAAACAGAACATTTTGGACCACGCCCACTCCCGCCCACAAAAACGATACCTCGTTACCAAACTTGGAAGGTAGATTACAAAGATCGTACTCGAAAATTATTTGGCCACGCCCACTCCCGCCTCCAAAATTCCCTGAAGCCTATATCTCCCGTAGTTTAAGAGCTACAAGTACCAAACTTCGAAGGAACGTTACTAACATACATTTACTACCCGGTTCTGTGTTACTTGGTATCCGCTGGAATAACTTATGGTATCAAAGTGTTTCGTAGTCAGTTACGCCCGAACGCAACACGTTACACGGATTTCAAAATAAAACATTGACTCACCTTGTTAATTTGTATCAGAGCTTCTCCACTGAGGGTGGTGTGCGTTGGCATCGCATCGTATTAAGAGACCGATTTTGTTGGCCTCGCATGTCTCAACGAATTCTCTCAGGAGCGGTGGTGGTGAGTCTTGCATGGCGTCAGAGATCCGACTGGAATCTCCAGACCCACAGCCTCGTTATATTCATTACTGGAAAAGAGATACGTAAAGAGATTCAGATCTTTATGTACCAGAATTCAGGTCTATTTTCACTTGAATTATCAACCTCAAGCAGCTTTGTAACACGGATTTTTTGAAGGTCAGTCGAAAGTCAGCGCCGAGAAAAAAAGGGATACAAAGAAGCGAGAAGTGCGGGAGTTAAGTTTATTTTTGTGGAGTAAAGTGGGCTAAATAAAATAATACCGGAATTAAATTTAAATAAAACCCGGCAAACAACAATAAAAGCCAACTTTTGCATAGACGGCTACAACAATGAAATAAAAGACGGCTACCAGTTATAAAATTAAAACTACACTGGCAACAACAATAATATTAAAAGTAAAAACGCCGACGAATACCCAACAAAGTTTAAATAAAAACACACCGGCAACAACAATAATATTAAAAATCGCAAATGAAGACCATAAAAAATTTAAATAGAAACCTACAACAAAATTAAATCACCACCGGCAAAAGTTAACAAAAATTAGACGTCCGCAACCAAGAACCACAACCACCAACAACGACGAGGAAAAGCAGGACGAGAGGATGGAAGGATCGAAACGGTACAACAAATAAAAGTGAGTCCGTTCCAATCAAATTACGGTGGGGGAAATTTATTTTCATCAGCAGTGCGCAGGCCTAACGCCCGTCACTCTCAGCTGATCAGTCTAGCAGCAGTAACGCGCAGCCGTTGATTGTGATGCGCAACTTTTTTAGCCAAATTTGTATATTATAATTTATATATGTATTTATATTTTGTTGGTTGTAAATTATTTATTTATTATTTTTTCTTTTTTGTACTTATAATTTTTGGTTAAATTAGTGTTCAACATTTATTATGTTATCTTAATTTCAAATTTGTATCTGCATTTATTTGGGATAGATAACTTCCTCATCCCCGTTTAAACTCGTCACCGAAACATAACTATGTTTTTTTTACAACGTGAAGGATGTTAAATATTTATTTTTTGCACGGATATTTTTGACAGAAATTTTTGTTTGTAGATTTGGTCCGTAGGGTAGTTTAGGGTGTCCCCAAACGATTTAAAACTCACCTTTATTTTCGATTAACTAAATTTGCATACCAAAAAAATAATTTAATTCAAATAGGTAGGTTATGTGAAAGGTAAAGCCAAACAAATGACTAAATCAGTTTAAATTAAATTTATTTTAATAACTATATATTTAAATAAGAAAGAATATGAAATGTTAGCCGTAAAATACCGTCATTGAATATGCGTAAGCCCATTTCAAATGACGTTTTGAGAATGCAGGGGAGGGGCCAAAAATGTTTTTTGTATAAAATGTGATCTCAGACATAAAAAGGGTGGGGCATTAAATAAATTATTTCGCCCCACAGGAAGGGCGGGAGCGCTACGGCAATAACAGCGAGGCCGCCGTTGGACGTCGAAATTAACTGTTTTTTTGTGTTTTGAATAATTACTGCCACCGTCCGTTAAATTAGTGATGTGTAGATTTGTTTAGTGTTGTGTTATTATAGGTTCGGCGGGCATGGGTAGACCCACCCCTAATGGAGTACTGACTGGCTGGAGCTGTCCCGTCAAGACCGACCAGTAACACGGCTTATATAGTAAATTCAATGAAAGTCAGTGAAATAAAAATCAATGAGCATTTCTATAATTTTTGGATCGATTCGAAGTTGAAAGCCTCACCGATTAGAGATCATCAGGAAAACCTTGGCCTATCTTTGTTATGGTGGGCGAATAAATCGAGAGGAATAGAGCTGATCTGTTAGTATCGATTATAGTGGATAAATGGAAAATAGGCACATATAAGTCATATAGGTCAAAATGTGTAAGGTATAGATGAGGAAAAGTGCAACTTAAATTTGGATTTACAGAAATGTCTAGTTAAAAAAATAAAATTCCAAAATAATTACCCAGTAAAACTATGGTGTCCTTTCCTATCCCATTTGGATCAGTTTACCAAAGTCTGCATAAAAAGCACCTTTCGCCTTTAGGACGCGCATGCCCAGCCATTTAATCTGCTATCCTTTCCAAATCTCCGACAAAAAGCCGCACATACTCAGAAATTTTCCTAGCCTGACCAAAAGAGGCGGCCATAAGAGTCCTCAAATTGTGACCTACTGAAGTATAATTAGTTGCATTAAAATACTAAAATAAAACAAACTCATAATCGGTTACTATTAGGAAATTCGCCTGTGGGCTACACTGATGAGCAACCGTTTAAACAATGATGCGCAGCTTGTGTCCGTGATGCCAAATCTAAACTAACCAATGATAAAATATGAATAAAAATAACAAAATAAAACAATTACATCTATAGTTTAACAATTTGCAATAATAACTTTGTGAACATATGTATGCAAAAACTTCCTTTTTTCGCGTAGTATCACGTGTTGTCTGCTTAGTGGTAATATGCCATCTCTGTCCATAAATCCTTATAGGCTGAGCACACAGAGCGACATCTTGCGGTGTGTTTTATAATTATGCGCTTATTGACATCTCTGTGATTGAGCGCCTATAAATACATATGCATGTAAAACAAAACGTTTGATTGTGCTAAAAATAATTTGATCACAAAAGGATGCCAGGTTACGATTTTTGAAGACCACTTATTACGTAAATATATTTATAATAATACGCCAACCACTTATTAATAATGCACATTTAAATCTATATGTACACTTACAGGATGTAAGTATATATACATTTTTTTCTTAATACACTTTTGAGCAAATGTAATTACGTATATATTTATTTAATATATAATGGAGGAGCGTTGCACAAAATTTGCCGAGATAAAAAAGTTGCCAGACTCACGTAAAGGCAGAATTAGTTTTGCCATTTTGAGTATAATTAAGTGTTGGTAAATATTTTTTATCTATTACTTATTATTTAAAAAACGAATAGTAAATAGAATGAAGATAGTCAGCAAATAATCTTTAAAAAGTATACATTCAAAAGTTGAAAAGCGAATTATATTTAAATGGTGACCTAAATATTTTGATTGGTTGAGATTAGGGTGTTGCAGGTGAGCGAAAATAAAATAATACAATTGTAAAGAATTGCTCAAATCGGATACAAAGAGAAATTTAAAGTAAGGACGTTAGATCTTGCCTATCGGAAGGACCAATATATCGCTCTACCGGCTAGCTATCGGCTCAGGATTGGATGGACTGCGATATATGTTTTGGGCGGCATGTCAACAATCATTTGTATTTCTTTCATAGCCCAATCCGTTCACTACTGTGTTGGCTGTGCGGATATTATACAGTCTGCGTATCCCTCCCTTTCTTTTAAATCTCTCGTCAAAATTTATTTGAGAAATTTCGTTTGGATTATATTTTTATTTTCGTTCGCTTGCCATAACCTCACCTCACCCAAACATGTTAACTTAAGCCTTCATTTCCATTTCGTATTACACTAGACTATTTAATTTACACTGTCATATTTTCTCATCAACAATATTATTTTGTAATAAATGTACCTTTTGAATATCTAATACTCTGTTAGCCAACACTACATTTTTTAACAGATGTACTATATTTACAATTATTTATAATACTTACTTGCAGAAGAAAAATAATTTGTTTATTCCCTTCTTAAGTGTGCGTCACTGTTGGGCAAAATGAGCATCACTGTTGCAGCCATTGCGCATCACTGATGCCGTAGGGGTTATGGACGATCAGCTGTGCCTGCGTCCCTATTAGGCGTACATATTTAATTGGGCGGGAGCAAACTCACAGGTTTTTTGGGATGCTCCGGATCGTCTTACTATTTCCACTTATTTCGATCCTGTTTTAGCCCAATTGTCCAATTTTCCAATTGTAAATTTTCGACTTCGTATTCTCATTTTTTCTTCTTTCTCTCTTTCGCATTGCCAGACTCTTCCTATTTAGCCCCTTTTTTTCTCGACTGCAAATCTACTATCTACTCTTAACCGCCAGATGGTGTGCAGTGCTCTTCTCACCCCTCCGCAAGCAGTGTAAACCCAAAACTCCAACGCAAAAACACGAGCAAACTAATAGGCGAATTACAAAGAGTGACATCTTGCGGGACGGATGGGAATTTTAAAAACATAGGCAACATCAGTACCAGGATCATTCACAGCACAACGCTTTCCAGGCTAGTTGAAATTATTTCTTGTATATTTCGAAATCCTAGTCTAGACAATGCGACTCCTTGTTGCCAAATAATTAAATATAATAAGATTGAAAACAATGTTTTATTTATATTTATTTTGATTATCGGCCATTTTAAAAATAATATTTTCAGTATTTCTTTTCACTTTAAATTTTTGAATGCAACAAAATGGTTTAGGAACATCCACTGCTGATGCGGAAATGATGATGCATTTTCGGCTCGGCAAAAACTAACGGAGCATCACCAATACTGAGTATTGATGCATGATGTTAATCTGTGTTATTCGCCTATAAGCATTTTCCTATTGTATGCTTAGTGCTAATACTAAGGGACATATATTTATTTTGAAAAGGAATAATACTATAAATTAAATATTTTTCCGCTTCTGGTGGATGCATCCAAAAGACAATGTGTAAAATATTATTTGGAAGCTACAAAAAATAGGAGACTTGCTCTAAAAGATGTTATAGTATTTCCCTCCGTTTTGATAGTGCTTACGCCACCAAAATGGCAACACTAATAACTACATCCGACACGTGCTAAATCTTTGATAGAATTTTCTTTAAACAGGTTAACACTGATCTCTTTAATTCTGCTCGCATTGCACTGTGCTCTTGAGCTCTGGAAAGCCCAATAAAGTTCCAAGCTAACAGCGCCAACGGCGATCAGCTGCTGACAGCATATAAGTTGGCAGATTTTTTTTGCGTCTTCTGTTCATTGTCTACCTACAGTTTGCAATTGACGAAAAGTACTCTATTATTGCTGGAACACTTCTTTGTAGTTGTTCTGCTTCACTCACATTTTGTTTTGGTTAGCCGGCACCTTCTCACCAGCCTCTCTTCGTCATCGTCAGTAGTTCTGGAATTGAGTACGGGAGATAGTTTTCATTTTCTAAAGCGAGCACCTTATTGAGTACTAACCTAGCCAGCCACACTAAGAATCACACAGCGCAGCAATAAGCTTGATTCGGTCTCCCATATGTAAATATCTCATTTCTGTCATTAGACTGCGCCTGAAACTAAAGTCGGAATTTCAAGACAAGGAGTTCATCTAAATCTGAATGCACCCACAATGGAGATGCCAATGATGCTCTAAACTTCACTCTGAGGTTAGTCGAATATATGCACAGTTGCACTAGTTTCCCGGAGATTAATGGTTCTTCAGAATGCAAGCAGAATTGCTTCATTCGACGCAGGGCAATGATGAGAAGAATTTAATAGAATAAAAGATGTTAATCTTAAAATTGAACATCAGCGAGAACTACTTAGGCAGCATGTTGCTGTATGTATATATCCGTGTATCCGTGTAAATATCCGCCCGTAAGAGCGAAACTTTTTTCGACACCCTTGGAGATAGAGTTTTGACTTGACTCTGCCGCCCTCAAGCCCCTAAGATTCTTGAATGGCTATATCTTAGGCAGTTTTTGAGTTGGAGCCGTCAAATTTGGTAGGTGTATTACCGGTAGCCGCCTTTAGAAATCAACAAAAATATGGCCACGACCACACTTGCGACCATAATTATTTCGGAAAGTGTAAATCGATAAAACCGCATATCTCCAATAAATTTAAAGACAGAGTTACCAATCTTGAAAGAATGGCACATCGATTTTCAGACCACGCCCACACCAGCCGCCCCCAGCAAATTCGACCCAAAAATACTGAAATGCGCATATCTTCCACAGTTCCTAAGCATATCACCACATTTTGAAAGTATATTACTGGTAGCACCCTTAAAAATTCCGAACAAATATTTTAATAACACTTCTACATCCTCTCCCAAAAGCGATGAAATCCTATGTCTCCCGCAGATGAAGGTCCACATTTACCAAACTTAGTATTACAAGGAATAAGCTAAAAATTTTTTTCGGCCACACCCAGCTCCGCCCATTAAATTTCCAAAGTCCTATATATCTTGCAATTCGAAACCTAAAGCCACCAAACTTGGAAAATCCTCCAACATTCTTTTACGGCCACGCCCAATCCCGCCTCTAAAAAATAAACCACAAAGCCTGTAACAACCTCAATTATAAAGGCAAACTAACCTACTAATTATAAAGGCAAACTAACCTACTAAAGGTAGCTTACTGGGAAGCTCCTTCAAGGTATCCTAACGTAAACGTAAAATTTCTTAAATATTTCTCGGTGCTTCAGATCAAAATTTTGAATATCATTTCAACCACATTTTATGGATATACCTTTTTCAATTTCAATTTAACTCAATTATTAAAACCTTTAAACAAAATTATTATAAATAATAAATTAATTTTCCTTATGTATGTAATCTGTGTCTTCTGCAAAGGATTTTTGAATTAAAGTACAAACTCCGATTTAATTGATTTAATATACAGCTGTGTGTAGGGTAACCCCTTGTCAGACACTCCGGACTAGATCGATCGCACTTTCATTTTAAAAATCAATAAATAAAATTTAAAATGGAAAGGCGAATTTTAATTTTACTGAAAGGAGAGCAACGGCTTTTTTTTATTGTTTATAATGTTTTATACAAAATCAAAAATTACATCTTAAAAAGAAACTTCAACATTTCGATCTTCAATGATTGTCAACTAGGTTAAACTATTTGCACATATACAGCTGTATATAATTTTGTTCTTAATCTTTTATATGATATATACTTACATTATTTCGTGAATGCTTTTATCATTTTTTGATATGTACTTAAAAGAACTAATTGATTTCTTTTGAATATTAGTCTATATTTTAAAGGCAGTTTGTAGTTCGCATTGACTATTGACATGGCATACTTCTAAATACATATGTTTCCATTAATATATATGGTGTCAATCTATGTTATCAGTTAGGTACTAAGTAATTGTACAAGTGCCTCTTTTGTTGGCTCTAAGTTTTTTATGGTCTTTGCAGCCTCTCATTTTTTTGATGTATGTCTTGTCAAAACATAGCAACATAATTATTATAATGTTTTTTCGAGTAAAATATGAACAGTACATTAAAATCTAATTTAGAATTGAATCATAAGCTGTCAATTCGCGTATTATAAATTATAATTTAAGCAAACAATACAAAAAGTTCCATTATAAAATTCACATCAGATTTCGAATACTTCTTGATCTTTTTTGCATATCAAAGTCATTTTTCTTGGAACCCAATAACAATTAACACATTTTTAAGTTGTAACAAAGAGTTAAGTAATTAAAAATAAGGGGGGAAAAGGCGAACACATCGGTTGACAATTTATCATGATTTAGCTTCATTGTGAAATTAATTACCTATAGCAACTTATAGCATGTGGTTATAGAAGTCGGCGTAGTTAGTCGCTCAATGCTGCGTTTCTTACTACCGAAGGAAAAAAATCAATAAATTAGGAAATTCAACTAAGGTTAATTCAATAATACAAATACATACCTGCTATCACCATACAGCGCATAAGACTCGTCGGGATCCATGTCAACACCGGGACCCAGTTTTTTGATATTTACGCATACACAATTCTCATGTTGACCTTCACAGGGTGGTACCTCAAGCCAATGGTGTGGACAATGCAAATAGCGCATAAGCGGATCGCTCTCAATCATTTGAAATACACGCTCATCATATAAATCCAGCCAATCATCACTGTCAGCCATCAAGGCCAACAGATCCGGTTTACAACGCCGCACAATTTTTGAAAACAGATTACAAACAGCCAGGGACTTGGGCAGCTTATAGGCGGTCATATGTAGACGCCAACGTGCCATAAAAAGCTTATATATGAGATGGTAGTCATCATAGCGATATTCAATGCGCTGACCATCTGGCGAAATGCGAGACTTCTGAAATATCTCATCGAACTTCATGTCTTCATCGCTTAGCAGGTTCAGGCATTTGTTGTCACGTCTTAAGTAATCCCACTTGTCCACATCCAGACCGCAGCGACTGTTGTGCACAATATCAAAGATATAACCAAGTCCCATCATTGGATAGGTTAGCAACTCCCGTTTGCCGACTATCAGCGCCTTGATTAGCTGCACACCTCGTCCATTGTTTTCGTCACGCAGGGAACGCAGTATCTCGCTCGTCATATCGGCAAAAATCTTATCTACGCAGATTAATCCATTCTGCTCATGCTGAACCAAGGGAAATTTGTATGGTATATACATATTAGTATTAAATATTAGATTAGCAAATACGTATTCTGCTACCTACATCAAAGCTATTCCCACACACTTCTTCCCACGTATGCGAAAATGGACCATGTCCTATATCATGTAGAAGCGCCGCGATCTCAACAGAATGTCGACACCATTCTGGCAATGCTTTCTTATTATTGGAATTGCGCTTCAAGGCATTCAGATGAATCTGTGCGCTCCTGTAAGTCCTGCCCAAATAAATGGAATACAGTTAATTATTCGCACTGACGCAAGGAATGTAGCTTACCCAATACAATGGTCATATCGAGAATAAGTAGCCTCTGGTTTGCCAGCCAAAAAGAGCAATCCTAGTTGCTTAATTTTTTTGAGACGCTGGAACAGTTTGTGTTGCACGATCTCCCCAATGTGAGTGGGGATTTCAATGACTCCGTGAACTGCATCTTCAATGAGGATCTAAAAGTTGAGAGTTTTAATTAATCCTAAATTAAATAATGTATACATTCCATTATAAATGTTTATTAAATCCGTTATCACAAAAAATAATTACTTCAATTCGATTACCTGGGCACGTTCTATATGTGCAACACGCGAGAGTCAAATGCGAACTGACAGATCTAAAACTAAATGCTTAGCTTGAAACGTGAAACGAGCTATACATGTTTTTTTTTAAATAAAAATAATTGTATACTTCTTTTCTGTTTATGCCATAGTTGTACGTGTAAATAGTTCAAATAATTGAAGGAACTCTGCTCATCTCGTTACAAACTCAATATAGGTAGCAATATGCCACAATTGCACTTTGTAAACTGCAGGTGATAATCAGCTGTTGATACCATGCCATGGCAACGATAATTGCTTTGTCTGCGTTTACATGCTTGCATGCTTTCTCTTACATATGGATTTGGGGACTCATCCCTGGTCGACTGTTGTTGTCGCAGTTGAAGCTGCTGCCGCTCAATTGACGCATCAGGGCTCCGAGCTGCCCTCGCTTCCAAGGAATTTTGAGCACAAAGCATAGTGCCAAACATTTGAAACGGAAAAATCCGACTTTGTTGTGCCTTCCACAGTTGTCGACAACAGAAAAGAAGAGTGCAACGGTCAGAATTTAACAGGGAAAACGTTTTGAACTATTTGATTGACTCCCTATTTATAATTATGTACGCAAAATGTAAATATGTCAACTGGAATACACATGATATCAATAGTTGTCAGGGCTGTCAGGGTTGCTTGTGTGTTACCAGGGCTGCAGAGCACTTGCACAGTAGAAGTGGAATTTAAGAGCTGGTTTTTATGAGCACAAAATTAATCGTTCATATGTATTAATAAGGGCAATTGAACAATGTAATATATTAATTATAAATACCAAAAGTATGCCTCAGTAGCAAAATGATTTTTTATTGTAAAACCAATTATATATATATTTTGTATTTACTTTGTTTCTTTATTTTTGCGTTTGAAGCTTACTATTAAGCTTTTATACATAAATATAATTGATTAATAATAATTAACATGAAATAATCTAATTAAGAACTGCATACGTTTTTTTTTTAATAAAATCGTAATAATAATTACAATATTTAATCTCTTTAGAAGTTCTCTTATCCTAAGCTAAACAATAGCAGAGCAGTAAACTGTAATTGAAAAAATCTTCCAAGCCGAATAATATAATATTTAAAACTCCTATTTAATCTGTCATCGCTATTTCCCGGAAGTTTGTATGTAAAAAATGAGATTTTTCAAGAGCGCCGCCGCATTAAAATGAAAATGAAAGTTGCTTTTGGCCTACAGCTGCTACAACTGGTACAGAAGAGCAAACTACTAAAAAAAGAGAACAAATTGAGCAAAGAGCGATTTAAGGAAGAGCAAGAGAAATTAATTTGATTGAATAATTGTGGGTTGTGAGTGAAATATGCTATGTGTATAACATAAATACAGGGAGAAACGAGAACATATATACATATACTTGTATACATATATATTACATATGCATATGTATATATATACATATATATATATTTATATATTGCAATTGCATATTGTTGCATGCAGGCTAATTGCGGTCAACGCACCTTTGGAATAAACACAGCACATCAAAATATATGCAATATATATAAATATATTTATAAATATATATATACATATTCAAGTATAATATAAACAGAATCCAGCATAGCTAATTGTTGCGAACAGCAGATAACAACAATAAATATATTTAGTTGTATGTACATTGATAATTAAAAACAAGCTAAAAACAATACCCAGCGAATAGTCGAAATACCTTTAAAAATGAAAACAATCATAAAACCAAACAATAACATTTTAAAAAAAATATACCGGCTCCACTCTCGACTGAATGGAGTGAGCGAAACTAGAAAGTAAAGCAGAGATAGAGAGAGAGAGAGAAGAGAAGAGAGAGCGAGATACAGAGAGACATAAATACGGCTATGTTACAGTGGGACAAGATTTGTTGGCATAAGTATTTCAACTGTTGCAATTCGAGTGGATAATGGTGATAATAACATGGGTGAGTGTTGTGTTGTTACAATTTTGGTTGAGGCGCACATATAAGAATAGGGATATTCTATTCCTTTTTGTAGGTAATTAAAATTCATAACAATATTAACAATATATAATCTTATCACATTGGCAAATAAAGAATATTTACGCAGCGGTCAAGTGCAAACCCAAGCAGCATTCGAGTGATTTATATTAATTTGCGATGCTGACTGTTGATAATCATTTGCAAATTTCTTTCAAAGCTTTTGTATCACTGTTCAGATAATTGATGTTCTCTCTCTCTCTCTCTCTCCAAGCAAAGAGACCTAAGCCCGCCAACTGTGCGTGTGGAGAGCCGATAAATGAATGAGAAAAGTGAGAGTTTTCTTGGGCATGCCACAAGGCTTGCAACATTCTTTGCCAGTTGCCATGCGACAGGACAGCCGCACGGGCAGGCACTTCTCAATGCTGGCCAAAGTGACCCAAAATTCTAGAAGAGTGGTTCGTGAGTTCAGACATTAATGTATCTAGCGTATCTTGGAGATACATACACTCAGCAGCTGCAGATGGGAAATTAAATTCAAATGCTAATTAAAACGCAGTGTGCGATCCTCTCTCGCTCTCTCTTCCTCCCACTCTCGTTCTGTGCTGTATTTGTAAAAAGTTCTCTTTTGCGAAATGTGCTCATATCTTTATATGTTTGTATATCTTCCTATGTATATATGGGTGTATGTGTGTGTATCTGTATCTGAATAAGACCCATGCCATTGCGTACTCTCAGCGAACGTAGCCGACCGACAGTGGGCGAAAGACGCAACTGCCGACTGCCAACTGCCGACTGCGAACATCGACTGCTGTGCTGTGCTCTGCTGTGCTGTGCTGTGCTGAATGCTAGCTGCTATGACCTTGCAATGCCCTTGAGTGACACTCTTATTGTGACCAAGTTGCTGTTGCCGCCACTACAACTGGCGGTGCTGCCACGGCTGCCACGACGAGCGCTGGCAAAATTCAGAATGGATTTATATTGAACATTTAACATTTTTCTGTCTATCGTATTTTTTGCGTAAGTTGTTGTTATTGTTTTGTGTTTCGTGCCACGACCACAAAGAACAAGCAACACGAAACCGAACGCGTAGCTCCTTTTTTATAATCTCAACTCTCGACCCTTCGTCGCGTGTGCGAATGAAACAGCTGCAAAGATAATCAAAAACATATCGTCCTCGAAAAAAAAAAACCAGAAAAAAAAACAGTGCACTCAACTTCACTACAAAAAGTGTTACCTAAGCAACCAGTGACAACTGTGAAACCACGAACAGTGTTTTTTTCAACAGAGTTTGTGTGCCTGCGTAAGTGTGTCTGTGAGTGTGTGTGTGTGTGTGCATAAAAGTGAAAGTTCAGGTCAGGCAAATCCTCCGCTAGCCCCAACCCCACCCACAATCCTTGGCACGTTTTTTAAGGCGGAAGCGGCTATGTTGAGAACGATATAGAAACACGCAATACACACAGCCAAGTAAAACAACGACGACTTCCTCATCATTATATACCATCTATAGGTGTATATAATCACATTATATATACATATATATATATATAAATCTACATATATATATGCAACATATTTATGCGGCAGCTTTCACAACTCCAATTTTGTACCACAACGTGAACGGGCAAGTTAGGAACTTGGACTACAAAAAGGAAATCGCAGAACATAATTACCTATATAGGCAGGTGAGTCAAACTAATAATAATTAATAAATTAAGTTAAAATAAATAATTAAAGTAATAATAATAACATAGTTCTCTAATATATATTTATATTTATAAATAAAACAGCAAAGCCTGAAATGTATAATATATTTAGTATGTTTTTATTACTAAACTAGAATATTTGCGTTTTTTTATGGGCATTTTTAATTGTAATTCAACTTTGAACGAGCATCTGGCTACTACTTTTGGCATTCAACGTATTTACGGGAGCTCAAAATGCTCACTTGCAGGGCCAAAATTGTTGTCGATTATTAATAGGTAATTATTTACTAGGCAGAAGATATGTTTAAAGGATCAAAATTGAACAGATGTCCAAAATTCAGAGTTAATCTCAACGATTTCCTCGACTCAGATATTGTCAAGTGAAATATATGCAATGCTAATCAAACTTTGCCTATTTATGTATCTAACTGGCACAATGAAAACAAAGTTAACCACCGCCCCCAAAGCTCGGGAACTGTTTTGCCGGGCTCCAATCGTAACCCATTACAATCAAAGCACGAACTGTAAGTGAAGCCAACGGAAAACGAAAGCATGTGAAAATCGAAAGTATCTGTGTATCTGTATCTGTGTATCGGTAGCTGTGTATCTGTATCTGTGGCTGTGCGTCTGTCTACTCCAAAACAGCACAAGCGTTTTTCACATTGTTGTTGTTTGTTATGTTGTTGTTATGATTATTATTGTGGCTGTGCTTGGCTTTGTTTGCTTTTGACATTTCGCTGGGTAGCAATGTCATACAAATATAAATAATATACACGCGCTACACCCCGCCCCCCTACAAAAGGAACCACCCACACCAAAAAAAAAACAAGAAGAAGAAAACACGCACTAACCGCGCCGCAAGCAGCAATGTATCAGCGAGATAGTCGACTACTTAAGGCTATCCATGGGCAATCCAATTTTGACATAAGACTAGGCGTGTGTGTCACTCATATATAATTTATTGATTGTTTTTAACACCCAAAAACCACCGACAATCGATTGGGAACCTGCCCAAAAATTCCTACTCAGCCGCCAGTCCTGGGCTTCGATAATGTTGCAACTGACGGCGCAAAAGCAGAGACGTAAAAACGTAAAAAAACGTAAAAAAAAAAAACGCCGCGTGTTACGTGCGTCTGTCAATTTGGCTAATTCGCCATTTAAAAATATATATTAATATATCTCTACATATATTCTGGTTTATTTATAAATAACGAAAATCATTCAGCGCCAACAGAGTCAGCTGTTGTGGCTTGTAGAATTTTTGGCCAATATTTTTATGTGGGTGGCACATGAGTGGACAGAAAAAAAGAAATATTAAAACAAAAAAAAACCAAATTAAAGCAAGGAAAGTGTTAATATATTATATAAATATTGTATGCTCAGACACATGACTTATGTAGTAAATAATTATGCAAGACCGATCTGAGGATAATTAAAGACGTCATTTTTACTCAGGTTTTGAAGAGTGAGAAAAAAAAGGCGAAAACAAACACTTCCGGCTAGATAAAAGCTTTCTAATCTGTAATTTTTGAAATGCACTTGTAGCACAAGGACTACACCACTGATGCCTTTATTGCTATCAATTTATAACCAAATAGCAATTCAATCATATAACCGTATCTCTTTTATCTTTTGTTACTGATATCAATTTGCTGAAAGCATAGTCAATTTACGTTCATGTTCAAATCCTGTCCGCACCTAATCCGATAACTGATAAAAACTAATAGCCGAAACCAGTGGATAACATGAAATCACAGTCACAGCGGGACTGAATTCAATACAAGTGAGACTTTGGTGACAATCATTAGTGTCGCTGATAAGCCGATTATAAATACTACGGGTAGAACAGTGGATAGTTACAGCATTTTAAATACCCTGTAATAATTATGTTAGTCATGATATTAAGTGTACAAGATTCCATCAAAAGTTTGTTACAGTTAGAGCAAGAACGAGTATGAGAATATTCATAGTTGCATGAAAATATATTTAAATGTAATCTTGAGCACCTAAACTGCACGTGCGAACATAACTAGAATTAACAAGTAAAAGTGGAGTGCACTCGACTAATAGATACCCTGAACCTAAGTAAAACATTCTTAGTAAATGTCTGTGCACGTGTATAAAAAAATGTTTGGGCCTGTTGGTGTATAATTTGGTGAATGGTTTTAGACAGACAGATGGTCTGATCAACTGTTGCTGCTGATCAAGAATGTATTTAGGTTATGGGGTCGAGGATGCTCCTTTCAGCATTTTCCCCATATATTATGATATAATCAGCCATACAAAATACGTATTACATGAACATTATTTCAGTTGATTTCCTCGCCGGTCTTAGGCAGAGTTGTCAACCTTAACCTTTTTTCTATTATCTGCTTTGTTGTTGGCGAACTAACTCCTCCTTTTGCCTGTTAAATAATTTCATTATACCCTTTTTAGCAATTTTTAATTGGTTAAGGGTATAGAAATATACTCGCCTGACTAGGCGGAGTAGTAGTAGTCATCTGAGCATTATGCCCTTTCCCTCTCTCTTTGAGGGTAGCAGACAACAACGCTGACGCTGATCACGAGCGTTTCTCTATGCAAGCGGCTGTCTGGCAATGGCAGCGAATATCGGACAGGGCAGAGGGTCGCATTTGTCGCTGCTGCTGCCTGCTGCAGTTGTCTTACCTTTGGGCTGCAGCGATTACGATTACACATGCATGTGTGTAGAGACTGAGGCGCAGATACAGACACAGTTACTCTGGGCACACAGAGGAATCACAGTTGATGATCATCAGTGACAGGCCAGACGCTGGCGGTGCGACTTGCTGCACTTCGATTTAGCTGCCTTATCAATCAGAGCAAGTTCGTTTAATGCCAAAAAAAAGAAGCGTATTTCAGTGCATGCTCGCAACAGTAGTACTGCAGACGTGCCGCAGTTCGAGTCGACTCCGTGAAGTAAAGTAAAAGTACATCTACGGCTTTTATCAAAGTGGATGTCTCCGGCAACAGATCGGGAACGGGTTACCACAAGCGATCAGCCCGCAGTTAGTGTTAGTGCCCGTGAGTACGAGAGGAATTTGGATTCAATTCAAATCGATTCGAATCGTTTCGTTTCGTATCGGTTCAGTTCAATTCAATTCGGGTCGTAAACTGCGCTCTGTTTGTAAATGACTGCTAAAAATAAATGCGAAATTTGTTATCAACACTCATAATCGAGACGCCGGCGCGGCATGATTAACGGCGCCCCCTCGAACCCTTGAAGTCATGTCAGTGGCAGGTGAACTCGAACCATACTCGATGCTAAAAGTATCTGTGCCTAGTGTATTGAATTTCTACATACATACATATTTGTACGTACATACGTATGAAAGCGTATTTTCTCGTTTAATCTATAACAAACAATTGTCATGCTGTTTGAAAGCACTATCTGAGCAGTGACTTACACACATATATATGTGGATTCCCATTAAGCAGCGTATCTGCACTTTCTCGATAACTAAACGGCTACACTGTGCAAAACAACGAATACTGTTGCTAAGCATCGGAATGCAACTTAGCTTAACAGTGGGACTTGCAGTAAAAAACAGTTATATAATGAAAATAATATTTGTGAGAAGATAAATAATGATGAATAATTACCAAAAAAATGAGAAATGATGTTTTAAAGTGCTAATTGAAGAATAAATATTTCAACACTTGTTCTATAAATAATAAGAAACAAAACTGTAATTATAAACAAATTAAGAGCAGATGCTATAAAGAGTAGTAGACAATAGCCAACAAAACAGTCGCTTCCTAAATGGTATTTGAGTTAAGTTATAAAAAATATACTTATCACTTAAGCAATATATATGACACTATATTTGACCTTCTGTCACATGGCAATATACAAAAGTATCTTTTGACATTAAATTGGCACCTCAACAGCGCCTTCTGTTGATTATTTGCGTGTGTGTCAGTTGAGTATATTTGACCACCATAACATAAAATAATTGAATCAAACTTTATGCGAAGCTATTTTTGACCACATGCGCTGTTAGACTGTCACTCCAAACGTGTACATACATACAGATATATGTGTATATATATATATATCAATTGACAAATACGCCGGACCACACATCTTTCCCAATTTAACTCAATTAAGCTGCTTCTGGGTGACATTATAAACAGTCTTGAGAAACTTTGTATCTGACTTGAGAGTGCGTAGCACTTCGACGATCTGCGCACTTGCAGACAAGCTAGCCATGAAAATGCGAGATACACGTCAAAAAACAAGAGAGCGTAGGAAAACCGAAAGAAATAACGGAAATATTCTTTTTGGAAAATTCTGTACATATGTATTTTGTATGTATCTATTTTTATTAGCACATTTTTAGCAAATCGTAAATTTCGCATGGGGTATTATAAATTTGTTGTGATGGGAGACGTTTCTCCATAAAGCATATTCTCGGTGAGCATCAAAACATGAGTCAAAATAGACAAGCCCTGCTTTTCACTTTCGATGCAAACTAATTTCTCTATCTGACCCATATATGATATATATCCTTAACGTACGAAAGTGAATTATACAAGGTATATTAGGCAAATAAATGAATAAATCTTGTCATTATGTTCACAGCATTGTGGATCTATACACAATATATCAAATAGGAACAATTGGTCGGGTTTTTTTTTTTAATTTATAAACATATTTCGTTATTTTTAGACAGTGTTATTGTTAGTAGTTTGAACTTAATAAAATTCGACTGAGAACAACCATAAAATAAATTTGAAAATTAGATTCGAGTTTTGATTCACATATAACACACATTTAATTTATTATACATACCCTACTATACTCTACTATTATGGTGGGATAATTTAATGCAACCTACTGGGAGTTGAAAACCGTACCTATTGTTTTCCCCAGTAATCTACTTCTATTTTTACCGGGGTTTTATGCTGCTTTACTTTTTGTTTTGAGGATTTTTTCCTTTTTTTTTGCAGAATTGAAAGATTATAGGTGAGTTTTCAGCATTCTGTGTTCAGTCAGCAGACCCGTAGAAATCCTTGTGGAGATACCTGATTATAGACTCTTAGAAGTAACTTGGACTGTGTAACTCCTATAATCGTTTATGATTTCGGTATTGGTCGTCTAATTTCCATCTTAATCCTTATTTATTGCGTCTCCTCGAAGGCAAGCTTTTTAGTACAGTATACATTGGACCAGCTTTGAGGGCTTGAACTATACTAAAGTGGAGTTGTGACTTGTGAAATTGTTCTGCATATATAATATCTTCTGAATTAATTATGTTTCGTTTTTTTTTTCACAATTTCAAACATGTTTTCTTCTATCAATCAACAAATTATCTTGTAGCTATTTAACTGAACTGTTGATTTTCTGAACGGTCGCAAAATATATTTATCAGTTATCTCTCATCTCTCACTGTCTCTTTTTCTCCCTCTTTTAAATGAAAAGTTTTTTGATGTTTTTCTGAAGTGAACGTCATCTGCCGCCGCCCAATACGCATTTAGGCAATTGGCAATGGTCCAAGAATTATTTTCATTTGGCTATGTGCAAAAGGGACTAAGATCAAGTGAATGCGAGGTCTTCTCTGGTAATTGCTGCAACATTTCGATGCACTTCGAGCTGTGGCCACAGCTAAAGGTGAACCGGCCATGAATTAGAAATATGCCAGAATATACTTCTACATCTATAAAAAGAACCCCATTTTAATTGACATTTGTACAGTGATAAATATTTAAGGAATGGTATAAAAAAAGGTCACTGTTGACCTCCTTAATCGATCGATTGCCAGGCACGGTAATCGTTTAATTTTTGTGAACTCTGTTTGATGCCATTGGTAAATTTCAATTCAATTTGTTTAGTTTATTTCTCAATTGAGTTTCTCATCCAGATTGCCAAAAAAAAAAAAAAAAACAGCAAATAAAAAGTTCACACACAAGAAATCGAAATACAATAAAACAATTGAAATTAAATAGAAGAAAATATCGCTGATCGCCGCAGAGTTCAATGCCAATTAACAAATTAGCGATTGGTGTATTTACTTTGCTCTCTTTAAGAGTCGGATAAACGAACGACATAATTGGCTAACTATTAAGGTGGGTGTGTCTTTCCCACTTGACCACGTGCAGCAGCAGCCTTGTGTAAAGCAATAAACAATCACAAATCACATAATTGCCCAAGTGATTTGGCGCACCTGATCAGAAGGCGAAAGTGTAACAGCAAAAACAATGACGCTAATCAAATCAGTACCCAATTATAATCACTTAATAATTAATTAAAATCTATTTTCTATAAGTAGGATAAACTTTTATTGCCTTAAATTAATGTCAAATGCATGGGAAAAATGTCACGCATTTATATAATATTTGTTTATTTATTGAGCTGTCAAATACTTTTTAACACTCTTAATGTTTTAAGCAGCCGCACATATCTTTGTCAGCCGGCCAAATATTTTAGTGAGCAAATGCGAATTTTTCGCAAGAACTTTTACAAACTCTAAAAATACGTTGAATTTTCTGCTAAAAATGCAAATCGAATGGAAATGCACAGGAAATGAAATATGCTTTCTTTTTACCCTACATATATTGGATATTTTTGCATTAGTGACAGGCAACTAATTCAATGCAGTCGCCATGTGAAAATGCGCTGTAAATCATAAAAAAATAAAATAAAATAATTGCCAGCTGTGTTTTTTGTTTCGTTTTTCTTTTTCTGGCATAGCAAAACAAGAAAAAAAGAAAACATAACATTTTAAGTTAATTTATTTGTTTACTTCAGAAAATCTTTACGCTTTTCTTAGTACAGACTCAATAAACGAAAATAATATGAGCCACGTCATCTACATATGTGTGTGTGTGTGTGTATTTTATATTTCACAGCATCGTTGCAGTAGCTAGCCAGCCAGCCAACTACCCGTCTTCATTGAAATTGAAGTGACGTAAATGAATGAGCCCGGCGATACACCATTGACACACAGTAGCACGCCGGACAACAGGCCGCCCTGCAGCATTGTCTCAATCATACCGAACATAGGGATGTCATCATGCCGTGGCCGTGCCGAGGCATTTGCAAGAAGTTTGTCCTCCAAGCTGCGCACCTTGGGCACACAGGTGAGTTATTACTCGAATCAAACGTAAAACATCGATTTCAAATCTTAAAACTTGTATCCAAGCAGGCGTGTTAGTATTTAGAGTTGCCTCTACCAGATTTTAGCCAGTAGTTTTTCTGAATTCAAGCCACACACAACACAGTAAAACGTTACAAACCAATAATAATAATAAAAATCAAAAATGAATTTACTACGCAAACCGGCACCTGATATCCATTCGACAGCGGTGATGTCCGTCGGTTCTTTCAAACCGATGTCACTTGTAGAGTATCGTGGCAGATATGTATTACTGCTATTTTATCCGGCAAACTTTTCGTTTGTTTGCCCAACGGAGCTGCAGAGCTTCAGCGACCGCGCCCAGGAGTTCCGCAATGTGGGCTGCGAGATTTTAGCCTGTTCTACAGACAGCCACTTTGCCCACTCCGCTTGGATGATGCAGCCACGCCGATCGGGGGGACTGGGTGAGATGGATATTCCCCTAATAGCGGATAAGTCCATGCAAATTTCTCGCGACTATGACATGCTGGACGAGACAACAGGCCTGGCAAATCGCGGCATGTATATTATCGATCGCCTTGGCGTCGTTCGACATGTCTCCGTAAATGACTCTGGCGTGGGACGCAGTGTCGAGGAGGCTTTGCGCTTGGTTCAGGCCTTTCAATTTGCCGATGAGTTCGGCGAGGTTTGTCCAGTTAATTGGAGGCCGGGTGCAAGGACCATGAGGCCAGACGATTCTGGCAAGGCAGAATACTTTAAACATGCCACTTAAAACACACGATTCCTTATTGAGTTAAATTAAAGAGTACAAGTATGACATGCATATGCATGAACTGAAATGGATTATTGTTTGTATGTTGTGTTTTCTTGAAAGTCAACTAGATGACAGAATTTGTCGTAGTTATTTCTCAGATCTAACCATTAGGTTTCGTTAAAAATAACGTTTAATTGTGGATGAAAAATCATTTCATTTTCGAAGCGGTCGTCTGGATGCTCCAATTTGCTAGAACCAAAAGCTTTCCATTGTAAAAATTGTTCTGTATTGTTTCAGAATTATTTTTCGGTGATTCATAATACCAAGTAGCTCTAACCATTTCCGCCTTCTTTTTGCGTTGAAGCACGTAAGCGAAAAAAAATAAATATATATTATCTAATCGTTATCAATTTAACACAACAATTAAATCTATCTATTATTATCTGTGAACTGAACTGATATTCACATCGCTAACGAAATTGTGCGTAATTTAGATCACTGGAATACGGAAACGGAAGATTTTTGCTGAAAAAGGAAAGTAGTCTGAATATTAAAGAACGCCTGATAGAGAATAAAGTCAAATTGTTATCTGAAGGGGGTCTAGCTTCTTGTAGGACAAAATATCACTGAACAGTTTGAGAATAGTGCTGACAAGATGAGTTCTTGATTTTGGAAACAATTTACTTTTATTATACAAGGTCATCAATTTGACTAATCTCAGCATGTATCTTTTCACAAAATATTTAATCTTTTTTATTTTTTTTATATTTTTGCTTAAATGCAGGCGAACGAGGATGCCGCAACAAATGCAGAGGATGAGCCCATTATAAATGGCTCCAATACCAACACGTGGGTGAATAATGTACATGAATCCGAACAGACAGTCACCGATCTGCAGCCGCTACGTCATGAGTCTGACTCATTTTTCGACTTTGACTGCGAGCTGGAATCGCCCGGCAGTCCGGCGGAAGAGTGCGAGTACCTGCGTCTGATAGAAACCGCCTCGAATACGCCGCATAACTCGACAGCCGAGTCGGGCTATGCGTGCGCCTCCGTTGCAAGCAGCCACAGCAGTACAGATGGTCCCTACTTCGACGCGACGGCCGGCAGCAGCCGCAGCAACAACAGAAGCAACAAATCACCAGATGATCTGCTGGTGACCACCACACAGCCGCAGGCAGAGCGCAGCAAAATTCCCACAACGGAACTGAAAGAAAATATGGACACGTTGCAAATGAATGGAACACACGAGCCTCTGACAAACGGTGATCAGACGGAGGAGGAGCAGCTGGAGCAGCAGGAGCAGCAGGAACAGGAGACGCAGCACGAGGAGGAGAAGCAGCAGATGCAGGAAAAACAGCAGCAGCAGCAAGAGACGCAGCAGCAGCAAGAGACGCAGCAGCAACAGGAGCAGGAAGAGGAGATGGAGGTAAAAAAACTGGAACAGGCAAAAGAGAGCGAGGATGAGACTCTGCTGCAGGCGCAAATACTAAGTGAACTGCAATCGCACAGCGAAAGCATCAAAAGCGCAGAGAATACCACCAATCAGACGGACAATCAGACAAGCAACGAGAATGCCCTGATGATCAATGGACACAGAGAACAGCCAGCGGAGCTGTTGCTCCCACTGAATGTTGAAGTGGACGAGCCCCAAGTGCAACTTTGTGGCACCGACGAGGTGGACAAATGCAGCCAAATTCTAACCGTAGACGTGGACCTGGCCCAGCTGGAGCAGGCCAAACAGGATGCTGCTGAGGCCGTTGAGTCCACGGAGAAGAGAGCGCACAGTCACGGCATCGATACCACAGACGACGAGGACGATTGTCGGCCGCAGCGAGTGCGACGCTGTTCCTCGCTGAAAACGGGTAAAACGCCACCGGGCACGCCCGGCCGTAAGAAGATTGTACGGTTTGCCGATGTGCTTGGCCTGGATTTGGCGGATGTGAAGACGTTCCTGGACGAAATACCAACCATACCGAAGTCAGCGTTTGAGGATCTGGAAATATTGGAGTCCGAGCCACCGATACAGCTCGGCCCCAAGTCGGACAAACTGTTGATGCCGCTCTTCCAGCAGCCGGGCGGACTGGCCACATTCCTCGATGCTGTGCGCGAGAAGCAGGTATCGCTGGAGAATGCCGCCGTCACCGATAGCATCAATCAGACCATCTCTGGGTCGGTGCGTGTCCGCAATCTGGACTTTCATAAATCGGTGCATGTGCGCTACTCGCTGGACGGCTGGCGCAGCTATGCGGATCTGCAGGCCAACTATGTGGAGAACTCATGCGATGGCTTCTCCGATAAGTTTACGTTCGTTCTCTTCGGCAATTCACTGCATGTGGGTCAGCGTCTAGAGTT
Organism: Drosophila grimshawi; assembly: GCF_018153295.1. Classification (NCBI taxonomy): domain Eukaryota; kingdom Metazoa; phylum Arthropoda; class Insecta; order Diptera; family Drosophilidae; genus Drosophila; species Drosophila grimshawi. The sequence goes on from NW_025063240.1 coordinate 29,322, forward strand.
CGCCGTTCGTTTCCAATGCAAGGGCCAACAATTTTGGGATAGCAACTATGGCGCCAACTACTGCTTCCAGTGCTTGCCCAACTCGAGCTCGAATCACACGGCATCGCCGGCGTCTGTGGCGAGTGGCGCCGTCCAATCGCATCAGGGCAACAACTTGGTCGGCATGCTAAGCCCCACAGTGGGCGATGCCTGGTGCAGTTCGTTCTACTAAAACGCAATTTTGTCTCTTGTTGTTGTTGGTAGCTGGTTTTGCTGGTGGGGGAGCACTCACAAGGAGGCAGTAGACGACGCGGACGCGGGTCGTTGCAGTCAATGCCCAAATCAAAACAAAACAAAAACAAACAAACAATGAGAAAATGGATACATTTATTAGAGGCAAAGTGCCGTCAATGCTGATGCCCGCCTTGACGGCAATGAGCCAGGGGCACAGATTGCCACAGAATGATCAGTAATGTAAAACCCCCCAAAAAGTTGTACTTGTATGTGAGGCAAATGTTAATATATTTTTATAGAGCTGGAGAAGGAGAGAAGATGCAGCAAATGGAGCAGGTGGAGCAGCCAGGCAACCAGTTGCATCAAGTGAAATGTTAGAGTAGAATGATCAAAAATTCAAGTGAACAGAGCCAGAGCAAAGTGCGATAGAATCCCCAATGATAGTTATTAGTCTTAAGTTATAAGAAGAGCAAGTGATAACTAATGATGATGATGATGATGATGATGATGATGATGATAAAGATGGATGATATAATGATACATATTTGCTTTACATAATGAACAGATTTTGAATGTCGACTACAGTTTTGATTTCCATAATTGTTATTGTACTATATTGGTTAATGCTTTGTTCAGGCATGTGATGCGGGTCCACTGAAAAGAGTTTATTAATGTCATAGTCCCTCGAATCAGATCACTCGTAAAATCAACTAACTGACCAACCTATTTCCTATTTCTAGTCAATTCAACTTTACCATAAGACTTACTAAAAGGGCAATAAACACTATATATACAAGGAGTAGACTTCCTAGCGGGAATCTCTTGCCAAACCTCGTTCGAAATGTGCCAATAAATGGGCATTTAATAACTTAATGAAACCAAATGCTTGCCAATTCAATTCATATATTGATTGATTGATTTATTGATTGATTGATTGATTGATTGATTGATTGAGTCTGTGGCCAGTCTCTGATAAACAGTTTTGCGAATTTCATACCCCTACACATACTGAACAATTGTTTTTTGCTATGCCAAATATTAATTATTATTTTATTTTTATGAGATGTTGACATTTTCCTTTTAATTGTTTTAATTTTATTTTTGAGCTATTTTTTAATTTAATGCGATTTAATTTACGATTTCGATACTTTGTATGTACATGTTGATGCATATTATTATATTATACATATAATCGACACACATAGATACATACATACATACATACATACATACAACACAATATACATCAAATATAATATACAAAATAAAAATATATTAAATTTTAGTTAATATTTTGTGCCTTGTTTTCGTTTCTAACTTTTAAGTTTAAGATTGAGGATCGATTCATCAAATATAAGGATTGGAGTTATCACAATACGTATAATACAAATAATATCTCGAGATACCACACTATTGTCCAACACTTCTGATCCACACAATTGGTATATTTGTTGCATAAATATATATATATATACATTTATATATATATTTATATATATTTATCAAGAACCTAAAACTAATAATTAATTTTTAAAAATTAAAGTAACGAATGCAAAACGCAACTACCTCAAAATGTTTTCAATGCGAAAACTACGTTAAAGTTAAACAACCAAAAATAAAATAAATTATGTTATATATGTTTATTGCATAGCAAACATGTAAAGATACCAACCAAATAAAAGCTAACTTTAAAAGTTACAAACAATTTATACAAACTATGAGAAATATTTCACAGAAATAGTGAATACTTTGAACGCCCCCAGCAAATCCCCCATTGATTATTAGACTGAAGCGTGAATATAAAAACAACAATCAAGAATATTTGTTATGCATGTGTAAATGCTTATGAGATTTGCCTAGAAGGTTTCGTAGGTCACAACCTTCTGGTAGAGAATGTTAAAGATTGTTTTTGCTGCGGGGCAAACGGATACAAACGGACAACAATATTTGCATGCTAAATTTTGAAACTGAAGAAATTATAAAATAAATCATTTTCCTTATACAATTTGAGTTTTACTTTTGCTGACAGAAACAATTGGAATCTAAACAGCTATCAGAAGGACAACTTGAATTTTGACAATGAGATATTCTCAACAATCCGCCATCTTGTTCATCTGTTTGAGCGTTGCCACCTAGTCAGATTAGACATGCGCGTTATTTGCATTGAAATCTACAGCACTGTACCCTTGCTAAAGCTCAATGATATGTCGAGCATTGAAGTCTTGTACAATTTAGCTTCAAACTACATCTGCAGGTAATTGAAATAAAAAAGACTCAAATTCAAATGTGGCGTTTGAATAAATTTTGTGTATAGCCTTTATCATATGACAGCGAATTTTGATAGTTTTAGAAAGAAACAACAATCATCGACCTGTCAAACGGACTTTGACAGATAATGCCTTAGCTTAATAAGCAAATTAAATCATTTTTGAATATTGAATCTTTTTGCCAAATACATGAAAGCATAATAACACTCGTATTTATTGCTTAAGAGAAAGTCGTCTCGGAAGGATAACGAATTCACATCAGCTGAGCAGTGAATCTTTTCAATTATTTTATTACAATGTATGAATCTTTTCAATTATTTTATTACAATGTATGAAACGTTGCTTAGATTAAAATGTATGAAAAGAATATAATTTCCCCCTTCATGAAACGTTTATTACGTCCTTGACTGCCGGCAGCAAATTTACTGTAAAAGTCAATGTAACAAAGTAGCAAAAGGCAGTAAGCTAAATTTATAGCTCGTGGAAAATATAAAATATATTTAACTATTAGCAAGCATCATCGTCTATAGTCGGCTCCTCGTCGTCCTGCTGCGAGGCGCCGACCTCGGCGAAGTCATCCTCGACGCTGTCCACAAAACTGGAAACTCTGTAATAAAAACAGAAATATTTTAATTGTAGGCAAATTAGTTGCATGTGGCATGGGCGTCACTTCTCAAAATCGCATTGTGGCAGCAGACCCTCGTCCTTGAAGTGACCGGCTCCTCCTCCACCGAATCTGAGCAGCGTGCATAGACGGAACAGCGCCAGTAGCAGTAGAAACATGCCAGCCACATAGCTCAGCCAGAGATTATGCGGATACAGTATCAGAGCCACGCCCATGGCGACATATATGGGCGCCGGTCGCCAGCCACCGAGCAACGTGGTCAGACGCCAACAACCCAAACAGGAGGATCTGTCGTAATTATCGCAACAAATTAAAAAGTAAATAAGCACATTAAATTCAATGACCTTTTTCTATTTGGTTGAGCAACTTACTCGCCGTAGTATTGAAGCTGCAGAAATATGGTTATCAGCCATTTTAACTCAATGAACAGCACCAGGAAAGCTGAAAAACTGGCCAAGCATTAAAATTGAACCGATCCACGACTGGAGAAATTGTGTAGCACAGCTTACAGTATAAAGAGACCAGCCGGATAGCCGTGCATGTAGACATCAACGCCCACCCCGCAGATAACTGAAAGATGAAAGATGACCACAAATTGGCTATTGGATGCTCAAGAAGTTGGGGCCAGGATGTGTTATGGGCATTTCGTGTTCAAGAATATGCGTATAAAACAATATAATTGTGTCTACTCAAATAACATTTCTTTGGTGTTTTTCGTTGAGCCAGCAAGGGCAATAAAATATGCTAAATCACCACATTGATGGGACAAAGCTTAATGTGCGAGGGTGGCTTGAATTGTTTGCAACTATAGGACAGCTAACAAAAAATCAAAGAAAGAAACAAACAGGATGATGGCAGGAAAACAAAATTACAAAACAAAAAAAAAAACAATAAACAGAACAACTATCTTAAATACACTTCCTTGCACTTAGCTTGGCTCATCTAAATTTCGGAATTTATTTAAAAAGTCATCCAATTGTAAATATGGGAGTTCTTTTTATTAGTATTTCGAATCGATTGTATTTAAAAACCTGCAGCAAAGATTGTCGAATATATGCCAAGTTTAATTAAGATAACTTTTACATCGATGTTAAAAATTATATTACATTTTTAAGCCTTGCCAACATCCAATACTTCCCTTACAGCCCACATATATATATTTATATTCATCTGTATATATATATATATATATATATATACAGATGAATATATATATATATGTATATATATATATATATATATGTATATATATACATATGCCCATAAGCGCCTAATTTCAATGTGTAAAATATGGCTACGATAACAAAAAAAACCAGAAACAAGAACCAAATTGAGAGAAGCGAAAATCTATTCAAAATTCAATCTAATTAAGTTGTTATTGTATGCGCCGGGAAAACAAATTCGATTAGACTGCAGATAAGAGGCAAATGAGCTTGGGCAAAAATCCGCAACATAAACCAAAACTAAATCCGAACCAATTACATTAAACGCTCGGAGACCTCCAACTATAACGAAAAAAAAAGTCGATGAAACGTGCGTCCCCCAGAAATCAAATAAAAACCAGGCAAAAATTATGCGCTGCTCTCTATACGATTAGGGGGGTGTTGGAATTGAAGTTGGGGAATACCCAGCAGAACTATTTTTCGTAGTATTTTTTTTTTCTGTCGTCGCCATGTTTTGGTGGCTTCCAGTAAACGAATGGCGCCAGAGAGCTAACAACAACAATCATTGTATAGGGGGCAAGAAGAGAAAAAGAGCTGCAGTTGGCAGGGAATTGCAAGTTCAGGATATGCCAGCTGCAAAGTAAAAGGGCCAATGCCTCGTTAATGGCCCTGAGAGCATTTTTATTTTTATCAGATTTTTGAACATCACGCAGCGTTGAGGTTTATGAACTGTGAGTTCTTTGTTGTGCGCCCTGCATACATAATGCAGACCCAGATGGGATATAAACCAAAACAATATTGTTGGCAAATCATTTTGAACTTGACCCAAGTTTTAGCTGCCACTGCGGACTTAAGTGTCGACCATTTATCATAAGTCCCAGTTGGTGCTGGTCATGCACACTTGATGACTGTTGCATTATTGAGCGTTGCTATCAAGTGCATCAAGTGGGACAGAGGGTCTCGGACACAGATGGTGCTCATGGGAATCATGGCAAGATAAAAGGTAAAGCTAAATTTAATATTTCCAGCATATGCATAGATTTTACAAAGTTTTTAAAGTGATTTTAAATACGGAATAAATCCAAATCACAAAAAGAAACGTCATCAGCTATCATTAATGTTCTATATATAATACACTATATTTCAATTGTATATTATTGTGTATATTATTATTAATTGTGTATATAATTCAATAAAAAATAAGTAAATAAATTGTTTGGCAAGTTGACAAATAATGTTTTGTTATCTATTAAAAGATGCCGCTGTTTCAGATAATATTACTAGATTTATTTATAAATTAACAACAAATCACAAACAAAGAGAAAAGTTAAGCAATTACTATTTGAAATTTATGTAAAAAAATGCAAATCTTTTTACTATAAACGTTTTTGTAACACATAACCAATGCATTCTAATTTAAATTTGTTTGACTCTTATAAACAACTTGCCTTCTCTTTGTATATATTTATAAATAATTTCATTAAATAAATTTTCAAATAATGATGAAAAGACTTAAGCTATAGTTAACTTAACTTAAAAAGCGAATTGGGATATTAATAATGCCTAAAGCTATGTTCAAATTAAGACAGATTTAAATTATGAACTATCATATCTATCTAACCAAAAACTGTTTTTCAACAGGAAATATTAACCATTCACTGTTAACCCCTATTCTTGCCTCATACTTAGTATCTGTCACCTGCTATACTTGCAGCTCATTTTCTTCCACTTGACTCGCCTCCTATTATGGGGTGCGCGTGTGTGCTTGTGTGTGTGCGGGTGTGTGAGGGTGTGTGATTATTTGTGCTTACCGAATGAAGTCAGCAGACCAAAAGCCCTTATCACAGGACGTAAACACTCGCATGGGTCGACTGGCTGGCGGCAACGTCGGCGAAGTCGTTGCAAGTGCTCATGTTGTTGATGTGGTTGACTCATGGTTCACAATTATTATGTATCACTGTATTTTGGCTCGTGTCAGTTGCACATATCCATAGCCAATTGGCAGCGGTTCGCAGCGGATACGTTAATACATCAGCTAATACTGGAAGACCAGCAGAGCTTAGCTCAGAAGACACATTGTGTTGTGCATTGAATATAAATCAAATGAACTTTTACGGCAACGTATCCAGTTTCTTGGCAAGCAAGTCTCCGACGACTGCCAAGGATAGCGACACTCACAACAACATCAACAACAATAACCAAAAAATAAACAATAAACAGCTCGTTACGCGTTTAAGTTTCAGCATCAAATGGAGAACAGCATACGCTGCGTATGCGTAATTCGGCCGACACTTTCTGCGTTTCAAACGTATAATTCGCTTTCCTTTCTAACGCAGCATTTAATCACCGTGCCACTGTATGTATATAAATATATTGTGTGTGGTTGTGTGTGCGGCAACTAATGGCTGCAAATTACCGTTAGCATGCAGCATTCAGCACCTCCCTCTAAACCCCAGCCGGCACCGCACCGCACCTCACCACACGCAAAACGTCAACAACTCAGTTGAGTTTTTTAAAATGTCCGCTAAGTTTGTGCAGGTGCCACTTGGCACTTGACTTTAGAGCCAAAAGCCGAACCGAAGCGAAACCGAAACCGAGCCGGAGCAGAGTCAGAGTGCCCTAAACAACGTCCGCACGCTGCTGCCAGCGCCAAGTGAATGAATGGAACAATCGTCCTCAGTCGCCACACAGGCTGCTTGAGTTTGCGGCAAGAAAGCAGCCAACATGCCAACTAAATGCCCTACTTTTTATTTCATTCAATTCAATTCAATTGATTCAGCACCAAGTTGTGCCATGAGTAAACTACATATATAAATCTAATGTTTATTACAAGTATCACGGAAACTTATCATGTTAGAAAACTTAAAGCAGTTGCGCTTGTCGAACTGCCTGGTCAGTCAAATATTTTTCCAAGCTATTGAATCCAGAATAGTACCGACCAAAAAACACTTGTGCTTCCACAATTGTAATAAAGAGCTTTTGGATGCACGATACACATTCTACAGTTATCGATGTGTGTTTGGACTTAAAGCTCGGAATATATACAAGTAGAGAAGAAATATGTTAAATTTTGGATTGTTATTTTATAACACCTTCCAAATATAATTTTTTTTAGATGAGCATAGCAAGAAAGAATATATATCTTAAGCTAATCGAAGATTAAATACTCCTAACACCTGAACTTATATAGGAATCCGACAGATTGCTCTTTTAGTTTTGTTAGATGCTGGATCAGAATACGCTATGAGCTTAACAACATTCCTCACTTGGGACTTCGGCCCGGATATCATTGTAGAATAAAATGTTTTCCATATAAATGACTTAATCCCGTCCCCAAAATTGATGGCACCTATAGATTCGTAAATATCTTTAAGGCAAAGTTATTGGTTTGCTGATAAGTTAAAAAAACCTTGACTTTTTAAGTCTTATTATTAATTATTATCTCATGCAAGTTTTGAGATAAATCCAGAAAAATGTTAAGAAAAATGTATTACACTTTTATCAGCGTATTTAGCAGTCGGTTACGTCCGAATAGCAATAAATTCAACTTATATATTAAATTATTTTAAAGCCTCTACGATATCAACTAAATCTTACTTTTAAAATTAGGGTACAAATATATATCGCATTTGCCTTTTTTTTTTGGATAGGGGAGTACCTTGAATACTGAATGTTTTTACAAGAGCATTCAGTTAACTTAAAGTCTTGCAAGAATACGATGAAGTATCCCAGGGAAACATGTCCAAAGCTCCGAAGACATACAAACCTTTAAGCTGTAAGAAATTCTTAAAATTCGTGGAAAAATCAGGAATGATGGAAGAGCTCCAGCCTCATAAGTTGCAATACAAGAAGCCACCCAAATAAGTTCGCGAAAACAGATATCTTTCTCATCTCACTGTTAGCTAAGTTAAGTTCTGTTATAATATTGGCCCAAGTAGCCAAGTATTTCTGCCTTACTTACTGACTTCAGGCAGCAGGCATTCAGAGGAGGCGCTTGCTCAAAGTCTTCAATGCCGAATCCAAATTCCTTTGCTGATTCGCTTTTATTTGTCACGTTGCGTTGTGTGTTGCTGTTGCTGTTGCTGCTTCTTCTGCTGGTGTGTTTTACCCCGGCCCTTCAGCACTGCCCCTTGCTCTTGCGACATCACTTTGTATGTTTGTTGGCGTCGTTTCAGTAATTTTCATAACTGGCGCTTTGCGTGGCCAGCATGAGGGGAGCTGCTCCTCGCGGAGAAGTTGACAATTGCGCTATCTTCGCTGGGTGTGGACAAAAACATGTTCGACTGTGAAGAGGCCATCATCCCTAGGACTATCTATCCCCCTGCTCATTCCCACCCTCACATATATTAAACACAGGAGTAGCTGAGGAGCAAATATTTCTTTGGCCTGCTTCTGGTTTGCCAACATTTTTTTGCATTTTAACTAAGGAGCTAGAGCGTTGTTTGCATTATGCGCCATTAATGGCATCTTTACGGGTACATCGCGGCGTATGCGCAATACTAATGATGCTTCTGGCTTCTGCCCTGAGGCCACCTCACTTGGCGTAGTCTTTTCGCCGTCTCATTATCTTGCTAATGCCAGCCACCATGGCGACCTCCGGCAGTGACAGCTTGGCATCCTCCTGAAAATCGCAGCGACGCATCAGATGCAGCCAAGTCCGCTCCGGATTCAAGGAAAGCGGCACTTGTAGCCAGCTAACGTAGTCGATCTTTAGCGAGCCAGTTAGTAACTGATCGAAGGGCGTGTTGCCAATAAAGAACATGGACTTCAGCACGGAAGTCTTGCCTTCCTTGATGTTTTGGCCCAGTACGCCCTGAAACGGACTGGGCTCGTTATCACCAGTGCCCAGCTGCTCCAGCAGCCAATCCTTGTTGAATTTTAGATAATTATAGATCACCTTCAGCGCCTGTTTGCCAATGTTTGTGGTCAGCACATCGCTGGCCAGCACCTCGGCTATGTAATCAGCAATGCCCACATCCAGCTCCATGGCATAATTGGCCGGTGGACTGTGACTCAAACGCTCCGATTCGGCATTCGTCATCGCCAGGTCATCCATTTTGACTGTGCTCACGGCGCTCATGCCGCCAGCGCCACGTCCACAGCTGTTGCTGAAATCCGTGTCCAGGTTGATGCTCTCCTTGGCCTGTTTGAGAAACAGTTCGATTTGGTCCGTGTGCTTATCGTCCTCGTCTACGGAGCAAATCGCCTCTGACAACGAATAGCAAATGGCAGCCTTCTCCTCGTTTTTAGCTAAAAAGTACATTTTGAAAATATAAAGAAGAAGAAACTTAATAAATATTTGAATACAACTTAGCGTTAGAGCTTTTATTCCAAGTATGTGATGCAACATAAATAAAAAATAAGCTCTCCCAAAGTCATTAAAAGTAATGCGAACGACTGAGATTGTTGCAATCAGACATAACAGACGAAATGTAGTTTAAATAATAAAGGTTCTCAGTCATCTACCTTCTTAATTGAGTGAATGAAGGTTTAAGACTATAGACAGATTGTTTAACGCTGATTCTAAGTATATACTCAAAGTTTCTAAAGGGACGTGGCAGAGATCAAAATTAGTTGGGAAGGAGTTCATTCAAATTCATTTAAATGTAAAACTATATTCTAAAATAGGCTAAAACTGGAAGCCAACAACAAGATTTGGGATATAAGAAAGTTGCAGAAGGGTCAGGTACAGACTTGCTAAAAAAAGGGTTATATTTGTGCACCCAAACTAATTATGAATCTTAAACAATCTTGAGATTTTGGAATTTATAAACAGTATTGCTTCAGATGCATTTCATCATTTTACAAAGCGGTCCCATCAAAATTGACTTTTGAGACGTTTTTGGATGATTTCTTGAGCTCTGCAGCTCTTAAGCAAAACGAGGTAAACACAATTATACTCGTAGATTGGTGAGATTAATCAATAATTATGCAAAATCTGTTTAGCTGCTGGTTTCTTCCCTTGACAACTTGTCTAATGCTAATACAATTTTACAACAATTTACAGAACTTATTCAGACATCCTTGTATTTTTTCCATACTCTCGATATATTAAAAGCACAATTTCATCGCGCTTTCGTTTTGCGAAAAAGTTGATTCTATCTGGTAGAGTCAATAAACTTTCTTTAGTTTAAAATTACGCTTAAGCTAATAAAATAAGCATATTGAAAGCTCTATAATGTATAAATGCCCATTAAATTGCTAAGAGAGACATAAACAAAGTAGTTACTTCAGCGAACCAAGTCCTGTTTAAATCTGGTACAGAAGCTATAATAAGTGATTTCATATTTTTGAACATATTTTAGTTAAAATTAAAGAATTTGACTGTATTTTCATTGGACCATATCTATGGAAATGCCTTTATATGTAAACTCAGAAAGAAAAAAAATGGTGGAATTTTAGCAAAACACCCTAAAGTAACAATAATTAAAATATGGAAATAATAAAGTAACCCTAAAGGTACTTTTTTTTCAAATTAAATTGGATGAATTTATTAAATATCCAACATGTTTGTATATGTGAAATCTTAAAATAGTAATGTTTAATAAAAGTATAAAATTTATAAAAATCCTAATGTGATAGATCTGCGTGTACACAATAAAGACATTTTTAAAAAAATATTTATGTATATAAGATAAAGCCTAGTTTTTAGAAAGACACCACATTGCATTTCGGCGTCAAAAGTAGTAAAATTCTTGTTGATTTTTTTTAGTATAGAGTATATAACTTATTCCGAAGCTTACCCTGTTCCTGCAGTTCAGCCGTTTTAATGAGTTCTGTGTAGAGAGCGGCGAAAACCACTTGGAGCAGCACAGAGTCACCCAGCGGACGTGTCGAAACAGGTATTATGTCCTGTAGTAGAGCTGTAATCTTGTACAAGCCCTCTGGCATGCAATCCCAAATCTCTGAGACACAAGTCAAAGCTAAGGACATGGCCTGATACATGCTGGCGCCATTCTCCACGGCATTGATGAGCATCTCGACGACACAGTCGAGCACTGGGTACACGAAATGCATTATGGCTTCCAGCCAAGGGGTGCGCTTCTGATTCCACACCTGGCGCTTGTCCAAGCAATCGCTCCAGCCGCTCACAGCATGCTCTTCCAGGGTCTTAATCAGGCAAGACTTGATATCGACAGCCTTGCCCACGGCCACAATCAGATAGGTGAGAGATAAAACAATCTGATAATTCGACTGCCCAACGGGATCTATTAGTCAATGTTTTCATAATGATTTTGATTATTTGTTTCAGAGCATAAATATGATAGACTCGCCTATGTCTGCCGCAATCGAGTCGGTGACATTAAAGCACTCGCCCCGACATAGAAATGCCTCGCATTTCAAGGGGGCACCCTCCGCACTAGTAAACGAATGTTTCGCCACATTCTTAAAGTTCTCCGACGAGGGCAAATGTTGCATCAGATGACGCATTATAATGCCAGTCAGATAGGCATCTCTCATCAACAGAATCTTCAGCAGATACGACCAATGCGCTTCGGGAAAGGCCAGCAGCACGCGCAAATCCAATGAGATGGCTGTGTTTGTGGTTAGATCTGCAAACTCAGTTACCCACTGGCAGGACTGCTCCTTGGGAAAGTATCGGGGCAGCGCAAATATAATCCAAGCGCTGGGCAGACCATGACGCGAACTAAACATTTCCATGTTATCCAGACCTTTGCGAAAGACCTGTAAAATCGAATTGTTAATCAAAAAAGGAGATAGTTCATTGCATCCCTAGCACTGAATTAATTTTGGCCTGGAGATAAAGACATTTATTTTACAAATTTAAAAAAAAAAATCACACCACAATTTAAAAAATCGCCTGAAAACCAGAAAGATTTTCTTTTTTTTTTTTTTTAATAAATAAATATTTAAATTATGAAATTTCTAAAAATTAGTAAGGTTATTTTTCAGAAATATTTTCTTTTATTAAGAAATATATTTCTACAAAGTATAAATGCAAACCCATATTTAAAAAAAAAAAAAAAATCCTTTTTGGAGCAAAGTAATCAAATTTGTTGTCTCAGGTTCAGTGTTCGAGTTTAGCTGTTGACTCAGTGAGGAAGTCACTCAAAGAACGACCGAAGGGCAGTTGGAATCTCAAAATAATATATAAATTAAGTTAAATTAATTTATAAACTATCTAAAATGTTTGTTTGTGTGGGATATGTGGAATATATACTTATGTTGAATAATAATTTAAGGTAGTTACGTACAAATTCTGTCCAACACAAATAAAAAATCGCGACAGGAAATTGAGTAGAAACGTTTTCTTAAAAACATAGAACATTTTACTTAAAAACTATACCTTCTGATTAATATGGGAAGTTATTCTTGGTTTATTTATTTAAATTCAGATTTTTTCTGAGTATAGCACAGCCATTGTGTTGATATATCCAAGTCACTGAAAGACACACAGCTTTCAAAATCACTTTAAGTACTATCGAAGAAAATTATAAGTTTCATGGATTCTTTCCCCATTTTCATAGATACTTTTCCGCCTTTTTGGAATTATGGATATCCATATCCAAAATCCTAAAGCCGATCTCCTAATAATTCCTCACATGAATCTTTGATAAAGAATTTTAAGACTATGTAAGGTAATATTAGTCAAAAAGATAAGTTAAATACCTGTTCATTTCTCACATAAATCTTGGAAATGAATTTTGACACCAACCTGATATAAATATATAAATGCCATGTATAAATGACCAATGATGTGAATTAATAAGTTGATTTTTATAAACAAAAAATCGTTACAATTAATAAGAATAAAAATTTGTATGCAACTAATTTAAGATATTTCCCCACCTGCGAGTTAAATTTCTCAACACCTTTACTCAGTGAATTCATAAATGAAATTGGCTCGTGTTACGCTGGTTGTCAGCCAGCCTAAAACTTTTTTGTTCATATTTGGATTCATATTGACTTTAAATACTAGTAAATGAGCAATTCAACAATTGATTTACCCACCTTGGAAAGAACGCCCAATGGTGCACCACGAAGCAACAGACAGTAGAAGAGCTCCCTGCACTTGGCATGGATATCGCGGACGATGACGCTCTGGTTGCTCAACTGGAGGCCCACATAGGCCTCGCCACTTTCGCAGATGTGGGGCAAGAGCTCTGCGATGCACAGCAGCATGTTGCAGATGTCCACGAGATGCAGTTGCGACCTGGCAACGCTTGTGATGATCTGCGTGTAGCGAACGGTGAGAACGCTGAGTGTCTCATTAAGCATGCCAGCGAAGATTTTCTGTGCCATCTTCGGAGGCACCGAGTTCCAGAGATCTGTTTTGGTCCCACGCATGTAGTGCCACCACATCTGCACCGTGTACGAGCCCCGTTCCGATTCGAAAAAGGGCTGAGTGTCCTCCCAGTGCAGGCAGTCCGCATCCTGGATGATGTACAACAGCAGTAGACGGCAATGCAGATCCAGGAGGCGCTCAGCCAATGCCTCCGACATCTGTGAGTACTGCTTGAAGCTGAGCTTCAAGGCACCACCCTTCTCATCGCCCTTAGGCGGGCAGATTGTTGTCGTGGCTGCCTGCATGTAGACACTCAGCGAGTTCTTCACCAGGGCCGCAGCACCGATGGTGGCTGTGAGTACCGAGAGATCTGCGTGATCCAATGACTCCTGCGACAGACGATGCACGTGCTCCAAGAGCAGATCCGCTGACTTGGTCACCAAACTCACAAACTTATCCGGATCAGAGGTTTTGACCGTACTGCTGCTCTGCAGCAGATAGTGACAGAGATCAAGAAATCACAAACATATTCGTTAACTTACAAAGTCGCCCTCGTTAAGCTCCTTTTCGGTATGCAACAGGCCCGAGTGCTTACGATAGGAAGCAAAGTATTCATCCTCCCACCTGAAGGAAACTCAACTGGGTTACAAACAACACCTTAGAGCATTCTTGCCTACCAGCGTATTAGTTTTATCGATGCAAACGAAGCATAGCGAGGAAAGTCCAGCTTGCCACCAACAACACCCGGACAAATGGGCTCCTGCAGGACACGCTGATGGGTCTGTTGAGAGAATGCGAATAGAAGCGTATTTTGTTGTGTTAACGAGTTTCTTTTATTCAAAGTGCTTCTTTTCGCATTGCGGTCATCTCGCATTAGGCATTCGGCACCTGATAAAATTCCAAATCACGTTGCAGCAAAATGGGCACGCGGTCCATTAAATTCCCTTCCTCCAGCACTTCCATTTTGACTTTCTCTAATCCTTTCCAGCTGCAACTGCAAAACTCATTAGCCAACTAAAATGTGTCTATCGAACAAACAGCCCACTAGGTCTCTCTAGGTTGCTAGGACAACAAGCCAAGCGGATGATTCATGTTGGGGCTTGGATAATAAAAAAAAAAAAAAACACTTTCAATTCCAGCATAACATAATCGTCAATATAATGAATCTGCATATGCAATTGTTAGATAATATATGTGAATACATGACTTGTCTGCTGATAATGACCTATAGTACATATTTTACAGAAATATAATTTAATTTACAACATATTTTTAACAGTAAATTAAATATATATTTTATTTAACATTCGGAATACTACAAATAAATTTTAATTATTTTCATATATGAAAGATTGAGCTGATAAAAAAAAAACAAGTTAATATATGTAGTTTAATGAAAACATACAAATTATTTATAAGTTCTTTTGATGAGTTTTACAAAACTAAAACATTTAGTTTGGAGAAATTATTAAAATATTGGGGTATATTTAAATTTTATAAAATAAATAAATGTTTATTGTATATTTTTTGAACTAATACATTTTTTTTTTTCTAATTAATTATAGTTGATAAATAAAAATGCATTGTACTTAATATTTTCAGCAATATTTTTAATATACAATTTTTAAATTAATGGAATGTTTCAATATTGTTATTGTTATGCATATCGATTCAATTGAAACCGTTGAACTTTATGCTACTTTTTGTAGCAGACGGCCTTCTATATTGAATCTCGTTGAAAAATGTATTTGCCATGAGAATTAGATTAAAATATAATCATAAAACTATCCTATAATTTCAGCTGGGTATTTCATAAGCTTTTCGAGATTGTTGCTATACACTTGTGGCGAGTATTGCAATTTTGTCGTAAAAATTGTTATGACCCGTATAGACTATATATATTGCTGATCAACACTATCTGAGTCTAAATAGCCACGTCTGTCTGTATGTGGGTTTCTTTACCAACTGGTCCCTCAATACTAAAGTTATCTTGATGAATCTTGGCATATATCTGTTTATTTCTGCAGGCTGTAGATCGGCCGGCCAGATCGGATGACTACATGAAGCAGCTGCCATAGAAACAATCAGTTCTTATGCACAAGAACTGTTTGATTGGCAAGTTAACCCAATCAAACTGACTAGTTATGTATGTGACTAGCATTTGGACAAAAAACACTCAACATCGGAAAACAAATTTATTGTTCGTAGGAAAAATTGGTCTAAGTTTATAGAGTAATTTAGATGTCGGCATTGTGAATCCAGTCTACAAGGGTATGTAATCTTTGGTGTGCCTTAGATAGCGGTTTGCACTTTTTTATCTTTAGCCCACCAGCAGTCGCGTAATCTCCCTCGTAAGATCAGCTGTATAATAGTCTTACTGTTGCTGAGAGAGAACACTGATAATGCTCAATTTTCCCTCTCATAATATATACATACATATACATAAGTATTTGACGTTTAATATGCGATAAGCAGTTTCTGCCTCGACTGCCTCTGCTGGGATTCTCAGTGGCTCAGTTGATAATTGAGCGGCACAGGGAGCACAACGGCAATCAGCGGACTTAAGTGGACAACAACAAGAAAAGTGAGTGGCTTCAATTTAAACTGCTGTGGATGCAGTGCTAATCGGCGAGTCATTCGCAGTCCCATTTCCAGTACACATCGGCGAGTCATTCGCAGTCCCATTTCCAGTACACATCTGACGCCCATAAACCAACAAGAATATAGCTCTTATCTGGCGATACGGCTGGCATATCAGGCGTATCAGTAATCTATAAATCTCATTGGTGTTTCATTTTTTTCATTGGGCACAGCATGATCGCACATTTGAGACATTTGACGAGGGGGCTGCCTGTGCAGCGTGGCCAGCTTAAGCAGTTGCAGCAGCTGCGCAGCGTTTCCTATTTGATTGACCAGCCCGAGTACAGTTTTCTCAAGGATCTCGGCCTGGAGCGCGATAATCCCGGCGTCTTTTCCGGCCATTGGCAGGGCCGCGGAAAAAGCATTACCAGCTACGATCCGGGCAGTGGTCAGGCTATCGCCACAGTGCGTCAGGGTAACGTCCAAGAGCTGCAGCAGTGCATCGGTCTGGGCGTGGAGGCCTACAAGCAGTGGCGCCAGGTGCCCGCTCCGGTGCGGGGAGAGATTGTGCGTCAAATTGGCGACGAGCTGCGCAAATACAAGGAGCCGCTGGGCAAGCTAGTCTCCCTTGAGGTGGGCAAGATCTACAGCGAAGGTCAGGGCGAGGTGCAGGAGTTCATTGATATCTGTGACTATGCGGTGGGTCTCTCACGCATCTATGCCGGACAGCTCATCAATTCGGAGCGTGCCGAGCACACAATCCTCGAGGCCTGGCGTCCCTTGGGCCTCGTGGGCGTCATCTCGGCCTACAATTTCCCGAACGCTGTATTCGGCTGGAATGCAGCGATTGCTCTGGCAACTGGAAACAGTGTGCTCTGGAAGGGTGCACCTAGCACACCGCTGGTCTCCGTTGCCACCACTCGCATTGTGGCCGAGGTGCTGCGCCGCAACAATCTGCCGGCGGTAGTCGGCCTCTGTCAGGGCGGCACCGATGTGGGTGCTACCCTCGTCGCCGACAAGCGCGTGAATCTCTTGAGTTTCACGGGCAGCTGCCAGACGGGCCGTGATGTGGGTGTGGAGGTGCAGCGTCGCTTCGGCAAGGTCATACTGGAGCTGGGCGGCAACAATGCGCTGATTGTCGACGCGTCGGCCAACATGAAAATGGCCTTGGATGCGGCGCTCTTTGGCTGCATCGGCACCACTGGCCAGCGCTGCACTACCACCAGGCGCATCATTGTGCACGAGCAACTGCACGATAGCTTCGTGGATGCTTTGACCAAGAAGTATGCACAGCTGTTGCCACGCATTGGCCATCAGTTGGAGGCGCAAACGCTGGTGGGACCCGTGCACACCCAGCAGAACGTGGACAACTACAAAGCGACCATAGAGGAGGCGAAACTTCTGGGCGGCACTGTAGCCTTTGGTGGAAGCGTGCTGTCGCGTCCTGGCTATTATGTGGAGCCGACCATCATCACCGGGCTGCCTCATGATGCGAGCGTTGTGCATCGCGAAACATTTGCGCCCATTGTATATGTGCTGAAGGCGCGCAATGTGGACGAGGCCATTGCCTGGAACAATGAGGTGGAGCAGGGTCTGTCCTCGGCCATCTTTACGGAGAACATCGGACAGGCGTTCAAATGGATTGGCGCCCAGGGCTCCGATTGTGGCATCGTTAACATAAACACCACCACAAACGGTGCCGAGATTGGCGGCGCCTTTGGCGGCGAGAAGGCAACTGGCGGTGGTCGCGAGTCCGGCTCAGATGCCTGGAAACAGTACTGCAAGCGGGCCACCATCACCGTGAATCATTCGGGCGAACTTGCCTGCGCCCAGGGCGTTGTCTTCAGCGTGGAGTAAACAAAGATGTTTCTATTGAATTTCAATGTGCTTTTGTTATTGTTACGGTTATCCATTGTTTTTATATATATTATTATTAAAGTGTCTAAATAGAAATGCATTCGGTTTATTATTTTAGGCTAGTCACAGGTCGCTGACATCAAAGCGCCAAAAGTCCACCTCAATATCCTTGGACTTCTGCTTGTGAAATTTGTAGCTGGCATCGATATTATAGCGCAGCTCGGCAACCACATTGCCCCGGGCACCCCACTCCTTGGACTTTTTCTGGATATATGTGCTGTAAAGGAGAGAACATAAAGGGTAAGTCTGCTATCAAATGTGGTAAAAAGTGGTCAACAAAACACGCTAACAGAACAATTAAATCTGTAATAAATTTAATATACTAATTCAACAATTACAAATGAATTTCTATAAATACATTTTTTGTTAAATTCCGTTTTTTATTCTTCTGCAGAGTCAGGTGATGCGGAACAAGAACATATATACTATTCTAATACCAACTGCAAAGGTATACAAATAAAAATTAAAATTACAAATCGTAAGGTTTACAAATTACAAAAAGCTATTTATAAATTATTTTTTACATTACGGATTAGTGACTTTGTAGATCGATAAGAAAAGTCTTAAAGCCGTTTAATATAATATAAAAAAATATATTTACCCACTTCAAATCAAAAAAAAAAACAAACAAAAGTAAGTTTATAAACTATACACACATTTTAAAAATTAATAATAAAAATATAACATTTAAATGTTTCTGGTACTTTTTAGCGAACTGCAATCGGTTTTAAGACCATTTAATATAAAAGATGTAATTTTGTTCAGTTGTAAATAATAATTAGGCATTTTGCAATATAAATAATTAAATATTTGCTGAGCATTTTGCAGCTGCCACCAACTCACCGCGTGGAGGTTTTGTGTAGGGAGTAGACAGCGCCTGTGGCCAGTCGCATGCCCACGTCGAGGAAGCGCATATCCATTCCGGCATTGTGCTTGGTACCGAAGGGGGGGTTCATGAGCACCGTGTCGAACACATTGTCCCACTTGCTGCCAGCCAAGTGCAGCACATTGACACGCACACCATCCACACCGGGCAGTTCCATGTCGATTACATTCTGGCGGTAAATGTTCAGAGCAGCGTCGTCCAACTCAAAGCCAACAGTCAGTTGCGCTCCAAGGAGAGCAGCACCAATGCTCAGCATGCCGCAACCGCAGCCCAGATCCGCGACAAACTTGCCATCGATGTCGTCGTGCTGTGCCTGCATGTGATGCGTCATGCAGGCAGCTATGTGCGGCGGGGTCGGATACTGCTCCAGCAGAATCTTTGGCTGCTCAAAGTGATCCACACATTGCAGATACTCCTCCAGCTTCTTCATCTTTAGGCGCGCCATTTTGTGAGGGACTAGTTGAATTGATTTTACTTGACGTTCGGTGCTGATGACGTCGGCACAGGCTCCAGGCGTGGCAGCACGGGTATAAAACTATTGCCGAAGTACGAGTCCTGCGGTATAAAGAAGCCTAGCGTTGTTGAGCTCGTCGGATTGAAGGCGGAGCGAGGAGCGGCGATGCCGCCTGCAGCATTCGGCGCAACGCTTACGCCTTGTGTAAATTCGGCTGTTACTGTCGGCTGGCCAAGCAGCTGAGGAGCGGGCATCTTCAAAGCAAAATAGCATTTAGCGGAAAGCAGTTAAAAAGAGAGAATTTTGTACCTGATTCGTTGTGCTGCCGAGTCCAATGAGCAGCTGCTTCTTCGTCTGAATTTCCTCGAGTATTTTGCGGTTGGTTTCGGCTTGCTGTGCACTCGATGTGGGAAAAGCCATCAAAATAAGGCAAATTTTTGTTTTAGTCAATAAACTGAAACCAAATCAAATCAAATAATGAAAACGATTTAACACGCGAAAAAAATAAACGTTCGGAATTAGTTCTATTGAACAGCGCATTGAATTGATCAAACGAACTATCTTCAGTTCGCTTAACTAGTTCCTTTTGAATATATTCAAACTAGTTTGCCTTAATTTAACTTAACTTTTTATGAAAGAAAAAATTTTCAACTATTTTCCATTTGTTAATTATTGCAAACAATATGGTAAATATTTTGAATATAAGTAACATTTCTATCATGATATTGCGCACTCCGTGTGTCAAAATCTGGTATTTTAATTAGAAGTTGTGGTTTTGGTATTTTTGGGCTTGTGGTTTGCTGTCACACTACACTAACCAAAACGTGCGTTGGCAAACAAAATAAATAAATAGTACGCAACCCGAGATAAATTATCAACAACAAAGTCAACAAAGTTCTAAAAATTAATTTGTATACATCTAAATTGCAAAGTGAACAAGAGCTGCAACATGAGTATGAGCGATGACGACAGAGATATCGATATCGAGAGTGACGTAAGCGAGTCCCCAAAACACAATTGATATAACAAACAATATAAAACTTATCAATTAATTATAATATATTAATTCCAGGACGATGTGGACTCGGATAACGGCCTCGGCTCCTCGCGCAACACAAGCACCGCTAATTTTACGCAGGTTGGCAAAAAAAAAAATGAAAACAATAACACCAGATTCGCACATTGTCTTTGTTTACAAACACACGCAAATTTCCTTAGTTCTTTTTGTTGCTGCAATACTGAAAATTTATTTACTTATTTATTTATATTGTTTGAAGGCCGAAAAGCGAGCGCATCACAACGCTTTGGAGCGACGCCGACGAGATCACATCAAGGAGAGCTTCACCAATCTGCGCGAAGCGGTGCCCACACTCAAGGGTGAAAAGGTCAACAAATCAAACTTAATAAAAATGTTGAAAAGTGTGCTAAAAACATAGGACTAAAAAGTGATAAAGGCAATATTTTTATTTTTATGGAACCTGGTGAAAACTGACAAATTATTTCTTGTAGAATCTGCAATCGCAACGTTTTAAAGATTCATCTGTAAAAAAAAAAGATTTTTAATATTATTATTTTTAACACATTTGTATAATATTAGTAAACTTTACGAAATCATTAATTATAATTTTTTTTTTAATGATTTCTATGCATAGTTTATGATAGAGACAAAGACTAAACTAAAGCAGAATTCGATAGAGAAACTAATCGGCAGAGTTTTAGCTAGATTTGAGACGTGCTTTGATTACATTTCTTATGACAATATTAATTAAATAATATATCTTCTATTAATTTACAGGCCAGTCGTGCTCAGATACTCAAAAAGACGACGGAGTGCATTCAAACATTGCGACGAAAAATAAGTGAAAACCAAAAGGATATCGAGGACATCAAGAAACAGAACAGCCGGCTAGACGAACAGAGTAAGACGACAATTCACTTATAAATATTTATGCGTACATAGAAAAATTCTTAATTTTAGTACGTCAACTGGAAGGTGGCAGCAGCAACACTTCAAACGGTGCCGATTTCCTCAGCGATGATGAACTGGGCAGCGATGCAGAGGATGCCTTGGAGCAATCCGACTTCAGCCGGCGCAGTAAAAAGCTGAAGACATTTCATGCATAGCCCAATTATGGACATAAATATATATATATATATGTATATATATATACATACATATACATATACCTGTACACTTATGTATGTATTTGTATGTGCTCTGTTTGCGACACAATCAAATCAAAGTTGTTAATGCAAAAGCATTATTTGAATCATTACAATTTAAGTCCAAATTACTTCCATTCTGTCTACCTTAATGTGTGTGTGTATTGCGTGTGTTGTTTTGTACTACCCTATGCGAATAAAAATTTGTATCTATTTTGTATATAAGCTAATAATAACACTTGTTTATCTAAGTAACTGAATATTTTCCACTCAAGCACACTTTCAATTTCCACCTGATATTTATACTAATCAATTTAATGCATTTACTGTCGTGTGGAACGTACAATTTTATTTTAATTTTATAATTGTATACTTTTTATTTTAAAATCACCCGTATTCAATTTTTGTATTGAAAAATGTTTCTCAGAAATTAGAGACGAATGAGTTTCCAAAACAGACGTGACTCAAACGCCGACCGATTAAACTAAAAACCCACCATTTTTGGTATCTAAAAATATGTTATATTTAAGATTAACAGATGCAACTATTTGAACTTAAGCGTCAGCCAGAGCAACACAAAGACAAAGAGGACAAAGAGGAACATGTAACACATCTGCTTGGAGCCGCCGCCTTGTTTAGCCAGTCGCACGACGCGTGTCATTGTGTTGCCCAGGAAGCCGCCGGTGCGATCCATGTCGTCATCGATGCCCCGCAGCAGCTTGTCCTGGTAGCGCACCTCGTTGCCAATGTCGATCGTCAGCGATTTGAGTGCGCCAATCTTCTGTTGCAACTCCTCCGCGGCGCGTTCATTTTCTGCCTCGAGTGCATCGGGTGCTGTTTGCCCACTGGGCGCTGCTGGATGCTGATTCAGTGGCTGGTAGGGATAGTTGTTGCGTCGCATGCTGCTGCCGCTGTGTGTGCTTTTGTGTGCCAGCTTTGCATCAATTCAACTCCAATTCCTAAGAGAAAGAAATCCAAAATTTAAAAGCTGTTTGACACGTAAACCAAACGGGAATTTCATACTCGATAGCAACAAAACAAGGTTCTGTTTTGTGCGTTGCGTTATTCGTGAGTTGTTCGCTTGGTGCGAATCGCTGGTCATTCGGTAGGAGCTTATCAACTGTCCTCAATTATAATTCAATTAATTAATAATATTTTATGTGCAATGGGAAATTTGTTGAATGTAATTTTTACTAGAGTGGAGCTGTTCCATTGTGAATCAGTTCGATAGCTGAACTATGCGGGCATGACACTTGTTTGAATATAAGAAACGCGAAATTATATTCTATTTCTAAATGTGAGCATTGCTGAACCAATTAAAGTAAATTACTAAAACGAGCTAAATAATCATTCCACATTTTTGCAATTGCAGCACTTATTAACACAAATATGCAATATAAGACTTATGTATAAGAGATAATAGAAGAACTGAACTAAATTATAAAATCGAACTAGTGCTATTACGAACAGCTGAGAGGGGCATAAGGTAACGGGAGCGTGTTTGCATCAGTTGATCCGTTTCACATAGCATCTCTTGATTTATATATATTTGAAATTATGTGAAGTGTTAAATTGCGGCTAAAGTTTAGTCATTCGATTGGTTGATGTTGCACAAAACTTGATGAGTTCTCGCCTGCCATTGCATAATTAATCTACACACTACTTAGGTAACAACAGCAACAAAAACAACAACAAAAAAGGATTAATCCATGCATATAAATTTGCGTTAATATCTAAAATATCTAAAATTGTGTGACCAACTCAATCGATACATATTAAATATTAAGCAACTCACACACACACACGCACATCAATCGTGTTTACCTAGTTAATATAGACAAGCACACATACACATACGCCTTTTAAGGTTAGCAGTAACGAATTTGAGTGTGACCCAGTGGGACTTTTGACCCTGAATCGCTCTTACGTCTCACTGCTAATTGCTGCTAAGACGTAATAATATTGATATAGAGCATAGAACAGCAAATTAGCTGCTTGTTTCACTCTTCTGCTTGAGTCTGATTAAGATAAGCGCGCGCGTCAAATCAGCGCACATTGATTCACAGCAAATAGCACATGTACTGATAACGCTTCCCTCCCCACCTCCCCCCGCAGAATATTTGCACGAAATTGAACATGGAACTGCCCCAGTTGCTGGCCACGAAGTTTGGCGTGTCCGTGGAGGCATTTCGCTTGCTGCTCACCCTGTTGGCCGGTAAGCGCATCATAATTGATATTGTTAGTATTATTATAAATAAACCAAATTCATTGTTCCACAGGATATCCGATAGCGGCGATTTATCACAGATTTGTTGCGGATTTGGTCGCTAAACCGTTGCATCACTTGTACTTTGCATTTTGTGGCATGAGCTTGTGCTACTTCAACTATGGCATGGACACATATCACTCACTCCTGGGCATTGGCGTCACCTATCTGCTTGTTCTTCTGCTGCGCGGAGCCCCTCTTCTCTTACTGATAGCCAATTTCATATTCAATATGGGCTACCTGTTGCTGGGCTACTATTTTACGGCAAGCAATGAATACGACATTTTGTGGACGATGCCGCATTGCATTCTGACACTGCGCATGATTGGCCTTGGCTTTGATGTGACTGATGGCCTGAAGCCGGAGGAGGCTCTCTCGAAGGATCAGAAGGAAACGGCGCTGCGGAAGTTACCCTCGTTCCTGGAGTTGTTGGCATTCGCCTACTTCCCGAGCAGCTTTTTGGTAGGACCTCAGTTTCCCTATCGTCGATATCAAAAGTTCACCAATGGCGAGTACCGCAAGCACGACGGATGCGTGAATGCGGGCCTGAAGCGCCTGGGCGCTGGTGTCCTCTACCTATGTGTCTGCCAAGTGGGTCTGTCCTATCTACCGGACAACTATTTCCTTTCAGAGGAGTTTGCTGCGCAGTCGTTCATCAAGCGCATCTACTTCCTGGGATTCTGGGCGAAGTTTTCACTGTACAAGTACATCTCGTGCTGGTTGTTCGCCGAGGGCGGTCTCATGTGCCTCGGCTTCACGTACAAGGGCAAAGACGAGTTCGGCAATCCGGACTGGTCGGGTTGCAGTAATGTCAAGCTGATGCTACTCGAGTCGGGACACACCATGCAGAGCTATGTACTCAGCTTCAATGTGAACACCAATCAGTGGGTTGCCCAATATATTTTCAAGCGCCTGAAGTTCCTCAACAATCGCAACATCAGCTATGGAGCTACCTTGACTTTTCTGGCCGTCTGGCATGGCTTTCACTGTGGCTACTACATGACATTCCTCATGGAATACATGATTGTCAGCACCGAGAAGCAGGTGAGTCCTTGTCATTCATTTAAATGCAAGCATTCATTATAATTAATGTATCGTTTATTGACAGATTGACAGCGTCTATACCAAATACGTGCTGCCCAAATACGGCGAGACGTTGAACAATTCAAAGATCTATGGAGTCATTTACTTCTTGTGCTTGAAATCGTATAACATCGTCTACATGGGCTGGTGCCTCACTGCCTTTGTTTTCCTTAAATACGAACGCTGGATTACGGTCTTTAGTGCCGTCAACTATTATGGATTCATTTACATGCTCATCTGGGCGATCTTCTATAGAGGCTTTCGTTACTATCGCAGCACACAGCCCAAGGACGCAGTAACTTCAAAAGAAGCCACAGATTAATTAACCAGCAAAAAAGAGTGAAGAACAAGTTTTAATTACAGCAAACATTTACCAAAATACATTCATATAGAATGTAAAAAGAAAACGTAAAACTAAATGTAACTCTAAATTGCGACGCGTTTTAATCAGAAAAAGCAATGCCTAGTCAATGCTCGTTGCTCATTGTAAACCAAATGGAGAACGGCCTCGAGACTTATCTAACTATAAAGACAATTTTATATCTTACATTAGGACATAATACATAATATATTTTGATATGCTCACGATATGATGTCTAACTACACATGAAAGTGCAAATTTAAATAAATCAAAAACAATTACATTGAATATGTAAATATTTTCAAAGTTCTTTAACCCCAATGATCACTGTAAAGATTCAGCAACAATTATAATCTCCACGAAAATAAAAACTAACAACTATTTATATCCACATGTGTATATAAAAGCTAGATCACAATGAGCGCCATGTTAATCCAATTTGCTTTAGTTATCTGTATAAATCGAATAACTCGCTTATGGATAAAAACAAGTAAGAAATGAATGATATTCTACTCCACATATATTATATTCTGCGCCCCTTTTCTTTCAATTTGAAAGGAAAAGTGCAAAAATAATTCGCATGCACATTTAATAAATGTTGCTATTATTTTTTCGATCATTTTGTTCCTTTTTCATGTAATTAATTTTTTAATTTCAATTGTAATCAAATTTAAATAAGTTGAAAACGATAAATAAAATTATGGTTTTTTTCTTTCTCACTTTTAGAAGACTCTTCTTTCACTTCTAAAGGTGTATTTATAAGTTCCTTTAAGAGAATTCTCCATAGAATTGCATGAAAATGTGTGCAATTCACGAGTTGAAAGTTGCCCAATCATTTCAAATATATGCTCTGTATAGGTACAATGCTTGCTGGAAATATATTTATTGGAGGAGCTCAGAAAATAATGGGGATGTTTGATCTACTACTAATGATCCATGGGCTGGGCATCGCCGTCGCCCGTCTCTACGCGACGCTTTGCGCCACAAGCGGCGGCAGCAGCAGTGCCATCCTCCTCGTTCTCAGTGATCTCGCTGAACATATAGTCATCTTGATACTCCTTCAGTATTTTACTCGAGCGATTCTCGTCCAGGAACAGAGAATACACCTTCTTAACATCCTCTGTATTCACTTCGGTTGCCTTGCGACGACGACAAACCAAATTGGCTGTAGTAATCAGCTGAATGGCATAGCGCAGACTGGTGTCTGTGGCGATGCGTGTGAGGATAGTCAAGGCATCGGGATGCATGATGCAGTCCTCCTCCTCGCAGCGTATCTTGAGTATCTCTTTGACCTCCTTCTCGGTATACGGTACAGTGCGTATGATGATCATGCGATCGAGCAGATCGATCGGAATGCCGTGTGGACTGCGATAGTTGGTGCCGCGGATGCGTGTGATGCCACGATTGGTGGCCATGACCACGACAGGTGCCATGTCGGATTCCAGGGCGCGATTCAGAAATGAGAAGCACTCAATGTCCAGCATGTGCACCTCATCAATGAAGAGGACGCCCGGATTGATCTCGGCCTTGCCCTCCTCGCGCCACTCCAGCACCTTATTATTGATCTGTTCGCGCACCTCCTGCTTGATCTCGCCGGTATCCCCGGAGAAGAGCGCCAGGAATCCGTGGGTGCGACTGTTGATCACATCGATCTCGTGCAGAGTGACGGTGTGCACCACTTCCTTGCGCTTCTGCAGCTCGCCTTCGGGGCACTGCACGAAACGAGTCTGTGCCCCAGTGGCATCATAGTCACGGGCCCGTGTGAAGCTGCGTCCCAACTTGTTCACCTTGCCGGAAGCCTTATCGATGGTGATGACATCGCCCGCTTGAATCTTCTCCTTCATAAAGCATTCGATGATCTTGTTGCCCAGATCATAATTCGTTTCCATTTCTGTGGTCTTCAGTGTGACTTTGCCCACCTTCTGTCCCGTGCCGGTGGCGGGACGTTCGATTTGAATTTCGACCACCTCACCCTCAATAATCTCAGTCTCCTCCTTGATGCGCACACCGATGCTCTTGCGCAGTGCCTGAGATAGCGCCTCCGTTTTGCTCATTTCCAGCGAGTAGATCTCCGAGCCGGACATGCTTGTAAATGGTGTCTCAGTGCCTAGGGCCTGGGCCATGCCCACAGCGATGGCCGTTTTGCCGGTGCTCGGTTCACCCGCCAGCAAAATGCAACGCCCAGCGATTTTGCCCTCGCGCACCATTTGCACGACAACGCCGGCGGCGCGCCGAGCATCCTTCTGCCCGACCATGCCCTGCGAGACAGCGCGCGCCTCCAGCACATCGTCCAGGCCGAGTCCGCGAATGTGCGAATGGGCGCCAATTCGTTCGATGCGCGTTATGTCGCGCACCTCGATTTTCTCGGTTTCGGCCATGATTTTCTGATATTCTGATTATCAAATTTCAAATGAGATTTTTTTGCCAATCCGTCTGACTGTTACTAGCAATTGTTTGGAATGATTCAATAAATAAATTTAATATCTGATATTTTGTTGCTTGGCAACATAAAACAAATAGCCGACTCGATTTGGCTTATTACATGTGTTTCAGCATCGATACTCTTGTTGATACCCAAGAGTTATCGATACTATCGGTTCGTGCGATTTTAATTCTGCGCATTTGAAATCGATGAGAAGTAGCGGAGAAACGACAAATTGAGGTTTAAATAATTATTTTCGGATATTTTATAATATATATAATATACTTATAACTTGAACATTGAATTACTAACGAGCAGCGAATTCAAGTGACCCAACAAAAGACAAATGACACAGCACTATAGTCTTAATAGAAGAGACAGAAGAACTACAACTTTTAAAGGGAAAACTTGTTAATTTGAGCATAAAATCCGATGTGGGTTATGAATAACATAGTTCGAACTACAAGTTTGACGAGAAAGAGACAGAAAATTCCTTGTATTTCTAATTGGAACTGTAAAATTAAGGCTGATTAACTCAGAAGAATCAATCTCACGATCCGAAAGAGAAGGAAGATTAATTAATAATAGTCTACTACGATAAGTAGGTTAGTTAATATTAGAATTCTAGTTATGACTATTCTATCTTATTCTGATGAATTTTGTAATTAGGCGGCCATATGCAAGATTCGTATATTAAAAATAGGACACACAAGTGAAATATAAAATGATATGCTTGCCAAACTTAAGCTAGCGGTCTGAAACAATATACAAATCATCAACATATTCAATGTGATTAATTGGTTTGCCATTATTAGAAAATGGCATTCGGATATAAAAAGACATTAATTTGCATTTATCATAATTAAGGCTTAATA
This sequence comes from Drosophila grimshawi, assembly GCF_018153295.1. Classification (NCBI taxonomy): domain Eukaryota; kingdom Metazoa; phylum Arthropoda; class Insecta; order Diptera; family Drosophilidae; genus Drosophila; species Drosophila grimshawi. The sequence continues at coordinate 57,844 of NW_025063240.1, forward strand.
CATTTACTGGACAATTGGTTTGAAAACAGTCTAAGTCAGTTTATTGCCTTTGTCCAGAAAAGGTGCCAGTAGACGACTGTCAAAGTTGTACATCATCGGAATGCATCAGCATTCGAGAGTGAAATACGTACTACGTAAGGTCATTTGTCATCATATCAAGGTGACTTCCTGGTGGTACTCCGGAAGTAACTTGAACAGACATAGGTTGATAAACTTTCTGTATTTTAATATTTAAATATAGTTTGTGAATTAACAAGGAGTGATTTAACGATTCAAAAGTCTTACTGAAGTCAATGTAAATAACATTAGTCTGCATTTTGTTTCGAAAACCCTTAAAAACAAAAGAAGTGAATTATAACATGGGTGAAACCGGTGATCTACAAAAATATTGTAGTTGAAAAATTCGAATAGCATCATTTTATAATGTTTTGTAAGCCATCTGAATGTACATTGTAATAAAGTAGAGTGGATAAAACACCCGATGTGGTCTGTCTTCGTTTTTATTCGTTTTTTTATTTTTATTTTTATTTATTGTTTATTATTAAATATTAATTGCAATTTAAATTTGTGCACGAAGTGTGTGAAATGGCAGTGAATCGTAAAATGATTAGCAGAAACTTAAATGCTGCTTACAAATATGCGGCAAATACAAACAGGTTAAAGGTTAGCTACATTTATTTGATTACGATTTGATCCCCAGTTAATCGACTGACTTATTCGGCACTCTTAGCATTTGCCATTCGTCGGCGCCTTGGGGCGACATATTTTACTGCGTCCATTTGCGCCGTAGACAATGTTGCAGGAGAAGGTGAAATAGCCGCAAGTTGATGACTTTGTGTAGTATGTGGACTGGAAGTTTTTGTTCTCCTGGGGCGGATTTTTTGAGTTGTCCATGCTGCCCGTTACCGACTTGGTGACGGTCACATAACTGTCTGGGGCACGTTGCTTTAGAGCCACGCTCGATGGATTCACATCACCATCCTCCTCGGCACTGATACTCAACTTCTGCTTGTCCGAGTTGTGTAGCTCGAGTGCCTTTGTGTGGAACTTCTTCTCTACATTGACGGTGCCACGGAAACCGCTGGGCACAGACTCTGTGGTTGTGCGCACCGGATATGAATGGATGCGACCGTTCTGATTCTGCACCACTGAATACGGACCTGCTTTCGGATTAGCCACTACTGCCTGCTGCTTTTGAGTGGGCAACGATTGCGTATAGGTCAGCGCGGCAGGTGGTGGAGCTTGTGCTACACCGCTCATCGGGCTTTTGTGCTGGCTAGCACCGTCTTCAAGTTTGACGGGCTTCTCACTGTAGTAATCGTCATCATCATATTCATCATCTAGATCGTCCTCCTCCGGCTCGTCGTCTCCGGATATTGGGGGTGGTTGGGGTCCCAGCTTGGGACTATCGCTGTTGTCAATTTCTTCCTTGCTGCTCTTTGAGGACCTCAGTTGCAGTTCAGGTATTCTATCGGATGCAGATGTGATTCCCGGGCCGCTGTAGACCGCGTCAACTCGATCGGTGACTCTAAACAACAACAAAATACGCCACTTGTCAGCTTTGTAATATTCTCAATTACATTTTAAAATGGAATACTAACGCGTTGGGCGTGTTGCCAAACTGGCTGATTGTGTTAAAGAGTTCTCTGTTCTGTTCGCGATACGTCGCCACCTGTTCCTTGGTTCCTGATGCTGATTGCGCAGCGCCATGGTAGGATACGCCAAAGCTGAAAAGCGAATTATCTGGTTTATGTTTGGAAATGAGGTAAAATTAATTGAGCTGACCTGGATGTGCCGTGTATCTGAGACTGGCTTTGGCCGGAGTGGCTGCCCGATTGCGCTGAGGCTTGTCCGCCACCCGACGCAGTGGCCACATTATTATCCTGACCCGGACGGAAGCCGATTTGCGCCTGCGATGAAGTCTGACCGGGACCGCTGGACTGTGCATCAGCCAGTCCGCCCTTATCATTGGCCTGCACTTCGCTCTGGCTCTGATGTTGGATGCCCCCGCTCTGTGATGAAGCCGTCGTGCCGCCGTCCTTACCATTAAGTTGGACTTGCGCTTGGGACTGGGAGGGGCCGCCAGAGCCTTGAGACTGACTCATTGCGCCATCCTCATTACCGGTGACTTGTGCACTTGCTGCCCGATCTGCATCCGAGGTCATCGCGCTGGCACTGAAGGAACTGCCCTTGGTGTAGCTGCCAGATACCTGCGTCTTTGCAGTACCTCCATTTTTCTTGCCCTGAGCGCTGGCTGATGCTTGACCATCGCCAATAGCAGATTCTGCCTGCGAGAAGGCATCATCAACTCCGCCGACGCCAGCAGCTCCAGGCACTCCTGTAAAATGCAACACATAGAAAATTGTACAAACATACGTTATATATTACTTACCCCCAATAACGCCAGGAATAAGACCAGTTCCGGCATCTGTGTAACGACCAGCACCAGGTTGGCCACCAATACCTGGTTGTAATCCGGCTCCAGGCTGAATTCCGTATCCACCCATACCCGGCTGTCCTCCAACTCCTGTTTCAGATCCATAGCCAGGCTGACCACCGCCAATTCCAGGCTGAATTCCGTAGCCAGGTTGCATGCCGCCAATTCCAGCCTGTCCTCCACCGCTAGGCTGTGTTCCGTATCCAGGTTGCAAGCCACCAAGTCCTCCAGTTCCGGGCTGAGTTCCGTATCCAGGTAGAGCACCGCCAACTCCAGCCTGTCCTCCTCCTCCAGGCTGAGTTCCGTATCCAGGTTGACCGCCGCCAATTCCAGGCTGCCCTCCAACTCCAGGCTGAGTTCCGGCTCCAGGCTGTGCTCCATATCCAGGTTGACCGCCGCCAATTCCAGGCTGTCCTCCAATTCCAGGCTGTGCTCCGTATCCAGGCTGAGGTCCATAAGTGGTCTGCGAAACGCTCATTCCGGGCTGACTACCAGCTCCTGGTTGAGCACCAGCAAGTCCAGGCTGAGTTCCGGCTCCAGGCTGTGCTCCATATTCAGGTTGTCCTCCAACTCCAGGTTGTGTTCCGTATCCAGGCTGTGGTCCATAGGTGGTCTGCGAAACGCTCATTCCGGGCTGACTACCAGCTCCTGGTTGCGTTTGACTACTGCCAGTTCCAGGCTGCACTCCAACTCCAGGTTGGGTACCATATCCAGGTTGACCTCCACCAGCTACGGGCTGAGCTCCGTAACCAGGCTGAGCACCACCGATTCCTGGTTGCCCAACAACCCTTTGATGGGTTCCATAACCTCCGCCAGTCGCAGGCTGTACTTGGGAACCAGGCTGTATGCTGTATCCAGGCTGTGTTCCGTAGTCGGTCTGAGAACCGCCCGTTGCCGCGTGCCCACCAACTCCAGCTTGAGTAGCATAGCCTGGCTGACCACCTCCAACTCCCGGCTGTGTTCTATATGTAGGTTGACCAATTACAGACTGTCCTCCAGCTCCAGGCTGTGTTCCATATCCAGGTTGACCACCGCCAATTCCAGGCTGTGCTCCAACGCCATAGCCTGGCTGACTAACACTAGGCTGTGGACCAGTTTGTCCCGCAGGCAGAATTCCGTATCCAGGCTGAGCACCGCCAACTCCAGGGTGTGTTCCATATCCAGGTTGACCACCGCCAATTCCAGGCTGTCCTCCAACTCCAGGGTGTGTTCCATATCCAGGTTGACCACCGCCAATTCCAGGCTGTCCTCCAACTCCAGGGTGTGTTCCATATCCAGGTTGACCACCGCCAATTCCAGGCTGTCCTCCAACTCCAGGCTGTGTTCCATATCCAGGTTGGCCACCGCCAATTCCAGGCTGTCCTCCAACTCCAGGCTGTGTTCCATATCCGGGTTGACTACTGCCAATTCCAGGCTGTCCTCCAGCTCCAGGCTGTGTTAAGTATCCAGGCTGCCCTCCAACTCCAGGCTGAGTTCCGGCTCCAGGCTGTGCTCCATATCCAGGTTGACCACCGCCAATTCCAGGCTGTCCTCCAGCTCCAGGCTGTGTTAAGTATCCAGGTTGACCACCGCCAATTCCAGGCTGCCCTCCAACTCCAGGCTGTGTTCCATATCCAGGTTGGCCACCGCCAATTGCAGTCTGTCCTCCAACTCCAGGCTGTGTTAAGTATCCAGGCTGCCCTCCAACTCCAGGCTGAGTTCCGGCTCCAGGCTGTGCTCCATATCCAGGTTGACCACCGCCAATTCCAGGCTGTCCTCCAGCTCCAGGCTGTGTTAAGTATCCAGGTTGACCACCGCCAATTCCAGCCTGTCCTCCAACTCCAGGCTGTGTTAAGTATCCAGGTTGACCACCGCCAATTCCAGGCTGCCCTCCAACTCCAGGCTGTGTTCCATATCCAGGTTGGCTACCGCCAATTGGAGTCTGCCCTCCAACTCCAGGCTGTGTTAAGTATCCAGGTTGACCACCGCCAATTCCAGGGCTGTCCTCCAGCTCCAGGCTGTGTTAAGTATCCAGGTTGACCGCCTCCAACTCCAGGCTGTGTTCCATATCCAGGTTGGCCACCGCCAATTCCAGGTTGTCCTCCAACTCCAGGCTGTGTTCCATATCCAGGTTGACCTCCGCCAACCCCAGGCTGCCCTCCAACTCCAGGCTGAGTTCCGGTTCCAGGCTGTGCTCCATATCCAGGTTGACCACCACCAATTCCAGGCTGTCCTCCAGCTCCAGGCTGTGTTAAGTATCCAGGTTGACCACCGCCAATTCCAGCCTGTCCTCCAACTCCAGGCTGAGTTCCGGCACCCGGCTGTCCTCCCGGCAGGTATCCAGGTTGACCTGCTGCTCCTCCAACTCCAGGCTGTGTTAAGTATCCAGGTTGACCACCGCCAATTCCAGGGCTGTCCTCCAGCTCCAGGCTGTGTTAAGTATCCAGGTTGACCGCCTCCAACTCCAGGCTGTGTTCCATATCCAGGTTGGCCACCGCCAATTCCAGGTTGTCCTCCAACTCCAGGCTGTGTTCCATATCCAGGTTGGCCACCGCCAATTCCAGGCTGCCCTCCAACTCCAGGCTGTGTTCCATATCCAGGTTGACCTCCGCCAATACCCGGCTGCCCTCCAACTCCAGGCTGAGTTCCGGCTCCAGGCTGTCCTCCGTATCCAGGTTGGCCACCGCCAATTCCAGGCTGTCTTCCAACTCCAGGCTGTGTTCCATATCCAGGTTGGCCACCGCCAATTCCAGGCTGCCCTCCAACTCCAGGCTGTGTTCCATATCCAGGTTGACCTCCGCCAATACCCGGCTGCCTTCCAACTCCATGCTGAGTTCCGGCTCCAGGCTGTCCTCCGTATCCAGGTTGGCCACCGCCAATTCCAGGCTGTCCTCCAACTCCAGGCTGTGTTCCATATCCAGGTTGACCTCCGCCAATACCCGGCTGCCCTCCAACTCCAGGCTGAGTTCCGGCTCCAGGCTGTCCTCCGTATCCAGGTTGACCACCGCCAATTCCAGGCTGTCCGCTAGCTCCAGGCTGTGTTAAGTATCCAGGCTGCCCTCCAACTCCAGGCTGAGTTCCGGCTCCCGGCTGTGCTCCGTATCCTGGTTGACCACCGCCAATTCCAGGCTGTCCTCCAACTCCAGGTTGTGTTCCATCCAGGTTGACCACCGCCAATTCCAGGCCGACCTCCAACTCCAGGCCGTCCTCCAGGCTGTGTTGAATATCCTGGCTGAGCACCTCCAACTCCAGGCTGAGTTCCGGCTCCTGGCTGAGCTCCGTATCCAGGTTGACCACCGCCAATTCCAGGCTGTCCTCCAGCTGCAGGATGTCCTCCAGCTCCAGGTGTTAAGTATCCAGGTTGACCACCGCCAATTCCGGGTTGTGTTGCATGTCCAGGTCGACTACCGCCAATTCCAGGCTGTGTTCCGTATCCAGGCTGACCACCGCTTACTCCAGGCTGTCCTCCAACTCCAGGCTGCGTTCCGTATCCAGGTTGACCACCGCCTATTCCAGGCTGTCCACCTACTGCCGGCTGAGTTCCATATCCTGGAAGTCCTCCTGCGGTAGCTCCAGCTCCAGCTGATGATTATTAAATTAGCTTGGAATGTATTGTGCTGTAGCTTCCATTTGTAAATTGATTACTCACCTGGTAGACTAATTATGCGACCGGGTATAACAGAAGCACCACCATCTACGCTGGTACCACTTGGATATAGTGCAGAGCCCCCCATACCTCCAGCACCTGGGTATTCCGTTTGATATCCAGAACAGTCACCACAATCTCCTGCAGAGAATTGACTCTGCGCTTGTCCCATGCCATGAGTACCAGCTAAATAATGCATCAGGTTTCATAAGTTTGCCAATATAGTAATTGGGTTTCGGTAGACTTACAAACTGTTGCGCGCGAGCCACCTTCATTGGCCTCGGCCTCAGCTTTGCCATCCTCTTCTGGCTTGCCAAAGTTTAAGTATTGAGACTGTGTTTGTCCTCGGACACTGCAAGTGCATTATTAGATCGAAAGAGTTCAAGATCTGTATGGGTTCATGTGGTTACTTACTAGCCTCTGCCGCTTCTTTTAGTTCGCTCTAACTCAGTCAGGGGAGTCAGCTCCGCATCATCATCCACAGATGATTGATCCTGAAGTTGACACAAAATAATTATGTTCAATGGTAATGCCACTCTAATCTCAATACAATACAAAGAAAATCAAAAAAAAAAATATTTTAGTGAAAATCAAATCTTAGCTCGATTTGCTTCTAAAACTGACCTTGGTCACCAGTCTACCGATGATTGGGCCTTATCTCGATTTATTTGGGCCGAGTTCATGTGCATTGAACTACTCTACTTTCACGAATATGCTTTAAAATGTGTGTCTCTATTTGTGAGTATCTCTATCACACTCTTCCTCTCTCTCTCTCTCTCGCTCTCTATGTCTTAAACACTCTAAATTGTGGATATTTCATTAATGTATTTGATACTTACAATGGCCGCTCCATTTGTGTATGCTACAAGCAACACCACGCCAAGCAGCATGCCCCATCGCAAGGGCAACATTTTAATAAATCTAATTTGAATCCAATGGAAACGCGTGCTCTCGAGTAGGACACAACCAGCAAGCTGCAAAATTAAATGGAATCGTATTATCACCACAATTTTTCTTGATTATATTTTTATGTATTCTTCATGATTAGTTGTTGCTTATGGTCTAAGTGTGGATCGTTGCTCTCCTCAGTATCTGTCACAAGGGGTTATCACCAAAGACACTTTGCCAAATGCCAAAATTATATATATATATTTATAAAAAAAAATATATAAACTATGGATGATCATCGAACCAATTTAGATTTAAGATGACGCAACGATTTGTGCTGGCAAATTAAAAGTAAGCCATTAAAACAAATAAAATACCCTAATCGCAATTTTAGTTTACATTCTGTTCTGACACAATTTTCTACAAATAGGTCATCGTTTTTTTATTTTTTTAGAGGAGAATGCAAAATGATAAAATGTTTTTACATCAAATCCAATTCTATACACACGACCACTTTCGCAATTTGTACACAATTTCTGAGCCTTTATTATTTTTTTAAACACATCAATAATCCCAAATTATTGTTAAATAGGTGCATTGCTCCGAGATAAAAATGTTTGTAATCATCTCCAAAATTATTTTCATGTAATAATCACTTTTAATCAGCGCCTAAAGAATTGATTACTTGGACTTATCCTTGACACAGTTCACGCACAAATAATAATTTATAATTTCATTCACTTGTTTGATTCATTCATTTATGCGAAGATATCGGCTGGAGTATCACTTGTATTTCCATATCCTTGTTACACAAGTTATTCAAGCAATCGACACATTTGCACATACTTCTTCGCCTTGTGGTTAGGATCCAAATTAAAGTTCCGATCTGCAGCCGAATGCGACAACTGCTGGATTGCGAATAACGTAAAGTCGCCAGAGCATGGAAACGTTAAGTTCTCGAGCTGTAGTTCAATTCATTGAAAGCGGGCAATTTCAATACATTTGCATCTGGCAGCATGAATATTTATTGAGGATTCACACACACACAGAGGCATACAGAGCTCTGACTCTGCCTTATCGCACACACACACACACACACGTATTCATATATATGTATATATATATATATATATATATATATGTATATATATAATCTACATATACATAGATTGACACATCTACACAGAGCACAGAGACAAACCACTTAGCTCGTCGTGAGTGCGATTCATTTGGTGGATCTATCTATGTATTCCATTCCATTACACACATATCAACACTTTGATCGTGTCAATCGATCACTTTGGCTCTGGGGCGCCCCATTGAATGCGTCTCCGTCTGTGTTGCAACATCGTCGTCGCAGTTGGGGGAGACTTTTGACCCATTTTAGGGAAATGTGCTGCCATTTATTAGCATATAAAGATACTCAATTGTGTATACTACTATTCCTATTTCCCTTCCCCATTTTCCTTCCTCATCTGGCTCTTCCATTTTCAAGTGTATACCCGCAACCGGCTCATTAAATATGCATGTGGTTAATGTGCATGTGTTATGTGTGTGTGTGTGTGTGTTGTAATTGTTGTTATTAAGTATACAGTTCGTTAGATCCAGGGCTATGCTTTGTTTTGGGTTCCTTCAGCGGAAGCAATTTGCGCCTGATAACCCCTGAGCCTCCCTGATGGAAGCGTCATATCTATTAATAAAGCAAACTAGTCTCTATCTATCAATGACCAATGTTAAACTCGGAATATTGTCTTATCAGTCGCCAAAAACTGTTCAACATTTATTTATATTTAAATTGTTGATCTGAACAACACACTTACACACAATATGTTGTAAGCTACACCACACATATACATTTAATCGTTTGCTGAGCTTGTTTCAAGGGTAGACATCTTTTTAATTAAAACGTGCTCGGAGCGCAGCTCCAGCATAGTTTGATTAGATCAACAAGACATAAACTTTTCATTAATAACAAATTGCCTGTGCTTATTGAAATAAATTTGCATGCACAAAAAAAAAAGAAAATCTATTTAGAGCATCTGTGAATGAAAATTTAATATTTTTCAGTTTAGAATGTTAAAATTGACAGTAATAAAGTGTGAAAATGACCCTACGCCCATTTTTATTGAGTGCAAGCAATAACGACCAATATGAGCTATTTAATGGCCAAGCTTGATGATATAATATATATATATAAATATATATACATATGAATGATTTGAATAACAAGCTTAAACATTTTAGTGTAAGTTTAATTATTTTAAAATTGGCGCCTTCCTCGAATCACCCTGTGCGGTGCTCATTTAATACCAAACCAGTGACACGTCGAACACACTGCTTGTGAGTATTTAATTTCAGCCGATTACTTGGTCACACTTTCGAAAAGCTGGTCATTGTTTTGTTTACATATTTGAATAAAAGTTGATTTTAACTCGTAACATTTCGTTGTACAATCACAATGGCCAACAGCGACTGGATGCCATTGCTATTCTGTGGCCTCTCCATACCCATCTCACTGTTCATGTGGCTGGGCAACGTGGCATTCTCGAAGTTCTGGCGCTACGACTACGAAGGTTAACAGAGAGAGATTAATTTCACCGCAATTTCACTGATAATAATTTACTTTGAATTTACATTTTGATTGATCGGTTGGTAGAACCGTTGGTAATTCCACTCACTCGATGGTTGTTCTCCACGCTGGCGCCGTTGGCTCTGATGACGGTGGCACTGCGTCGCCACTCTGTGAGCAAATCTGGAGCGGCTCTTGGTGTGATTGTTGCCTTCACGCTCTCAATTGCGAGTCATCCGTTCTTCGGCAGTTTGGTCGTTTTCTTCTTCAGCTCATCGCGTGCGACCAAATTTCAGGCGCAATCGAAACGTAAATTCGAGTGCGATTTCAAGGAGGGCGAAGGCCAACGCAATTGGGTGCAGGTGCTCTGCAATGGCGGCATGGCCATGCAGCTGGCGTTGCTCTATCTTCTGGACTGTGGGAGTGGAGAGCGGGCCATTGATTTTGGCAAGGAGTATCGCTCCAGCTGGCTTGGCATTGCTGTGATGAGCTCGTTTGCCTGCTGCAACGGCGACACCTGGAGCAGTGAGCTGGGCAGTGTGCTCTCCACACGCGATCCCATCTCCATCATCAGTTGGCGCCGTGTGCCACGTGGCACAAATGGCGGCGTTTCGTTCATTGGCGTTGTGGTCAGCCTGCTGGGCGGCCTGCTCGTTGGCTTTGGCTATTTTGTGACCGTTCGCTATACGGTGGATGCCAAAATGATGCTTGTCAGTCCGCCTCAGTGGCCCATCATATTGTTTGGTGGCTTGTCGGGACTCTTTGGCTCGCTGTTGGACTCCGTACTGGGCGGCATGCTCCAGTTCTCCGGCATCAATGCGCAGGGCAAAATTGTGGATGCGCCCGGCAAAGGGGTTCGACATGTGAGCGGACTGCGCATTCTGGACAATCACAGCGTTAATCTCATTTCCAGCATTACCATCGGGGTGACAATGCCACTGCTGGCCCTCAAGTTTTGGCCAGGGCGCTAGCAGCGTCTCTGGCTGAGCGTGCGGCTTCCTTAACTCATTTCTATTATACATGAGAGCCACGACTATTTTTGTAATGCTTTCAAGCGCAAAGCGAACAAATTGACATTTATGTATGTAATGCAATCGATAGACTCGAACACAACGATTTGCCCAATAACACATTTCTACTAATAGCTTAAGTAATCTCGTTAAACAAATGTTTAACAAACGTGCTTTTTTAATGTTATGGCTAAGGCCAAGGGAACAAGTTAACATAATATTTGAGTCATTTATGTGTGTAAAGAATTTTTGTAAAGTGTGTTAATCGAAATCCTAGTTGCAAGATTACTCAGTTTAAGATTCATTCTTTATTATTATTATTTTCTTTATATTTGTTCCAGACTGCTAGCAAATAATACATATCAATTTCATATTTCATGGCCTACTTTAAGTACAGAAATGTGGAGAATCGAGATTCCTATATACTTAATTTGTCTGAAGTTGTCTGTTGCGAATGCTTTCTAATCCTTGGGTCCACTTATACACTTAGTTAATGTCATAAGCTGCGACAGAATTTTTATTATTGCTAAGAATTAAAAATGCACTTTTCAAAATAATGTTGTATGACTTTAGAAAATTGTATTAATCCCTTTGGACTTTATTAACTCGCTTAAACTTCTGCAATTCAATGTTACGCAGCCAGTTCTGGGAGAGGAGACGCAACGCCTCATTGGAGGGCATCGCTCCACTCGGCGCTGGCTTGGCAAAGCCGATGGAGAACTTGATCATCAGATCTCCGATGGGAGAGTTGACAAACTGCGAACCTGTCGAAATGGTCTTGAAAACAATGCGTCGCTTGTGCTGATAGATTTGCTGATCTGGTGGCAGGCTGTTGCTGGGAGCAGGACGTTTAGTATGATGCACTGGCTTGTGGCTCAGGTGGCTTGTGGGTGGTGCAATTGTGGTGCTTAATAAGTCAGTGTGGTTTGCAGCGGCTTGCGTTGGTTTTGAATGTGAGCCTATTTTGACTCGAGTGGTTCTTGGCAACGCAGTGGTGGTGCGTCTTCGTTGGGGACGATGGCGAACAGTGGTGCTGTGACTGCTTGGAGGCATTGTGCTGGTGCTGGGACTCAGCTGTGGCGGCGTCTGGTAGCCAGCATCGGGCAGTATCTCGCCAGCTGCTGCATCTGGTTTCTCCGCATCGACATAAGTCTGCCCCGCATCTGTCATAGTCTCATCCACATAGTCGTCATCCGCATCGGCTTCGTTGCTAATGGTAAAAAGCGGCTTTTTGGGTACCTGTTGAACGCGTTTCTGCTTGGTCTTGTCCTCCTCGTAGATGGGCACGTCCGATCCGGTACCTGCCAACACTTGCTCCATTTGCTTTTGCAGTATTTCGTAGAGCGGCGCACTCTGTTCATCATCCGTTAGATCGATGGGTTCGCTGGGCACAAACTGATTGTTGATATACGCACTGCGCGCATCCAAATCTTCATCGACATCCAAGACGTCCCCATCCTGATCCTGATCCTCTGTCTGAGCCCGTGTCTCAGCCAGTGGCAGCTCAGTTGTTGCATCTGTTGTCAAATCAGTGGGAGAAGCATCGATGTTGCTCAATGCTGCAAGAGACAAATCTTGAGTTATTGCTCCTTCTAGTCTAGTTTTTGAGTTTTACTCACCTCCCAGGAGCAGTAGTAGAAGCAACCTGGAGGACCAAGCTCCAGCTCCGCCAGTTCTGTCTCCCATTGCAGTCGTTTTGCTTCTGTATGCAGCGGGTGCATTTGTCGCATCTTTTATAGGTTGTTGCCAGAAAGACAACCTTCTGCATTGGCCCTCATCTCACACCTTTTTTGAAATGCTGATATATCTGTATCTGTTGCTGTCAATCAGCTCATATAATGAACGTAAATGTTCTTAAAAAAGGTAAGCCCAATGTATTTTGAGGTCTTTTATTGTCCGCAGCCCACATTTCATCATAAAAAAATAGATAAAAGTTTCTGGTAGTAAAGAAAAATCATTAAAGGAAGCTGTTTAGATCATTTTTATGGAAAAGAGAAAATTGTATTAAAAAATTATACAGTTATTTACAAAACCTTAGTTTAAATTTTAATCGTATGTCTTTTGTAAATAATACTAAATTGAAATGTATATCCGAATTTAAGTATACAAATTTACAAAAGCTTTTTTTATGAAACCACAATTTACATCGAATTTTGTAGCAGACATATAATTTCTTATATATTTTTCATTTTATTTACTTCTATCTTAAGCAATGTGATATAATTTTATTTTAAGATACGTCTCAAATCTCAAAGATCCCCAAATTCATCCCATTAAGATTTTGATTGAAAAAAAACGTTTGCTAAAAAAAATGTGAAATTTTCGAGATTACTTGTTAAAATTGCCTCCTGGAAAAATGTTGATTGGATTTGGGTGTTTCTGATCACCCTCTTTTAAATAATCAACGATTTGTACAAAATACTTTATGAGTTCCAAAAAGTTGTACGTTTCCCGAAAATATGAGAAATATAAACTTACGAAGAAGGTAAAATATCTTTAGAGCGAACTAATTAATCAATTAATGTGAATGTAATTATCGGAATCTACCCAACATATCTTCAGGGAAATACATAAGTGATAAAAATAGACAAACTAAATTAAATTAAATTAAACTAATTTAATACCAAATTTAACATTTATTGAAAGTAATTAAAAATGTAATCGTGACTAGTACTTTAAATAATAATCATAAGTTTGTAATAAATGGTAAATAATTGGGCTCATATATATTTTTTATTTTCATAAAACTAGAGCTTTATTCCTTGTAAAAGAGATATATGCATGAAAATCATTTTAATATAATTGCAAACAATTAATACTCCATTCAAATAATAGTCAGTCAGGACTTAAGCAAATATTTCCAATCGGGTGAAACTTTGGCTAAAAAAGACCTTTTCTTAAACTTGCTATCGACAGAACGAAGAGAAATCCTTAAAAACAGAATATGTGGAATTCTCTGGAAGTAGCAGAAGAAAAACGACCCTCATTCTAAATATAATTCTTGAACTCTTAAAGGAAGGTGGGCTAATGGCGAACTTTAGTATCGTTAGGTGATACAATAGATCTAAGTTTATCATTAGTAGGTTCATTATCCTTAATAATCATGAATAGCTGCCAACAGCAATTTTTGTTGTTTTCTTATTTATTTATTTTTTGTTTTTATTATTAATTGTTTAAATAAATTAATATAAACGTTAGGTACTGCCTGCTATTCAAGATACAACATACTTAAGTTTATCCTTATCAGAAATAGATTTGTCCTGCTCCTTGGGCGTTTCCAAGGACTCGGCAGTTTTCTCCGCCTTGACCAGAACAGATTGTGGCTCAGCTGGCTGGGAGTGAGGAGATTCAACTGTCTTTACTGGCAATGGGGGCACAGCAATGTTCTCGATGGGTACAGCCGCTGCCTGTGGCACTGGTACTGGTACTACAGTTTCCAAAGATTGTTCCTTAACGGGCAGCACAAGGGGCTCCACACGTGCTGTTTTGTTCTTTTTCTTGGACTTATCCTGATCCTTTTGCTCCTCGCTGCTCTCATTGCTGTTGCTGTCTGCCTTGTCGGACTTAACCGCATCAGCAGTTGTTGGCGTAGAATTATCGCGGAAGAAGGGCGACGACTTGAACTTCTTGTCGGTATAACAAGTTTCCTTGGGATAGGTTTGCTGGCACTGCTCATAGGGCAGATCTGTCCACAGGCCATGCGTGCGACACTTGGCCACATTCAGCTTGCATTTGTTGTAGAAGACAGCCACCTCGCTGGGTGTCTGGCCGCAGATGGGCTCATAGCCCTCCACACAATCGTCGTCGCATAGGTAGCCCTCGCTCAGTGCATGGGCAATGCTGTTGATGGCACCTGAATTGCTGACTTGTTGGCAGCCCCTTTGGCCTGGCTCACAGCCAAACCAGGCAATCGGTATGGCCAGAAAGGGAGGGCTCTGGCGTTTGCCATCGCTACCCGACAGTGGAGTATAGGTGCGTTTCACATAGTAACCATGCTCCTCGGTGGACACTTGACCGCTATTGCCGCCAAGTTCCGTTGAACTGGACCACTTTGTCTTGGTCTTGGCTCTATGTGAATCATCGCCTTTGTGCTTGCGTCGCTTCGCTTCAATGGTTGCAGGTGCGAAGAGCAGCAGAGTGGCGACTGCAATAGTTGAGAGAAGAGAGGCAACGGGTTGGAATTGGAGAGGCTTGCTTTTACCTGAGCTGTCAGTTGGCACAACTTACCTACGATGCAGGCAGCCTGGTATGGTCTCATCTTTATTTGTATATTCTGTGCTAACTCGATCTTAACAGCTGCTCACTTGGACTTGAACTGATCGCATCTTGTTGTCTGCAGCGTCTTAAGTATCTCATCTCTCAGCTGCGCTCAGCTGGGTTGGGTAGTTCTTTTTCTCCTTTACCGGTTTTCTTAGTAATCTTTAAAAGTTGTTTTCTGTTTCTGTTTGTTTGCAGCCAAAAGTACGCAAAGTTGGACTTTTTCTTATGTTTTGGTGAAATTTTTATGCAAACTCATGTGGTCTTCATTTATCAGCGATGTGCCCGTGTACCCTTTTAGCTGTTTATTGATAGTCATCTAGAATGTTGGTTTCCAACTGGTTGTCTGCTTAACACTTTAGCCACCTCTCCAGCTCGACTGCCCCTCCGCCCTCTCGTTCGCAGAGCACAGCTTGCGTCCAAAGCCGGTTCGAAATTGGGTCAATCTGAAAGGTTTACTGATCTCGTTTTATGGGCGCATACGATTCTACTTATGCGCCTTAGGAGATTGTCGTGGGCCACAAGTGTCTCGTCAGCAACTGTGCCTGCTTACTTCTAATTATCATCCAATCAAGCCGCTTGTTATCACCATCTAAAGGTGGTTCTCGATGTTGTTGTTGTTGTCGTTGTTCTGTTGCTGAGCTTCCAATTTGGGAGACTTGAAACTAGATGCTGGTCATGTGGGTAAACAGCGTAATCGATGGTATAATTACAGAACTTTGGTTTACATAGTAGTTGATCTAAATTCGGCAATTTGATTCTTTAATACCAGGATTTGCAGATCAAAAACATTTCTGCAGGTAACAAAAAACGAGACCCAGTTTAATGATTTATCTGAAATAAATTATATTTAGATTCTATCCTTCATTAAACATTTGTTTACTTGCTGAGCTTGCCTATAATAATATAATTATTTTTTCTGAGAGTATTCAAACAAAAGAATCGCGTAATATAATAATAAGCACAAAAAAACTATAACTTAAATAGGTATAAATAGGTAATATATTAATAACAATTATTTAAAGGTCTATTTGAACATATACTTTGTACAATTTAAAGTAAATGTAATTGTTTTTTGTTTGCTGCTTGCCATTTTTAACTTACGCAATTAATACAAATCAATACTTATTATACAAAAAGAGAATTAGAAAAATAAATATGTTTAATAATTATAAGTAAAACAATTAAAATATTTGTGGCCGTCGAGAATGGGTATCAAGCATTCAAATAATTTTTAAAATTTATTTATTTAATTAGACGGATTGCAATGATTGGGGTCACTTTTAATCTTCGAACGTAAAACCAAAAAAAAATAAAGATATAAATTCAAATGAGATCAAATGATCTCGGGCTTTCTCTCAACGACATCAATAGAATGAGTCAATTGACTCGTGATCACTTATTGCTTTCATTGCTATCAGATGCGTTTGATATTCGAATTAAGCATTATGGAAAAGTTTTCAAATTTTCAAAATGCATTAGAAAGTTCAGGGCTCTGACAAAGAGCCAAGAAAAACATAAAGGCAGCTAAATTCGATGGTGTGGGATCTAATCAACCAAAGGCCTCTAATTATTACATAATTATGTAGGCAGAGCAATGACTGATAGCCAAAACAAATTAAATCAGTCAATGTAGTATGTCATGCTGTCGTACAAGAAATCTCTTTTAAATTATAAGCCTGCTGGAACTCGGTCATATATTTGCATATGACCAAAGCAACAAACGAGAAGAGTTTGTCTCGCAACGCCCGCAACTGAAATTTGGCTGTTAATGCTTAAGCCAAACAGGCGAGAGGTTTGAGCGTAAATAAACAAATTTATGAAAGAAGTGACCAGAAACCGAATATTGAATAAATGATTTCGGTTTCTTTTGTTGTGTAGAAATAAACAAAGTAAACAAAAAACCAAAAACCGAAAATACAAAAAAAAAAAACAACACAAAACAACAAAAAAGTAAAAAGAAATAGCGTTGAGAGCTCGTCGCAGTAAAAGCGGCTATTTGGACGATATGATGGTCTGCCTCAGAGACCAGAGACCAGAGACCAGACCCCCAGTACTAAAAGAGTGCCTGCTTGCCTGCCTGACCGGGCCTCATTTATACTTTCATTTTAGAAAACAACAACAAGAGATAAAACCACAGCCGTCGCATGGCTATAAAAAGCGAAAGCAAAACGCTGGATTCGCTCATAAAGACCGCAAAACTGCAAAAGTCAGCTGTGCCCCGTTCCCGTTCCCGTAACCGTAACCGTAACAAGGATTAGCCCCATAATAAGCAGCAAACATGGTTAAGCACATTTATATGACAATGGGTAAATTTCAGGTACCAGAAAACTCGACCTTAAAGTAATTCTCACTTATAATCCACACAGCGGCCTTGCTCATCTTGGCCATTGCTGTGAGCGCTGCGCCAGCCAAAATGGATCAACAACCAGTTAAGGACACTGATGTCCAAGCCTCGAGCAAAGTCGAAGAGGTGCCGAACACTAGCGCAAATAGCGACGAAGATGATGAGGACGACGATGGTGGCGAAGTTGGACAGAATCAGAAGCATGATAAAAAACAGGAAACCACCGAGGACGTGAATAGCGATAAGGATGATGATGATGATGACGACGACGACGATGATTCGCTTATCCGAAGACGCCGCGACGCTGTTGAAGAATCAGCCAAGGAACCAGCTAAAGCTGAAGCTGCTCCAGCTGAAGTCGTAGCAGTTCCAGCTGAAGTCGTAGCAGCACCAGCTGAAGTCGTAGCAGCACCAGCTGAGGCCGAAGCTGCACCAGCTGCAGTTGAGCAGAGTGTTGAGAGCTCGACTACGATTCCCACCGCCGCATCAGTGACAACGACCCGTAAACCAGTGCTCGTCCTTATACGCGATGCACTTAAGAAGGTCACAGCTGGACTACCCACGGAGCAGGTGGCCAACAATGCGTTGCAGTATTTCCAGCTATTCGAGCACTTTATACAGCAGACCATCGAGCAGGTTATTGATGCCGCCGATGACGAGGAGGAGGACACGCCGGCAGCAGTCCCCGCTGCATCCGTGGTCACCGAAGATGATAAGAAACCAGAGACGGCTGAGAAACTACCGGAGGAGAATTCAGGCTCAGTTTCAGCTCCAGTACCAATTCCAATTTCAATGGAGAATATTTTCAAGCCGGCGGAAGCAGCTGTAGCCAGCAATGTAGTTTAGAAATGCCCATCGACTACCTCAACTATTTATTGTCACTATTTATTGTTAGCTCTAAAATTTGAAAATACATGGAATTTGCTAGACAAATTGGTAGCTTTTTGTTTTACTATTTTGCCGTATCCAAAGATAACGCCTATTCATTGAGCTGGGCATTATTGTAATCCCGAAGCAATTGGATCTTGCTGCGGCTCTGGCTGCGGCCCTGGCTGCGATGACGATTCGTAATGCGCCTCCTGGGTGGATCGATCTGCGCCAGCAAGCGATTAAAGTACGTGTTGAGCGGCTCGGTGGATTGCTGGTTCTTTTGGGTTGAACTGTTCTTCACCTGTTGCAGCTGCAAATCCTGTTCACCAATAGTCAAACTGAGCGGCAATGTCCCAGATGTATTGATGTAGATGGGTATGGTGATATAAATAGGTGCGCCAGCAACGGATTCAGAATTATTTTCCTTAATATAGGAAATGAATTCAATGAAAGACAGATGGAAAATATTAATATAAATAATTTGCTTATAAATTAATTAGAAAAAATAAACATTGTGCATTTATGAAAGAGAGATTATTATCTTTTTTAATTTTGATTAATTTACTAATATTTTGATCTAGACGTAAACACAAAAAACCTGATTTATTGTTAAAGTTTGTATTTTCAAAATGGTTCAGAGAAAGTAAAAGATAAACGAAACATTTGAATATCAAATGAATTGAATACTAATTTGGAAAATGAAATTTAAATCAATTCAAAGTTCAACGCTCACGGCTGATAAGAGATATTTACTTGATTTGTACATATATAATAATATGGATAAAGAAAGTACAAAATTTATGACGTTGGCCAAAATCAATTAGCAAATTGAAGATAGCAATTACATGTATTCAGATGTCATAGTTTTAAATTTAAATCGACTATAGTAATTCTATCGATTTTCAGTTTTAGCTACCTGCGCCTGGGTTGATTCTGGTTCTGTCAGAGTTTTGTCCGGGTCAGCATTGGCTTTATTTTCATCTGCCAGCTGCTTGAGAAAGTGCAACGGATTGGCATCGTGACTCAAACTGTTGAATTCATCGTCCGTCAGGTGGGGCAGTCGATCAGTTAGGAAATTATAGTCTTGATCCTCCAAAGGATCGTCGTTGGCCAAGCCGGTCTTGGACGTCGCTGTGGATGTGCTATCGGGCTTCTGAGTTGTGATTTTCCGTGAGTATTTCAGCAAGGCCTCCAACCTAAGTGCCTCCTCACCGTCATTGGGTTTGGGCTGGTTCTGGTTTTGGGCAAGCTGTTGGCTTGTACAGAGTGGGCTGCAGAGTAGGACAGCTAAAAAATGGTTCATACGCAATTCAAATCAATGCTAATGTTATATTTTATTTTATAAAATATTACACTTAAATCGATAAAAGTAAACTTAAGTTAATGCATAGCCCTAGCCTAAAAATCAAGCGAAAAAAAATCATAACGCTCTACAGCGTCATCTTCTTGCCATTTAGCACCACATCGGTGAGGCCGAGCTCCTGGAACTGTTCCAGGCGCTCCACCTGAGTGCACAGCCGCTTTTTGAACTGCACCTCGCGGCTGAGCATCTTGAGATCATCCACGGTACACAGATCACTCCATCTGCCCATATTCTTATCTATTAGCTCAGCCGTCAACATGATCTTGGCCCGGGACAAACGCAGATAGGAGAAGTCCGTGTTGGCCCGTCGCATCTCCTGGCGGTATAAAAATAGCTGATAGTGAATGCTAATGTTGCCCGTTGACTTCTTTATTCGCTTCTTTGGATGCTTCTTGATTTTATCCTGTTGCTGTTTCTTTGCCTTGAATTGTTTCTTGAGCTGTTTCTGTTGCTTCCTTTCCGCTTTGATGCTCAGATTCTGTCTGCTCATTTTGATTCACGCTTGTTCACGTTTCAGCGTTCCATTTGCGTTTAATGCCAGGACCAGTACAGACCATCCTTATATAGCTAGCAGGCAGCCTCCCATCGAAGTTTCTGGTCCCGACCAGGTAGATTATCTCATTAGCGCGTGTTACCAGGCGCGTGTGGGTCATAAAAATCGTTTTTAGAATTTCAGATTTTTCATTTGGTTTTTACTTTCTTCCTTAGCGTCTGACTGGGTATTTCCACTGTATTTTTATGGTTTTATGACCGGGATATTGGGTACCGTAACCGTACCCAAACTAGTATACCCAAAAGCACCGCCGGCTGTGTCCAGTCTTAAGCCTCAATTAAGGTTTCCAACTTAGCGCCGATCCTTTGAAAACGGCTCAAATTTTCTGCTGCTCGTCGCGACGATGGGTTTTGTGGCGTTTGTTGGTTTTGGGATTTCGCGAAAACACCCTAGGATACACTTCGTGGAATTATGCGGATAGTTCTGGCAAACACATTCATGCATAACTCGCGGCAAGAATTAACTAATATTGGTATTGCCCCCCATATTTCACATATTTTTCAGAATGTCGAATACCTTCTTAGTATTTTGATTGATTTTGATTTTCCCTATTGCATTTTATAAAATGATCTACCTTAGTTTTAAAAAGCATAGTATGCGGATTTAATTTATATAAATGTTAATTAAATAAGTTCAGATATTCTCAATAACTTTCTAAGATTTAATAGAAATTTCGTTACATGATTTGAATGTGTTCCTAAGCTGTATTCTAAAGACAATAATTAAAAGTATAATAGATTAAGTTCAAGCTTATGACTTAGATCCTAAACTAATTAAAGTATTCGTAAAACAGATCACAAGCGTAAATGCTTCGAACTATTTTAATTATTCTTGGTAAAGATCCTTCGTCGAAATTTTTAGTCTGATAGTCTTATGAGTTGTTTAACTACTTTGATTAAAAACTTTTCCTACTCACTATCCTATTTGAGTATTTGTTTTATGGTTTTCACAAAATATGCGCTTTTCTACAAATTCCTAACTTGAAGTGGCTCTCAAATAATATAAAAAACTTTGTTAAACGCACCTCCACACAGAAGACTGAAAGACCGCTTCATGTTCGTTTAAAAAATAATACTAAAACTGCTTCTGGTCAGACATTTCCATTTTATAGCAAAAAATAGTTTGGAAATCAAGAAATTTCACTGGATGTGGGAATCCAGCTGAAATTCTCTTTTTGGCAGCACTTTTGCATATTAATTTATGAATAGTAAGACTCGCTAAGAGTCGCTTATCTGCTATGTAAATTTTTGCTGTAAAAGTTAAGCATCAGCGTCATTGATTTTGTTTTATTGTTGAGGTCTGAGAACAGTCCGCATAACTAATGATGATGCGCCAATTCTTTTTTGCTCATTTCAAGCATTTCATTATTTCATTTTGCATGCATTTTATGAATTCGGAATCATCTCTCGATGTTGGCCATTCAATGGAAAATTTGCGCAGCTGGAAAATTTCCCCAATGCTTTAGTCAATAGGAATTAGCCCAAGCAGAATCCACAGTTTTCGATGAGTTTTATTTAAAGTTGAGTGTATTTATTTTGCATTGGCTGACAACCCAGCCGCACAGAGGCCAAGTCAGAGGCCATGACAAGACAGGATAGGACAGGACTCGACTCGATTCGAGTCAGAAGGACATTTCCATTTGACTTGTCGCTGACTGACTTGCATAACATTTCCAGACGTCGTCTTTTGTGGTTTGCGTTTGTCATTAAACAGCGTCTAGACCAAATTTTGGAAGTCAGCCACAGTCACTGATAGCTATGGCAGACGCATGCTCTGAGCATATTCGCACAAGTAGTTGGCTACACAATTTAGCCTTAGGGAAATACATATTGAAATTGGCAACGTTTGTGAATGCGACTGACTGAATACCAAAAGCGTTATTTGTCCATCCTCCTCCTATGCCGGTTGTTGACTTACTTTTATGTTAAGCTGGACGAATATTTTGTCAGCGTATTTATATGAACGCTTCCTTGACATTCTGCACATTTACTTTTCCAACTGATTCAATTTAAATAGTGTTCAATCAGCTCTCGATAAACTAATGTTTTTTAATAAACCTATCCGTAAATTGTTGCAATCTCTTTTCCATTATCTGTACCATTAGTTTGTTTCCCCTGATTCCCATTTGCCCCTTAGCATCGCATTTAACTTTTGCTCTCATTTGACCAAGCTCTTTACTGCCAAGCTTCCTGTTCCTGTATATCCTGTATCAAATTATAAATTCACTCAATTTACACTTGTGGATTTTTCTTACAAAATGTGTTGCAACTATTTTATTTAACTATCGATATGGAAATCCAAGTTATTATGCTAAGAATACAGCTTCAAGGTTTAAGCTTGGTGGAAAGCGTGTTCCTGTTTGTGAGAGTGAGTGTGTGTTACAAGATATGATTTAGTCGGGCACTCTCGACTAGTATACGCTTTCTCTCTATTGTAGAGAGTACTATAATAATGTCATAAAATGTGCAACGAATTGAAGGAGAACCGAATCGATATAGCCTTGTCCGTACTTATTACTTCGAAAAAAAAATAGCCTTACATTTAGTAACCATGGAATAATCGATAGTAAGATAAGTTTTAATATGTGGGTTTGATATGGGCGTATAAATACATCTCACCTTTTGTGATACAATATTCTACAGAAATGTGGATTATTCAGTTCATAGCCAGTTGGTAAATATCTTTAAGAGCAGTAGTGAGCAAACTTGGAAGGTAGAATACTAAGATCGCCCTCAATATTTTTTTTTCAATTACGCCCAGTACCGCCCCAAAATTCCCAAAGCTTATAACTGCTGCAATTTTAAAGGCAAACTTAGACTGTAGATTACTAAAAATCTCCTTCAAAGATCGGTGTATCTTGGTTGCAGCCACCCGGTTCCTTGCTACCTGTTATCAGCTCGTATAACTTATGGTATCAAACTATTTCGCAGTCGGTTACACCCGACTGCAACGTTCTCTCTTCTTTTTTATTTGAATTTTTTTTACTGCATTCATGATGACGTTGACGACGACGTCGAGGCTATAATTTTTCGACATTGTGTTCGCAATTTGTTGGCCATGAGGCCAATAAATTTTGCCAAATATGCGCCATAAAAAAAGGGAAAGATAGAGAAAAAGCAGAGAGCAAAGGGAGGGATGTGATCCAAAAACCTATGCACTTTATAATGAAATAAATTGACTTTCATGAAGGCGGCATCGATATGGAAGCAAAAGCAAATAAATCGCAACTTTGAATTAAAATGGTTTGGAGCGGTTCGGGGGGGCTTATTGATGGGACTCAGAGCGAGTGGGATAAAAGGGCAAACGCTATGGTTCGCCGCTCAATTTGCAATAATGCCACACAGCCAGTTTCATTTCAATTGCAACAATTTCGGACAACGACAACAAAAAAAAGAAGGAAAAAAACGTATAAAATAAATAGGAGTCTGTATATTTATGTATGCGCATTTGGGGCTACTCGTGGTATACTCGTGGCTGAACTCAAGTTTCGGTCGGTGGCGCGCAATATTTGTGTATGTTTTTGTTGTCTGTTTTTGAGCTGTAAAATGCATTTCACATTTTATTGCGCACTCAATCAAAAATCCATTTCCGTTTGCCGTTTGTGCGGACTCCCGTATCCCAAATCCCGACTCCAACCCGTGGAGTCCAGACTACCGATTCCGAGCACCGATACGGTTTACTTTTATGCCAAAAATATGCCAGCACGTGTGAGTGACCGGGGGCTGGATGAGTGAACGGTCAGCTGAACTGATGAACGGTGGAGCTGAACGGGAATTTGAGTCCAAAGTTTGATAATTGAGTTGGACTTGCTCGCACGTTGAAGTCGTGTCATCATCGACGGCTTTTACCAATATTGCAATAACAGAGCACTACCTCCATATTATTCTCGCATATACGAATATATGCAATTGCACCGACGACCCTTCCTTCCTACTATTCCCACTCCCTTTCCCACTCCGGTTCCCATTCGCGCTGCGCGTGCCAAAGCCATCCAAGCCAGGCCAAACGGCGATTGTCAGACATTTTTGAGTTTGATGAAACACGGCCCCTGGGCCCATTCCGGATTATGGGAGTCAAAGTGGATACTAAAAGCGTTGGCCAGACAGGTACTGGGACTGGGACGGGGACTGGGAGACTACCAGACTGCCTCGCAGCGCAAGCCAGTTATGAATTTCAATGAATGTGCCACGTTTTGTAGTCAGCGATAACCCGGCAAAATACCTGAATTTGTCGATTAGTTTATTGCGAGAAGCGAGAAAAAGACCTCTGCAGTTCATTGGCTAGAAATCCCTGTGTTTGCCGAATATGTACAAATTTATGTTTGACATTCCATGTCAACGTTAGTAAATGTGCACTTGCTGTGTATAGTGAATCGGTCAGAGCGTTAAACCAAAACGCCGTTAGGCTTCGATTCGGAAAAGTATAATAATTTCGATAAGGATTCCGAAATTTGTTCAAATTTTTTTTATAGTATTTGGTTACGTATTGATACCTTGATTCTTATGGTAAATAAAAAAGTTTAAAAAAATAAGCGAGAACGTTCCAGTGACCGCGGAATTGTATGATGTAAGTGAACCAGCTAATTACATGTGTCAAGGATGCGGCAAAGAGCAAACAAATTGTCAACATCTGAAAAATATACCATAAGGATCTGTCGATTTTTGAATTTATAATAATAACGTTGTGTTAGCAGGTGGACTGAGGTCAGCAAGGATACGTTATCTGCGGCATGCCTAAAATATCCTTCTGTATAAACAAAAGGATCAGAGACTATAAGCGAGACTATATAGCGTTCAGAAGGACGTCTGTGTGTCTCACATGTTATCGCATGTAGTCAAATTTAGCTCCGATAAACAGAGACCACAACATACAATGTGAAAACATGTGAAATTAGGTGGTAAACGGATTGCTCGCTCAGAAAAGAAATACCACGAATTGCTGTGCACATTTATCAGTATCTTTCAGGCACAAATATACGCCTTAAAGAGGTGCACTTTCTTCAATCTTGAAAGAGGGTAAGCTCATGAAGACATTTTTCAGACAGCCAAGCAGCTATCAAGGTTGTCTCAAGGATGGTATGTGTGTCGAGTTCCCTAATAACAATCTACTGGGGTTCTGAACCATTTTGTGGACTAGGACCGAGCCTTGTCCACCATAGCATACAAGAGAGATTGAGAAGTATTGAAGAAGTATATTATTCTCATGGAGCCAACAATAGTAAAGGTTTACTAGGCAGATGTGAGATGCAACGAACAATTGAAAGTTCGTTGAGGGTAATTCAAGGTTGACGCGATATTGCAGGATGCACCAGCACCTATACAAATTAAAAATTTTTGAGGATGATAAGTGCAGACTCTGAAGACGAGTCCCCAGAACACATTCTGGAAGATTGCCTGGCAATAAGGCGACTCTCTCTGTTCGGGGCTTGCCTCTTAAGTAAAAGTGAAATGAAGGCTCTAAGATCAAGTGAGTTAATCATTGCATTTCTGCAAATGATTGGGCTTGTTAACGAACTTTAATTCCTTTTCACAATAGACCCTCATGGGATCGCAACAATAATAATAATACGAGATAAGGACATCAAATTTAAATATAAATTTTTGGCGTAACAGCCTGAAGACATACATATATACATATGTATATATATACACCTAAGTAACGGGATCGACCATTGCGTTGCGATATTTTAAATAAATATCATTTCCGCTACACAAAAATGTAGAATTTCGGTTCCGATTCAGATTCTGAACTTTAATCGTCTCCGATTCCAATTCCGATACCGGTCTGACATCATAAAGCGGACACACAAAAATTAGAAGACCACTTCAAAGTTTATAAGTGTTTTAAGAATTACAATTTTGCTCGACCTAAAAAGTTGATAGATATAAATTTTGTGGATTACTTTTGATACAACATAATGCTGTATAATATAATTGAATCCAACACAATCCAACAACTTATCTAATAAAACTAAGTAGACAATATATTATTGTATGCTTAACTTTATACACCAGGTATTTACAGAAATGATGCAAGTCACTGAATCAGTCGGCAATTCAAAGCAGACATTCAAATTATTCGGTTGCTTGGTGCTTAAATGTGAGAATTATAGTATATTTCAATTTCTGTCAGTCTGTACAAATTAGCTGGCTTAAAGAACTCATTTACTTAACTACCCACATCTGTGGAACTCGACGTAGTTTCACTAGCTCTTTATTTTTGTTTTGTTTTCTTTACTTGTCTTTTCTTTTCTTTTCTTTTCTTTTCATTTCGTGTCGTTTATTTTCTCTTGTTTGGTCTGCCCTCTGCCCAATTTCATTTTTGGCAGTTTGCTGGTTGCTCCTCTTGTTGCTGACATGACATGAACTGTAGTTTATTTATTATTTGCTCTGATGTTGTTTCTTTTCTATCTTTATTTCTGTTTTTTTTTTTTGCTGCTTGCCTCTCTTAATTTTATTTATTTCACCAGCACATGCAAACAACACTGCTCTGTTTGTGTCTGTATATATATATGTTTATGTATGTGTATATATATGGATGTACATATGTTATATATGCCTATAGAAGTATGTATGTCAGCATGCTTATACACATGTCGTGTAGTTTATTGTCAATTGTTTGTGGCATTTATTTCGCAATTGCTATTCATTTCTCTCACTGTAGACTTTTTGTGTTCCTTTGTTTATTTGATTAGTTTTTGTTGCATGACAAATTTTACGCATATAATACGAGTTCAGAAGAACTTTTCATCTCGAACCGACTGCATTGCAGTTGAATTTTATAGTATAGTGACAATAAAAACAATAAAAACAAAATTCTGAATAAAGCTTTCATTCGAATTTATTATGATGCACACGAATACGAAAGTTTCAAAGAAAATAATTAATATCGTTACATATGCA
This sequence comes from Drosophila grimshawi, assembly GCF_018153295.1. Classification (NCBI taxonomy): domain Eukaryota; kingdom Metazoa; phylum Arthropoda; class Insecta; order Diptera; family Drosophilidae; genus Drosophila; species Drosophila grimshawi. The sequence goes on from NW_025063240.1 coordinate 84,665, forward strand.
TGTGTATATGTGCAATGTCCATTTATGTTTCATTCTCAAATTATATTACGCTTAAGCTACTCCATTGTGTTTTAAATTTCGCTTAGGGCGACAATTTTAAAATGCAATTCGTACATATTTAGATACATAACTCAAATTAGATTTGCTTACCGTCAATAAGAAAGAAGCAGTAGCAATTTAAGTCATTTGCTTTATATACCCAAGACGCATTCCATCAGTCGTAAGCGGCAAAAAGGAGTTCGTCCCTTTTGTTTTATGTTTATGTTTATGCTTATGAATGCATTTGTGTCAAGTTCTTGATTTTTGAAGTTCGTGCAATCTATATTTTAGTCCAAATTATTAATTGGACTGAACGAAATGCTTTTCAATTAAATGTATCAACTTGAAAATCTATCATATTATACAAAAGTGACTCTGACACTCCGATGAAATTGTTAATTCGTGTATTAAGCACGTATTATATATATTATATATTGTAAATCTGGGAATCTGGGTATCTAAATCTGGGTATCATTAAACAAATAAAAATTAATAAAACTTCTGGCAGTGCAGGTTGTTCTTGACCAAACAGATCTTAGGCTATTATCTGGGGCTTTATAATGGCCAATAAAATCAATAAACGCATTTATTTGACACACTCTATTTTTCAATCTCAGCTTTAGTCTTCTGAAAAACATTTTATTCCTAGGCTGGGCACTTAGGGAAAAATCAGGAAGTATAATTGTAAATTGACCGTGCGACTGAACATTATGAAAGACATTTTTTGAATATTATTAAATATTTCGAGATGATTGTGAAACAAATTATTAACAACCTTTTTTATTTGAAAGCTTATGATTCATCTTAAAATGCTAAAGTAAGAAAAAGTATAAAATATATAAATAAATACTCTTTTAAATATTGTAAAATTGTGACGAATTTTGAAGTGCAATAAATAAATTGTTTCGTTTAATTCTCACTAACCATTTGCAAATCAATTTTATTACTGGCTCTAAAGTTTATTCCCCTTTAAGCTTATTGTTTTTTTTTTTTTTTAATTTTCAATGAATATAATGTTCTCGTTTCTAGGAAACCAGCCAAACAACCCCTTTTTGTATTTACATGCTTGTTTTGTCACACAATTCACGCACAGCTTCTCCGGCGACAAGAGCTTGCTAAAGACTGCGTTTATTTGGCCATAAATTTAACGTAGTACAGTGAATTAACTGTACAGTGAACACCCCACCCCCTTGCATGCATGAGTCATGCTCATGGGGTGCTTCTCCCTCTTCCTGCCCTCCCCTCTCTCCCTCTCTCTCACTCCCTCTCACTCTTTGTCTGTTTTAATTTCTGTTACGTTTATCTGTGAATCTGATGGCGCACAAATCAAAATACTCGTTTATATCCTACGAGTATACGGGAGCAGTAGAAGCTGCAGATGGAGTTGGAGGCGGAGATGGGGATGGAGATGGAGCTGGAACTCGTGCTTCCGCCAGCGAGTAGCTAGCTTCATTTGGCCGCTTATCTATGTATGTGATGGGGAAATTGAATTTGGCCACAGCGCGAGGCACACACATGGGCGAATTGGCGTAGAGACGAGTCTATAGATAATTGCATGATAACAGGCTAATTTTCAATTAGCGCCATTTTGATAAGCGCACATAAATTAGGCATTCTTTTCGCATGCCCTCGCCAACAAGTTGCGAATGAGCTTTGTTTGTAGCGAGACCGGAGCGCTTCCGGTTTTAGCATTGTTTCCGGCTTGATGCTCAAACGTGACTAGTTTATTGATTTGATCGAACTACGCCATACATAAATTAATAATAATACGAGCATTGACCAAGTAACAATTTGCTATACTCTGCAAAATGCTTTTAAGCAGCCCCCGAAAAACGCAAACCCAACCAACTAAAAGTCAAACACTTGAACCGACTCAACTCAACTCGACTCCTGCCTGCCTGCGACGTGTTGGCCATTTTGACGTCGTCGTCCTCATCATCGTCGAAGTCCTTCGAACCTGCGCTATATAAAATTCCAATCATACTTGACCAAAAGCAAAATACTGGAGAATTCCATATGCCTGCCCCCCTCAAAGCAGAAAAAAAGAAGAAAAAGTTAAGTGAAGTGGGGCGCTTAGGCCAAAGGCATTGAACGCTAGATGCTCACTTTTGGGGCGAGATTGGGGCTCGCAGTCAGCAAAATGTGTGCTACACTTTTGCCAATAAGTTTGCCGTTGCTCAACGTTACAACGTTTCTTGATACACTAGCCAAAAAGAGTTGTGAAAGCGGCTAAACCAATGTGATACAGTTAATATTTCTTCCCATTGTCTGAGAAGAGAAAAATAAACGAATGCAAAGCATAAATTAGTTAAAAGGCTTAGGTTGGTTTAGCAAGCTGCTAAATTCGAGGGATGCATAATATGTTTCTTTAAATGTTTGTTACAAACTGTGAACTTAATGCAATCTAAAGTTTTGTCCTTTTTATATGTGGGCTGGGTCTAATCGGTATGGCTCCCACTTGTATTATTAGTTGTAATATTATTTGTGAATAAATATATTATATTTCATTTAATCTAGCTTTGCAAAATCATATTACGCGTATTCCTAATCGTTATTACAAAAACCCTCTTCATTTCGAATAGAGTATCTAAGCAGCAACATGTTTCTGCTCTCATTTTTCCGGTCAGATTTTGGAAGCTTAAACCAAACACTTCACTGCCAAATTGGCCTGGACCGCATCGGTGCATTTATTTGTGTACTGGGGCTTATTTCCAGTGCACAATTTTCGACAGATTTCAAAATAGTTTCCGCTGCATAGGTAAAATGCAGCTCAGGGCCTTGACTATCAAGTCTGCGTCTCCGCAATATTTGTGGTTGGCCTTTGGGGAGGGGATGAGTTTGGAGCTAAATTCTTTTCACTTTTCAAACGTTAACCTTAAACACTTTGCGAAGGGCGCTGCGTCGTGCAGGTTGTCACAGCTTAATCGATTTGGAAAAAGTTTCATGTCGTTTTCTCTGCCGCCTCTGCCGCCTCTGCTTGCTACTTTATTTTTACGCCCCATTTGCTTGGAAGCGCTTTCGGAAAATTGCAAGGGAAAATCCGCTGTCGTTGTCGTTGTTGCCGTAGCTATTGCTGTCGCTGCGTGTTGTTAGTGTTATTGGGTGCTTCGGCAGCAATGATAAACTTTCGACACATTTTTCATTTATTTTCAACACCTTTGATTGATATATTGAACACTTGGCGCACAACTTAAGCAACAGTCTTTGGTTCTCTAGTGGCTCCTTTGCTCCTTGCTCGTAGCAAGCTGCTCTAGCAAGCTGTTTATTCGACGGAAACCCGTCCCAGCTGGCAGGCATTGTGCGAGCATTTCCGCCGGATCCCAGCCATGAGCCATGAGCATAAGGCGGGCCCAAGCGAGGCGTGGCAAGAAACACTCGCACAGCTGAGAAGGTGCCATGTCAAATGCTGTGACAATGGTGATGGCTCTGCCGAGAAATGCTACTTCGCTTTCTATGAGCTCAAGTGCCCCATAGTTTCAATTGGAGTCTGCCCTTTTTCTTTTTTCCTTTTCGGGAGCAGCCGTCATCTTGAAAATAGATAACTGATAGCTGATGGCAATATAACAGTTTAAATGGGGGTTAATTCAAAAGTCGGCAAGCGTATATTAGAATAAATACCGATAAATTATTAATTATTATAATTGCTATTATTACAATTATTATTATTATCTAAAATTCAGATTTCAGATTCATTTTGCAGGCATTTATGGCATCTTAACAAACTCATATTAACTATTTTTATTTCTTATCTCTTAGTTATCTCCAACCCATGTATCCATTCAACATATGTTTGACCAATTTGCTTAGAAATCTTAAATATTTTTCTTATTTTATAATATAAATATTAATATTTACTGTTAGTTTAATTTTAATATATTGTTTGCTTCTTGTATTTTCTGTATCTACTGAACTTAGTCGTAAAAAAATTAAATAAATACTTAATCAAAATTTAACAACTAATTTAAGAAATTGATATACTATTCTGAGGAGTGAACAAACCAATTTTAAATAACAAGAAATCGATTTTCACATGACAGTCCAGTGATATTTCGAATCATTCATATTCCAGCGAAAGCATAATAATTCGTATATGCGAAATTAAAGAGAAGTAAATTATTTTTCCAAAAATACTTGTAAGTGTAGTCAGCCCATAGACTTAAATAAAAGCTTCAGAAAAATCTTTGATCTATTATAGACTGCCTGCTGCAAAAAATACAGACATACCCATCCAAATTGTATAGACACTTAGCGTAGGGACAGACAGACAGTTTTCTGGACTCTGATATATAATTTGCTTCCACTTGTCAAAGTTAATTCTTGGAACTCAAACTTTTCTTTACATAATTAATTCAAGCCAAAAGAGAGATCTTCTAATAAGTCAGACCACATAACATAATACAATCTTGACAAAAACTTGCACCTTCTTACATAGGGAGTCAGGAATAAACAAACACCATTAAACTTAAGCGAATGTCTTGCGTTGTTCATGACTCATGTAGACCTGCATCTGGTCCCAGTTCCGATGCCGAGACAAATATAAAATGCTTGCCATTCAAGGCAATTGCCCAACTAGCAACAAAGAAAACAACAACAGCAATTGCTACCGGTAACAGGCCAAAAAGGAAATAAGACAGTCAACTAAACAAAACGAAAAGATGTGGCAAGCCATAGCAAAAGTTGCAGCAGAGGAGGGTGCGGGTGCGGGTGCGAAGGGGCGAAGGGGCAACTTTTCATAAACATTATTAACAATTATTGTTGTTAGCTGAAGTTGCCTGAATGTCTGGCTGGTGTTGCTTGTCGCGTGCAGCCAAAGAAGTACTTTAGGGCTCACACATACACAAACACACACACACACATATACATATATACCCGCACAGAGGACTGGAGCTGGCCAAGTTATAAGCACGGCAAAAGTTGATAAGAATGAGCCATAGACGTTGTAAGGCAGCCACTCTTAGCAGCCAGAGAGTTCTTAACACGGCAGCTTTCTGCATTTTTAATAAACTAACGCGACGAAGACGATGACGATGAATCCAGAATTTGCTGCAACTTTCTTCTTCTATCAAATATGCTCACTCGACATGTACAAGAGCCATATTAGCTGCAGGGTACACATCGCAGATATATACGATTTCCTAATATATATAAGCAATCGAGTATTAATATGACCGATTATCGGAATTGTGCAAGACCCAATATAAATATGATGATTAATTTAAAGGTCAACCGATTCAACTTCTATGCTAAGATTTATATGTTCAGTAATGTTCACTAATTAGTAAATTAGTGCAGGGATAATTCAGTCAATTGTTTCAATTGATATTCACAAATTTAAATTTAAAAATGTAAAATGCACAAAGCCGATGACGTATCGACATAACTATGTCTGTCAACCTGCCATTTATAATTTATTTGTTTATTTAATGTCGACTTATATCACATACGAAATACGGCAATAACTGTGAAACGATGATTGGAGATGTCAATAATGGAACTGGGCAGAGGCACTAAGTCTAAGACAAGTCAAATGTATTTAAGGTAGTTATAATCAGAATCTATTTAACATGTAAAAGATCAGACTAAGAAGTCTCACGAACTCTTAAGAGGACATCAACTGAGGAGCATATCAGCTCGACAAAAAATCTTGGATCCATGCAAGAATTAGGGTTAATGCATCAGCTCAGAAGGAGCTCAATAGGTTGAACTAGGTTGGTAGGTTGGTGAGTAAATTTTAATACTTTTTCTTATTAATATAAATTTACAATAATAAACAACATCACGTTTCGTGTTAAATATCTACGTTTACAAGTTCTGGTGGAAAATGACTTGGCTACTGGGTAACTTCTAGTCGAGCCGGCTCGACTGTGGCACTCTTGCTGTGGGAAAACGGCGGCTACAGATTGTTGTTGTTATTGTTCTTATTTTTGTTTGCTGGTATTCGCTGGCTGCAAATGCTTGAAGGAGACTTAAAGAAACTGGCGCCGTTGTTAAGTTCATAAACTTGCAACAAAAAACGCACACAGGTTGGCCACGTTCAGCGATGGTTTTTGTAGCCATTGCTCAAACACCACGTTGGACGTTCAGAATGAGACTGAGATAGAAATATATGGGGTAGATACATAGATATAGATTGAGCAAAACTTGGTGAGTGTGTTTTTCCTTTTTTGATTTTTTTTTATTTGCCCCAGCTGCGACTGGCGACTGGCGACTGCGAGGCCAAGTTGAAAGCATTACAGGAAAGTTTAATTGAGAAAGTTAAGGAATTTCAATTAACTGAGGATATTTGTTATTTTTATTTCGGCATAGCCAGTGACGTCGTCCTTGCCTCGGCTTGGTCTGGCCGGAGCTCCTCAGCCCAGCCTTATCGCTATACCCAAGTATTTCGTGTGTTGAGTCATGTGTGCTATTGGCTGGCAAGTTTTTGCTTCCCGGCAGTCCCGGCTTAATATCCCATTAGACAGCAGCACCAGCAGACGCAGTATATTAGCTGAAAGCGCTTAACTCATTTAACACAAAATTGTGGCTATAAAAAAAGAGCACCTAACTAAATTTGGAGCATTGTGCTCTTCGTATACTCTATATTCAGTCTGGGGCAGGTGCTATCGTCTCACCGAATGAAGTGCAAAATGTGAATAATCCACAAGATATAATTGTTTTCCCAATTCCCACTAATATTAATAATTTGACATGATTTATTTTATTCATTTAATGTCGCCTTATATCAGTCAACACAGAAAAATAATTATTTTAAAAATAAAATTGAATAGTAAAATTAAATTAAAAATGTAAGAAATTTTTGAACGAATTTTCGGTACATTTTTATTTAATTATATTTATAGTATATCAATTATATTATTAATATATTCAACTTCTACATTGCTTTCACATTTTTGTTTTATATTTGAATATACTCCAGTTTAAATTGCCAAACATTAAGAAACTGTGCCTAAAGTTTCTATTACAATTTAGTCTTTGCTTTGGCTGTAATTTTTTTGGCCGTTAATCAAACGCCTGCAGACAATGGGCTAAATTTGTAATTAGTCGGCGCTTTAGTTAATCGCATTAATTTCGCTTAATTGAAACTACGAGTTGGCAGAATCTTAACAAATGGCTGGGCAATCTGTGCTCACGGGGAATGGCCAAGATTTGTGGCAGCCACCATTTAATCATCATTCAATCAATCTCTTGCAAATATGTGGCAAGAGCACCTGAGTCGCTTGCCCATTTGTGTATGTGTGTGTGTGTGTGTGTGTGTGTGTGTTGTTGACAAGTCATGTAAGTCGTGTGTTGTTTAATTATTGTACGCAGCGTGTCTGTTGGCTTACCAATATAGCGTTAACCGCTAACGAGTTAAGTGCTTTTGAATGCCCGCTAAGCCACGACCACAGCCATGAGTCAGAGGGAGAGAGGAGTACAGTGAGCATACGACCAATGAACCAGTGCACATCCGAACAAACGTATCCTTGATGAATTGTTGACCGTAGTCATTAAATGAATGGCTGAGATTGTGGCCATGGCGAATGCATCGCTTGACCTGAATCAAAATTGAGTGCTCTTTAAGTTGTCATATATAAATGCATGGGTGTGGGTGAGCGTGTGTGTGTGTGTGTGTGTGTGTGTGTGCGGTTTGTTGTGGCGTTGTAAAGTGATCGGTGATGGGAATCAACTCAATTGAGTCGTTAAGCGCTTAAAATGCAAATGCATTTGCTTAACTGGCAACAAGCCGTGTGCTTAAATCCGCGATATTTTTCATGAAATGAAATGAAATGAAATGAAATGCTTAAATAATTGACACTATTAGCTTAAATTGATTGACCAACACACAGCTCATTAAAATTAAACGATGATTTGATTGAAATGCCACAAAATGACGCAAATAAATCCATTAATATTCTCCGAAAAATAACTGTGCGTTGTGCTTAAAAACTATTTTGTGTCATTTGGAATTAGTTACAGCCATGCACAACAATGAAAGGCGCCATCATTTCAAATGGAATATTTCAATTCATTAGCTAATATAATTAGTGATGCACACTAGTCTCACACATACACTCATAATTAGATTAACTTGGGCCATGGTATACGTGTGGCATTATTTGATGAAAATAAACAAAGTCCTTTCGCAATACAAATAATACAAATTCATTTGAGTCCAACAAAGGAGCAATGGAAACAACTGGGAACATTGCAATCGGGCGTAACTGACTACGAAATACTCTGTCACCAATGTTATATCAACTTATCAAGCTTTACAATTGACAATTTTAGCTTTAGCTTTACCTTTTGATATTGAAATTGATCCGATCATTTTTTTCCGTTTTTGAAATTTTTACTGTCAATATCATTATCAGATTTAGTGATTCTAGATTTCTAATTGCGTGAAATATATTAGTTATTTATCGATACCTAAATAAGCTTGCCGAAATAAGTATGGAGGATATATAATCATATCTGTTTCTTAGGAGACGTGGGACTGGCCTATCCGATCTTTAAAGGTCATTGTCAACAATCCAGCACCTAAATTTGGTGACTGTAGTTTAACAACTGACAGAGATATGTGATTTTAGCGATTAGAAACTATCGACAGTCGACGCAGCACTTCAATTGGAACTTCAATATACTCTTGTACCTTCGGTATCAGAGTATAAGAGTGTAGGAAAAGCGTCGACAAACCGCGAGCTTAATTAAATTTAAAATGCTGATGCATTACAAGAGGCGTATACTTGATAAACCTGGGAGAAGAGACCGAGGCAGAGACAACGCTTGTTTGTGCATGTGTAATTCAATAAACGGCATAAAGTGTGACGTGCCACAGTACAAATGACGTTAAAATCGCACAGCCCATGGCTCTGGGATAAGGAAGGCGATTGTCTAATTGGGTGGCTGCTATGTCGCTTGTCACGTTTGTTTGCCTTTGTTTGGTTTTGATTTGTTTGCCTGGCATTGCATTTAACATAGTTTGCATAATTGCATAATAAAGGCAAGCGATATGGACGAGTGGAGATTGAATTGAGACTCGAATTTTGTGAGGTGCATGAGAAAAACCTTATTAAGATATACACCTACATTTTATATCATTGTGTAAATGTATTTTAATTCAACAAAGTGTAAATATTTTGAATTTATTTCTTTGGCACTAGCGTTCCTCCAGCAGATAAGTCAGAATATTCAACAAAAATCTATACATTAAGGTAATGACGACTGCCTCTGTGTTCCTCAGTTGTTTCGAGCGGACTCATTGCTATATTAGAAACCGATTGCTTAGATTCCCTTTCTGTAAGTCATAATAGTCATTCATACTAACAAGATACCTCATTACTAAGTGTTACCCAAAAATATAGTTACTTTGGATACCAAGCCACATGGTTATCTAAATATAATCCATAAATAAAATTTACAAATATATATAAGACAACAAATAATTAAAAGCAGAACCCGTTTGGTAGATTAATTTAGCAAAGTTAACTTTTAACATATTATAAAATTCTTTCCAATACTCTAAAATCACTGATCCGCCTCCTTCCCAACAAGAACCCAATGCTCATTTCAGACCCCACAGCCACAACCTTAACCTTATCACAGACTTGTTGATTGAAATATTTAAATTGGCAAAATAATCTATTACTATTACTAACTACAACAAATCTTGAATCAATTGTGCATTTAAATAACCCTAGAAATTTTGAAAACGTTTCTAATTTTTAAAATTTGATTTCAAGTATTAAGTTTTGTCCTTAATTTAATTTATTTTGTACTTCTCTGTGATAATGTATATTAGTCGATTTGATTTGCCTCTTGTTGGACTTTCGCCTTTGTTTGTTTGTTGGTTTTTTTTTATAAAAAAACATACAAACTTTTTGAACTATTTTGGGATAACTAATCCAAATAGTTTAAGGATAATAAATATAAATACAAAAGGATAGTACTCACAAGAATTGAAAAAAAATATTTAAAATTGTTAGTAATCATAATAATATAATAGTGAATAAAGGGAGAAAATTGCAAAGATTTAAAAAAATAGCTCTAAACGCAACTTATGTTACGATATTATACCATTCCATATAAATGTGTGTATTATATTAGTACTTTGTTGATGCCCTTTTTGAAAGTTGAAAACAAAATCTTTGGATGAGCTATTGACTATTATTATTGTTTTCATTCTTATTATCATTATTATTACTTAATGAAAGATCTCTAAAGATTTTAAAGAATTCCAAAATCTCGGTCGAGATGAATGCTTTTTAGTTTAATATGGAGGACTGTCTTGAGGACTTTCATCATTGTGGCAAAATCGGCAGAGTCGGTTGCCAAGTTCAGCTAAGTGTTTTCTTATTCTACAATGTTCTGTCAAGAGAACGGTAAGTCTATTCTTCCCCATGGATATTTCTTGCTAACTATTGTTTTTTAAATGCTTTTCAATAGTATTATAATATTTTATAAGAATAGTTGAAGGAACGTTTTTCCCTTTTCGAGTTTGTAGAAGCCTACATTTTGATTTGAACAATTTAACACAAGTCCCTCTCTATTTTAATTTTATTATTGTATGCTAATGTTAAGCTTATGTTAATTACAGTAATCAGTTGTTATCGATATCTAGTGTCATTGAGTGCGATTACAAGAAGTGCATGTTATATTGCATTGTGTTATTTGCTAAATGCTATGAATGCTTTGCCTATTACAAAAGCAACATTTTTTCTTATCCTTGCCAGAAAAAGGGCGAATTTATTCAAAGTTTCAAAGTTAAGGAACTAATTAGCAGAGAACAGACAGATATCGACTAAGCTTGGTGTTATATACATACATATATAATATATGTATATATATATATATATATATATATATATATGTGTGTGTGTGTGGCTTTAAATGGCAAGTTGTACGTTTTATCCCGTAATACGAAAAACAGTTGCTTACTGTCAACTTGACTGCATGCTGCCGCAAATCCGAAATGTGGGAGAGCGAGATAAAGACATAGAGACAGATAGGTAGATAGTGCTGACATGCAATCACGTTGACAGACTCTGTTAAGTAGAAAATGTGCAGCTAAAGAAGAGAAAATAATCCCAGCAGAGTCAGTGCAAGTTTTAAGTAGAACACGCACACACACATGCATGCACACACCTGATAACGAGACACACACATTCACATACATACATTCATACATATTACTTGATCCGTGCTACTTAAGAAAAACTAAGTGAAGCACATAAGTAGCAACTAATTTTCAAGCTGATGAAACAGCAGCGACGACGAAGACGCTGCCAACGGCACGAAAGAGATGATAGGAGAGAGGGGCGGGCGCAGAGAGTGTTGACTGCAGCAACCATCAACAGCTGTCTCTTTTTGTCTCTCGCTCTGTCCGTCTGTCTGTGTGCATTTGTCTATCCCCTTTGTAGTTCTGTTTCTGCTTCAATCGCTGCTCTTTGTAGGTGAGTGCGTCTGTGCTCGTGTGTGCTGCCAGCTGCGCTTAATTTGAGCGAAGTAGATAGATATATACACAGATATATATACATACATACATACATATAAATGATATAGAAGGAAAGAAACGAAGAATTGTCAAAGTCGACAGACGAGCTGCAAAAGTAAAAGGCAAAGTGCGAGGGCAAGGCAAAGGCAAAGGCAAAAGGAGAGGCTGACTACTGTGAGACTGCTGTTGAGTAAATGTGATACAAAAAGTTGCCTAAAACAATTTAAAATTACCTCACGTAGTACGTGCGAAATTGCAAACGTTGAGTGGGCGTGGCAGTCGATGCAGGCCATTTCTCACTCTCATCTAACCAGCTCTCAACAATAAATGGCAGCTTATAAGTCAAGTGAAAAGCAGAGTAAACAGAAGAACTGAAGCCAAACTTTGGTAAAAATAAAATAAAAATATAAATGGAAAAAAACCAACAAAAAAATAGTAACTGATTGCAAAATTTTTCATTGTGCGAGACTGGGCGTGGCACATGAGTGGGCGGTTGTTCGCAACGTTCGCATGCTGCGGCATTTTAAGTACAATTTTATAGAGCATACCTAACAGCTCATTCTGTCAGACGCTCAAAGAGAGAGAGAGAGCGAGAGAGAGAAGAGCTGCGTTCCAATGCTCTCTTCTGATGACAACGAATGAAGTGTTGTCCGTTGTTGTTGTTGTTGTACACATTGCATGTGCAACGAGGCGAGCTACATTTTAGTATAGGCGACAGAAAGAGTCGCAAGTAGTTTGACTTCAAATACGTTTTGGCTCACCTGGCTCAGAACCGCAGATGGTTGAATTGATACAAAATAAAGCAACTAATATATGATTATTTTTTTATTTTTATTTTTTATAGGTTTTATGCTTAGAAAAATGTAATCTAATGGCTCTTAATTATAAGCCTTCATTTTATATAGAAAATGGAATTTAAGGGACACTTATTCTTGTTTTCTTAAAGGTCGAAATTAAATGATTCTCTCAAAGTTGTATCTGTAAAAAAGCAATCATCATTCTACACGAATAATCATATTTTCATGTTGAGTAAATTTATTATGGATTTACTTTGTTATTTTATGCAACTAAATAGGGTTATACGCATACATATAGATACGTTTATTAAAACCATTTAAGATTAATTTAGAACAGAAAACCTAAAATTATATATTCTTTATATATTATATCTTTTTTATTTCACTAATTTAGTTTTTACAAAATTAAGTTTTATGTTATACAAATAATAGATTATTATAAAATATACAAAAAAAAACATCTTACACTTTTAGTATAACATATTCAAATTTTACAAAATTAGATCTTTTAATATTTAAAATGGCGTAATTTATTTATTTAAAAGAGGTAATCACTCGAAAATAAGAAGAATTAAAGTAAATTCTGAGTTGTGGTATTCATTCGTATTAAACATGTATCGTCAAATTGAAGAGTGAAACTTCGTCGCCTGCACGCAGAGTCTGTTTTTATCTTATAGTTTTTTGCTGTGCGTTGTGATTGTGTTGCTTCTTAAATAGAGGAAATGCATTATCCACTTAAAAGTCAAGCAGGAAGGACTTTGCCTGAGTTGGGTTAGCAGTTAGCAGTTAGTAAAGGTTTCAGATACAAAGCTCGCGTTGCAGACAATTATAGTCAGACAATTGAAGTGGCAAGTTGGGGTTGGGTTGGGCTGACCAACGCTCACAGGCTTTATTAACTCAGTTAATCTGCGACACCTTTTGGGCTCATAAACGCGATTGGCATTGCATGCCAACTGTAAATAGATTTGGGACATATCCAAAAACACAAAAACACTTCAACTCTAATGAGGCAACTTGGATGTGCTAAAGTCGCACCTGGAGTGGGCAATTCGCTGCTGTGTCTCTGTATCTGTATCGTGTGTGATTTGAGCCATAAAGATAAAACACACGCTGAAGGCAGACACAACGCCCACAGAGACACAAGTTTGTGGCTTAAGTTGGGGTTGGGTTGTGGTGGGGTGGGGGGCTGGTTGCTATCAGATTCCGGATTGGGCAGAGTGCGGGGTTTAGCGGCAATCACTTTGGCAGTCACGTGCAGCTGCTTAGCATCCACCTCCACCTCCAGCTTCCGCTCCAGCTCCAGCAAACAGAAGGACCCGCGTCATATACCCCATTATCAATAGAAGCCGCTGCGATATCAAACGGCTTCGGAATTTGGACTCCAATCTCAGTGATTGACATGCGGGTTGCAGGCTTTCGAGCCATTCAACCATTCGAAACCCCATCAATAGGGGTATGTTTGGCTTTAATATGCCAAGTTTGAAGTTTTAGCTTCGAAAAAAAACTTAGCCAACTGTACAAAGTGATGTTTGGACTGAAGTGCATATATTTTTACTACTCAATAGTTGGGAAGCACAATAATATCAGTTTGTAAAATTAGTGCAACAACTCTGCAAATATTATGTGCGCAAGAAATCAGTATCTGAGAATTTCAAATAAAAGAAAAAGTATATTTTGCCTTGCTATATCGAATAGCTCTATGAGTTCGGATATGAAATGATTACCAAAACAGTTGGAAAATTAATAGTAACACGCTTTAGTCTGCTACTATTGTATTCTTCATGTTTTTCATGCTTGTTTCTATTCCTAGCTAGCATTTTAGTAGCACTATGTTTAGTGCAAGAGCTTGTTTAAGTTGATTTGATGCTACTAATATTTGTATAAGAAGTCAAGAATTTTAAACTGAAATATTATAATTTATAGTTGCTCGATGGGATGAGCCACTTGATAGATTGAGTGAATTATATGATTTCGGGTTGTTTCTTGAACATAAATTAAAATGTTATATTCTTTTTAAGCTCACTGTCAAAAAGCTAAAGTTCTTGGTTTTATTAAGCGTTGATGACTCTAATACAACCAACTGTATACGGCATACTTATATTATGCCTCCAATTCAGGAATATTGGATGGAATTTCCACAATATGCGGTTTCGCCAATCCATGCAACCATTTTGCATTTAAATATCCTCGGAAAATTGTTTCTTATATTTTGTATTTATTACTTTTTGAATTGTTCTGTGCCGATTAAAATAAGATGACATTAAAGAAATTAATAATTTATGTTTTAAGCAAATGTTCCAAATGTAATTCCGTTAAAACATTGAATTAAAGCGCTAAATATATTATTTGATAATTTTGCAATAGTAATCAATAATAAACAAGAAATAACGACATCTAAATTTTAGACCGGAGTTCAAAATATCATTATTTGTTTATATGTTTACTGTTTAACGTTGCTGCGTCATGCAGTTTTATATTTTGTTTGCTGTCTGGCAAAGTGCGATTATTGTTAAAGTGCTATAAAATATAAATGGTATTCTATGTCTATCATCCTCCACTTCAAGAAGCAGCCACAAATATTCATAGTATTATGATGGAAACGACTTGGCTGTCAGTCTGTCTGGGATCAGCAAACAAACAAAAAAAAAATATATATATATATATATATGTATATATATTTGCTTGCAGAATATTGTATTTCCATTGACAATTGAACAGTGCAACGGGCGAAATCAGAAACGTAATCAAATCATATAAAAAAGCTAAATCGAAGTCGAAATCGAAATCGTCGACGTCGATTTGCAGTTTGAAAAAGCTATAAAAAGTCCTTGCATACTTTTAGGGCTGGTGGATTTGCGCAACTAATGCGCCTGTTGTTGTTTGTGGCTTGTCAATGGTTATTGATTGTCTGGTGTCATGTGTGCAAGCTGGGGCAGGGGTGAGGGTGATGGGGGCAACGTCTAAGCCGGCATGTAAAGCAAGGCGGAAGCTTTTAAGGCATGTTGTGCCCCCTTTCCTAAATTCTGCTCTGCTCCATTCACATTTGAAATGTGAGAGGTGCGCGTTTGTGTGTGTGTGTCTGTGTGTGAGTGTGTCTGTGTGTGTGTGTGTCCTCCACATTTACATTACAACAAAAAGGCTTTCATTTTTTTATTTCTTAAATCTGTGCATGAAAAGCAAGCGCATTTGCCAATATTCAAACATGAAAACGGCTTGGCAAATCCTCAATAGCTAAGCAGCGTATCACAAACGGCTCAGCGCCCGAGCCATGCAGAGGAGGGGGTTGCCAGATAGATGGTGAGGGAGGGCGGGCAGTTAGTTGACAGTTGGACATGAGGGAGCGTGAAAACTTTAACAAAACTTTGTCATAACTTGCTGAATTAAATTTGTAAAAGTCAAGCATTGAGCGCGCAACGACTCAAGCTTTATCTTTCAACTCTTCCTCGTTGCTCTAAAAAGTTTGCCAAATGAGCATTGCATAGTTTTGGGCGTCGATTGCGATATGACAGCCCAGTTGGCTGCACTTTTTGGCTTGTGTTGCTGCTGGTTAGTAGTTGTTTCCCAAAAACTATTGAAGCTTTCACTCGCACTCCCTTTCACTGGGTGAATGCGGAACTGAATCTAGGAGGAAGTGTTGCATAGTTCTCGACTGACTTTGTAGGAACTGAAAGCTGCAATGTAAGCTCAAAATAATAATCACATATGCTGCTTGCAGAATACATGGGAACTTATCGTTTGGCCAGTGCATGCGGATATATGAACTGAAGCGTAAGAATATACTTTTCTGTTGTGCTTTACGAAAGTAGTTCTTGGCTTAAATGCTTAACAAATTATTGCTTTGAAATCCCTGTAAATTACCTTAGTATTTAATTTGCCATCTCTGCTGTCTATTTATTCTTTAAATTTATTTGCATCAAAGTTTGTGGACTAAGTAAAGTCTGTAAATTTGTAAAAGATGTTATAAACGGTAGAAAAAAAATTAAAAATGCACCTTAAAATTAAATTTAAAATTAAATTAATCAATTTTTAGAAGATATTTTAAAATCTACAAATTAAAAGTGCACATTAAAGTTAAATTAATTAATTAATTAAACTAAAAATAATCTGCTATATGCTTTTTGGTCCTCTCTTAATAGTTTGTCACGGTTGATAATTTTGTTTGACATCAATTATTTTTAGTTGTCTTAAAATTAAAATCGTACAAATTTGTTTTTATATTTTAATGCCATTTTAATACCATTTCCGATACATAATTTATATACCCTGATACTAAAGGTATTTAGAGCATATTGATTTTGTATAATCTCCGTCATGCTGTCTGTCCGTCTGTCTGCAACTTTTTTCAATACACTTAGAGATATACTCTTGAAACTTTGTACCCGAGCCAGACAAACTTTTAATACTTGGGGTGCTATTAGGCTTGTAAATCGATAACGTCGACTTCAGTCACCAAATTTGGTTTATTGATTGACACATTAGCCGCCTTTAAGAAGCGTGTATAGCCACGCCTGCACCTGCGCCCATAATGGAAAAAGCTGATATTTCGGAAAATGTAAATCAATAAAACCTCATATCGCACCCAATTTTAAATATATACTTAGCAAACTTGGAAGGTAACATGCTGGTAACCTCCTTCAAAGATACATTTTCAGACAATGCCCACACCTGCCGGCCCAGGAACTCCTGCTCAGAAATCTGAAATAGTCATATTTTTCATAATTTATAAGCTAGTGCCACCGAAATTTGAAAGTATATTACTGTACCTCTAAAACATCGATATTAAATTGAATGGCCACGCCCTCCCAACACGGATACACCTGATGGCGTAAGTCGATAAGAATATGTGTTTAACAAAATTCGAAAGTTGGAGTCATAAAATTTTAAACTAATATTGTCTTTCAATTATCTGGTGAAAAATCTTGAACCACGCCCACTTCCGCCCCTAAGAACGATAATACCCTGTATCTCTCGCAATTTTAGAGCTATAGTTAGCAAACGTGGAAGGAAGATTACTAGGAATATCCTCATTTTTTTCAACCAGGCACACTCCCGCCCCACAAATTCCCTTAAGCATATTTCTATCGTAATTTGAAAGGCAAACTTGAAGGATTGATTACTAGGAATCACCTCCAAAGATCGGTATTTCTTGGTTACACCTACCCTGTTCTGCGGCATCTGTCATGGTTGGTTTTACTTATGGAACCAGAGTATTTTGCTGTAGGTTGCGCCCAACTGCAACGATCTCAACTGTTATTTTTCCTATTATTAGGAAAAAACAACTTTTGAAACAAAAATAATCATGATAAAACATGAAGCTGCTTCTTTGCATTCCCACCAAAAACACTTTCATCCGAATTACCAAGCGATTTTGCAAACTTTGTGAAAAATCGGTACACATAATTAAAGCATTTAAAATATTATTATTATGGTTTTGGCTTGAAAAGTAGCTTGCATTTTTGTAGAACGTACTTATTAAGCACATTCAGAGTATTTTAATCAGCTACAAACAAATTTGAGAGAAACACAGATGTTCTCAAATGAAATTTCATTCAAATTTTAATTCTTAAATTTGTTTACTAAAAGAGTGTATACAAAAATGGCCTAAATCAAAAAGCAGCTCGAGTTTTCCCAGAAAGTGATATTAATTTCTGAGTACCTAGTAAAGAAATTCTGGGCATTTTAAGCACCTACACAACAATTTGGGAAAAACGCAGATTTCATATTCTAATACCATACATAATGGTATTAGAAAATTAAATCTGTGTTCTTACTGAATTTTTTAATCTTCTTAAATATGTTTAATTAATGTTAACGTTTCCTCTTTCTTAAAGTTGGACATTTTTTTCAAAATATGTTTCGTAAATTTTGAAATTTGCTCAAAGTCGAAAATGTAGAAATGGTTGTGTTGACTTTCCAAATTCTAGATCAAATACATTAGAGTGTATGGGCTATATCCAAATGGTTGGTTAACGCCAAGGTTGCCAGACTATTGAACTGATAGAGCTCACTGCACGGAGCTGGCGAGTGTCTTTGAGTGCTCGTTGATTTGCAGTCGCCCAATGACAATGACAATGCCAATGCCAATGGCTGTGTCTGTGGCTGTGGCAGTAACTGGCAGCTGCTGCGCGTTGGGTTTGCTCTGCTGCTGTTTTTGAATGAATATGCATGAGCAGTTACAAGCCATCAAAACATGCCACACACTTGCAAAATAGCCAAGGAACAAGGATAAAAAATGAAGAAAAAAAAAATCAAAAAACTGTAGCTGGGTGAACTGAATCAACTTTAAGACTGAAATATGGTTGCGGGACATTGCCATATGAAATTTAACCGCGTGACTAACGAGTATATCGTTAGAAGCGACCAAGCCACTCCACACCACATCACAACATCACACAAAATTTGAACACCCCAGCCATCATGACGTATATTTGATGCCTGATAGTCAACGTCCGACGACAAAGTCGTTGCTGCTGCTGCTGCTGCTGTTGTTGTTTGACGTGTTGAGTTTAATTGGAACACTCGACGACGTTGGCGATGGCGACGTAGCTTTTGATGTTACCATTTGTGTATATGGCTCGGCAGTCCTGCGGCTGCTGCAGCCTTGCGTCCGTGTTGTTGCATTAATTCATGCAGCTTCAAAAGCCCCAACACAACACGCCACACTTATTCATTTAGTTTTTGTTTCTGTTTTTATTTTTTTATTTTGTGCTCAAAAAAACGGCAACGCTGGTTTTTAGTTAACGCGAGTTCTGCTCAGTATCCTTTTTCGTGGTAGCCTTTAAATAATGCCAGAGTGCAACATCATTAAAGCTGCTTGTGAGCTGCCACAGACCGTTGCACTGTGTTCAAATCAAAAGTTCATTGCAGCGCCTTGGGGCTGTGCACTTTGTTGAGCACGCTGATAAATTGTATGCGGTGGCATGCACATAATAAGAATTAAAGTCGTTCAACGAAATATGCAACAGCAACGTTATTTAGTTTTCTTTTAAACTTTTAGTGCTAGCCCTGAGCTTTGCTCCAGTTCTTGAGTGATAAACTTGTTCAATACACCGGTAACATAAACAAAAATATTTATTTAGTCTTAACTTCACTTTGTGGCAGCAAAAATACGTTTGTTTAACAATTAATAAATTAATACGTCATTTAAAATTATTAATATACAGCGGAAAGTGATATTTTTTAATCATTTTTATATCTACTTCGGAGTTTAGATAAATTCTATTTTTCTACCCCAAGCTGCTTAGCAAAAACTTTCAGATATTATGCATAACATCAATACTAAGAATATCCAATCATTTCGTGTTTATAAAAACCTTTTTTTCGAGCTACGCAGAACACTTTTCAATACTAGTTACATTGAAGACAAAAATGTGCTACTTTGTTACATTTTTATATTTATTTTTTGGCTCATTGTGCTTTGCTATTGTATACATAAATATCTAATAAATATTTCTTACTATTATAAACTATTGTGTGTGGATTTAGAAATAAATTGTGTGTTGCATGCATTTAAAATGCACTATAAAGCACAGAGAGCATGTAGAAACAGAGAACTTAAATACTTGTCATAGCAAATACTTTGCTGATGTATTTGTTATTGTTGGTGTTGCTGTTGCTGTTGCTATTGCTATTGCTATTCTCATTGTTGTCAGGAAGCGCCAGCAAATGGCTACCTCTTTCCTTGCAACATTCGTTGTTGTTGTTGTTGTTGTTTTGCATTATGTTGCATTTGCAATGCAAATGCTTTGTATATTTTGTTGCTGTCGGCAACGACGCGTCGCGACGACAGAAACGGCAGCAAAAGCGGCAACAACAATGACGAGCACAAGGCTTATGTTTGTGCAACTCTTGTTGTTGTTTTTGTTGTTGTTGTTGCTTCTGTTCAGCCTTTTATTTCCTTATTGCGGTTTATGTAGGGATTTTGAGGATGTGTGTGAATGTGTGTGTTGTGTTTGTGTTTGTGTGCGTATGCATTTTCTTTCTGCTGTTTATATTTCTAATAAAAATGTTACATCATTTTATGCATCGATGCACAAACACTTACACACTGATATACATATATATAAAACAGTAGACAGCAAAAGGATGGAAGCATTGTAGAAAATTTGGTTTTTACAGACGGCTTTTCATACTTGCGAATATACAATAATGAATACATTTGAGTTTATTTTTTTATACCCTGAACCCATTTAAAATGCGTAAAATATTTTACTTATTTTACACAAGTACATAACAGTCAGAAGAAAGAATATTAGACCTTGTAAGGTATATATATTATTTATCAGGATCAATATTCGACTGGTTCCAGCGTCTGTCTGTCTATATGAAGAATCCGATCTCAGAGACTATAAGATCTAGAGACTCCAGAGACTAAGTTCTCCAGGAGGTCAATCCGAATCGAATTTAGATTCCTATTTCTTAAATTTTTTTACGGTGTTGGTCTGCTTTGGTACCTTGATTTTTATGGTACGCTACGGGTGTAGCACCGATACGTAATGATACTCTTGGATCGAAGGTTTCCCGCTTCAGGGAATGCCTGGATATGAGAAGGAAAAGAAGTATCACCAGCGCTGTGTAATCAACCAAAGTTTCTTCAAGACTATCGTAATGCTGTTAGTTAACAGTATTGGTATTCATTAATGATTGACTTAAACATATACATGTATATAGATGCACGTTTCATTGAATGTAAATATGTAACATAATTTTAAATCAGTACAATAAAAAAGATTGAAAAATTAAAAAGGACATCCCATTCGGTCGTAATTGACTGCGAATTTCTGTGTTATCAGGTAATATCTGCTGATTACACTGCTAAGAGCAGATATGAAGCCAAAAAATGATCAATATGGGACAAATATATATTATAGCTCGGTTGGTATTTTAAATTTATAACGATATTGATAATGAATGTACTTTTTGTTGCTGTGTGACAAATAATATCAGTTTCGGTATTTGGGTTTCAAGAACATATTGTGTATAGATTCTGATTGCTGATTCCAAATCAGAATTTCAGAATGCGGCTCCGATTCCGGATTCGCCTTGACTCTTTGAAATTCTCGTACCATACGCATCTCGAGTTTACTTTATTTCCTTGGAATCCGATAGCAATAGAAGCCACAATTTTAAATGAATATATAATATATATTATTATATGTATTTTAATTTAAAATTGTGGATTTTGCAACTATCCTTTAGGAACTGCCGATAATAAAAGACTATTAGAGCAGTTGCATACATTTGAAAGGCAAATTTGGCAAAAACAACTCTAATATATTTATCAGCTGAGTTCAGGGGACATCCTTTAGCATTTTTCCATACCTGAAATTAGTTATTTCTTGTTCCTGCTTATTGTACTTAAATACATTTCCGCTTAAATTGATGACTTATATTTTCCTCAACCGAATTGTTGCTGTGCTCCTTTCTTAAATCTCCAACTCAATATTGAGTGCATAATAGACAGAACAGATTGTCGATAAAGTGGAAACGCAGCTGGAGTCGTTCTGCTGAGTGTGTTGAATCGACATACTGTTTGGGGATATTGTGTTGTTGCCAATGTTTTGGTTAGCGTCTCTGGATGATAAACATCCAACGCAACACAACACAAACAACGGCTTTAAAATAGCTACTGATGTAGTTGGAAGTTGTGTGTTTTGTTGTTCTATCTGCGTTGCCGTTGCATTCCATTAACATTACAAATGTATTCATTGTTCGCAACTGCATCAAAAGCAACAAAAACAAAAACAATGATGCTATTTTACGCCGCATTATGCAGAAATGTGACAAGTGATAGAAAAGATAATGCTCGCTCTATGAGAGGATGCCACAAGCTCGAGCAACAACAGCAACAACAGCAACAACACTACCAACAACAACAATAAGACCAACAACACTACCAACAACAACAATAAGACCAACAAAACCAACAACAACAACAATACAACGACGCACAACGCAACAACATGTAAAACAATTTTTTTTCCTATGCGCAAGTGGCTTTATTATTTGCTGTTGCACACGCCACACTAATATGCGAGCTGTGTGTGTGTGTGTGTGTGTGTGTGTGTGTGTGTGTGGATGTGTGGGTTATGTGTGTTGCTGTATCGACGTTGACAGTTTGTCTAGCTGGCATACGGCTAGCAGCCTTAAGCCGCAGACTAAACACTCTTATAAGGGGATTCCACACTCAACTTTTTATACATTTTCTGTACATTCGACATTCGTTAATTGTTATCAGAATTTTAATAATTCGACGCGAGTATTTAGGGTTATTTTTTGGGCTATTAGTTTTTTATTTTATATATTTTTTTAATTTTTTAGCATTTAGTATAAGTAGCAAAATATCATTTTTCATTTTTAAATTGGTCTCTTAATTATTGAGTTGATTGCCATAACGTCATTATAGAGTGTCTTATATTTGAGTTCATTGTTGTATTAGTCATTTCGCAAAGACAATTATAAATAAGCCGATAAACTAATGCCACTCGCATATTAAGGACAAAGCAGACTCATAATGGAAATGTGAAATGTTGAGAATGTGAATATATAAAATGATTAGCACAGTGGAAAACGGCCTTTCCACGACCTTGATTCTGGATGTGTTCCGGAGAATTTCCACCTAAAAATGAAAACGAAACTAATATATTTAAAAGATTTGCTTAACTTTCTTGCAAAAAAGTGTGTAAATTGGAGAACGTTAGCTGCCATATTCGTAATGAAATATATAAAATGCTTAAATGAAAATTTGCATGGTCTTATTTAACATATTTTACCGATAGTTTTATTTTCGAGTTCACCACTCTCGATTAGTTTAGTCTACACAAGGTTGCACAGAGTGTTACCATTTAATAGGACTCAATCAAGAACATAGTGTGTAGATAGCAACGTCGTTGGAAAATCACCGCATGTCAAATTGTTTTCCTATTATTGCAGCCATTGTTGTCGTTGCCATCATGTGAGTTGGTGTTTTCGTTGATGTTGCTGCTAACGCTGTTGTTAGTGTTGTTGGTCTTATCTTTATTTAAATTAGCATTACAATGCATTCACACACGCTCGCACACACACACGCACACCCACACCCACACACACGCAGCGCTTGCTGCCATATTGCTTTGGAAGGGGCATTGCAATTGTTGATTCTTTTTTTGTATGCTGGCAACAATAAAGTAGGTTAGCTTTTGTCTGCATCTTTCCCCTTTTCGTGTGCTTGTGTCGCAGTATTTATTATATTTTTAATTAAATACGAGTTGCAGTACAGGCGATTGACAGGCAGTCGAATAAAATAACTCTACGCACCATGGCGTATGTGTAATTTATTTTCAATTCTGTGTTGCATGTTGCACTGCAGCTACCAAAAGCATCGCCCGAGCAAACATTAAATATTCAAGTCAGGCAAATATCTACAGCTAAACAGCTGAAAGTAATGCTTAGAAATGTTCTTTCAAAAAATGTTCGTGAAGTTGTCAAAAACATTACCAAAAGACAAACAAATCTATATATTTCCATATTTATAATATTTAATGTAAACAGTATTTTTACATTGTGTCAGATTGTTCCTTTTTAGGAAGTTCTTCTGAATAAGATTTTAATGTAATAAGGTAAAGGCGTTTAAGATGATAATTTGGATCTAAAATATGGAAACTATTCTGAATAGGGCCAAACATAAGCACCCTGAATTTATTTCAATTAATATTAGGTGGTGAATGCAAATGACTTGAGGAGACTAAATATGTTTCAAAATTAAAAAATGTTCAAAGCTAATATAATGCAATTTATTGAATGAGAGATTGGGATTGAGGAATTTTTTTCCATAACTGATGTAAACAAATTTTCGGCCAATTGTTGTTATGGCAGCTGTAATAGAGTGATCTGATATTCATTTTACCTTTAGCAAAAAGACTGATGTATTCTATATTGAAAATCGGCTAGTGATGCTGATCAAGAATATATTTACTTTATGGAGCTAACGAGGTAACTTTAAAGTATATTCAAAAACAAACAATTGCAATATCTTATTTTTATATAATAGGAGAGAGTTTCAGTTAGGCCTTTGGTGTAAGAGGCTGTGACAGCCGTTTCTCAAAAACTATAAGGAGGATGAAGATACTTTTGATTTACAACACAAAGAAACGTTGTGAGCTTATGAATTACATTATATTATCACTATATTCGTAAAACTATTTAGCTGTTATAATAAAATATCACAATAATGAGTGTATTCTGTTAATTTGTTGTACGGTATAAGTAAATTAAAATTTCTCGGTTGATGACTTTTGATTTTGGTGAATTCGGCTTAAGCACAGATGCATTTCTGTCCATTCTGTGTGTTGAGAGCTTTCTTGATCTATTGCTGCATTATACATTCTGTGTAATATCCGTCAGTACGTCAGTACGATCAGAAGAAGCCTTATAATAAAAGTAATAAATTGCCAACACGCACTGCAAGGCGATACAAAAAGCACGTGTGCGGCAATGAGACAGACTAAACACTTTTAAATTCCACACTACAATGCCAAACGAAATTGCACAAAATTGCGGAAATTGACAATATCTGAATATGTGTCTAAACAACACAACGAATTTTGTATTAAGAGTCCACAATTTTTCAAGCGATACGCTTGAATGGGACGCAAGAATCCACTTTGATGTTATGCAATCGTGCGAGGCAGAGTCGAATGGATGGCATGGATGCTGCATACACACACATACGAGGACACACACACACACATGCAAAGTGTTTGTGCATTATTCATGTTTTGGGCATGGCTTTTACCTTGCTTGCTGTGCAGACAGGTGTGCAAAGTAACTGGCAAATATTTTACAGCTGTCGCCTTTTTGTGCATGTAATTTAACACTTATTTGTTTGCTTTTGGAAAATCACAGCGTCATAAGGACAGAGACGCTGATTTTCTTAAAAACATTTGGCATTTGCCAAGTTTTTTAAGTTACTAACAATATCCCTTTCAAATCTGGTGAGTCTAGCTTTCAGAGTGTTGTATCGATTTACAGCATTTGCGGTTTTCTGACAAGAACATAAAAAAGTTCTTGGCCACGCCGCAAAAGAAGTGCATAATTCTATCTCCCGAGATTTTAGAGACTAAGTTACCAAATTTGAGTGGCACAATAATGAGTATTCAATGGTCAAGGCACACCCACCCCATGATGTCCCAGATTCTTCTCTATTTTTCTTCTTTTTTATTTTTTCTTCTCTTCGTTATCAGAAAATTATTTGAGAAAGCTGGAGACTTGAATCATATATTCGGCTTTGCCCGATAAGGCTAGGTAACGAGAAAAGCTGATAAATAAATTTTGTTTTGCTGCAACCGATTAGCTGTAAAATGTGTCCCTGAATTCTACATGCAAATTTTTTGTTTTTATTTTGAATTCACCCCCGGTAAATGGGGACATTGTTTAACGGGAGATTGCAAATTTTTTATCACAACAATAAGTGCTTTACTGACTATAAAAAATTCTAGGCGGGGAGGAAGTCAAAATTAATGTTCTAATATACAAATGATAACTAAACTTGTTTCTTAAAAAAGCCTTCCTTTTGCAAGTCAAAGCATAAAAAGCAAAGCATTTGCCAAAGCTGCACTTGACTAGAAGATACCCTGTACTTAAGTCTGAATTTCTGCAACATACATTTTCAGTAAAATTATACAAATCCTACACACGAAAACTACTGTGATTTTAGTCAGCTCTTGAATTTATGTGAGTTTATTGTATAGTTTCTAATTATTTTGTTTTCTCTAGCTTTTGCCAAATATTATTGTTTGAGATTTGCTCAAAGAAATTCACCCCAAAAGAATGTTTATCCACGTTATGTCCCTAAGTGGCGCAAAAATCAATTGCTAATTGTGATTCACTCTTAAAAGGTGTTAGTAACAATATACATCGATTTTTTAACTTTCCTTCTTTTGTAATTGGTGTAAAATAAATGGTGAGTATAATAATGCCAGCAATCGTCCGCGAATTGATTTGAAGACGTTCGGCGGATGCAAAACAGCCAACAGGTTGAGGCAGCGTCTGCGCTTGGTTGTGGCACATCTGGATGATTGTTATCAGTGGCCATTTGGACACATACCGCAAACACATCAGCTGGCAAGCATTGACCAAGGATCGGTGTTGCCCACGATCTGCTCCTACTCCGAGTTGACTGCGCAATACAAACAGTTGTCCAATCATCTCAAAATTAAGTGTTTACCTCGATTTGTAGATTGCAATCCCTAATCTACAGTCTGGAGTTGTTGTTATGGGCGACCCAAGCAGCTGCGATGTGGAGCAGCAGCTAAGTGACACAAGTATTCCAGGATCAAGCTGCGCATCTGGATGATGGATCACAACTGTTTAACGGAAATGCAAGTTGGGAGTCGTCAATTAATTGGCCATTCTTAACACCGCTTCGTGTGTGTGCTATTATACAGTTGTCGTCTGGCTTTTTTCAAATTTCTCAACCAAGTGCTTCAGCAACATCGGGTTGTGCAGACGAGATCCGCTGCAGATCTGTAAGAATGAACATGATCATAGTATCACAAATACACCCATAGTATCACAAAAATACCCACTCGGCTTGCGTGGCTTAAGATCTCATTGGCTGGTAACATGTCTGATCCCATAAAGTATATGTATTCTTCATTAGCATCCCTTGCCGAATGTAATTCTGTCCGTCTGTCTTTTGTGTACTAGCTAAGTTTAGAATACATCCAAAAGAAGAAAAGAGAGATACTTTGCAACAAATAAGTAATACCATCAGATAACGGGTGCCATAGAGCAGGGTGGGTGTTGCCAAGAAATACCGATCTTTGAATGAAGTTCCCATTCATCTATCCTTCAAGCATTGTGAATTTTGGCAGCAGGAGTTTTTGAGGGAGTATTCTACTTTCCAAGTTTCCAGGTTTCGTTCATATGGGTGGACAGACGGACAGACAGCATGACGGACATAGGCCACAGCCAATATACTCCGGATACATCCGGTATCAGAGTGTAAAAACGGATTTAGCAATAACTATATGCTGCCTAAGTAATCCTCGATGATGTTCAATTTTAAGATGAACATCTTTTATTTTTTTTACTTTTCTCATCTTTGCCCTGCTTCGAATTGAGCTAATTCTGCTTGATTTCTGAAGAATCCTTCATCATCTCCGGAAAAGTAGAGAAACTTTCAGCGTTTCAAATATGATGAGAATGACATCGCCAATAACCTACAATTCTTAAAATTGTGGGAGGTATACGTCTTTATCGATATGCGATTATTTGTCGATTTCCTAGCCTCCTAGTATTCCAGAATTTTGACACTTTGTCTGACGCGGGCACAGACCAGTATATGTTCCAAGTTTCACGTCGCTATATCTAAGTGTGTCGAAAAAAGTTGCGTTCATAATGACGGACAATACCTTCGGAATCAGAGTATAGAAAAGTAGAACAGATAATGATTTTCTTCTTTGATATATTAAAGAAGAGACACCCAAAGATTATGTCATAAATCTTGTGAACGTTGCACAAATTATGCGTGTCTTATGAGCCATTGTTTCACAATACAAGAGATGCTGAA
The DNA here is from genome assembly GCF_018153295.1 of Drosophila grimshawi. Classification (NCBI taxonomy): domain Eukaryota; kingdom Metazoa; phylum Arthropoda; class Insecta; order Diptera; family Drosophilidae; genus Drosophila; species Drosophila grimshawi. The sequence continues at coordinate 112,521 of NW_025063240.1, forward strand.
TAAATTGACTTTTCCTCCACTCTAAGCATATACAAGACCGATATTAATTTTTAAAAAAGTAAACCTATTTCTGGCCGTCTGAAGTTGTGTCTTTTTGCTCTCCTGTGGCATATACTACATGTTAACAAAAGCATATCAACCAATATGGCTATCACATAATTTTCTGAGCTGCGTGTTGGGATATTTTTGTTTGTTCATTAGATTTAAATTTATTTACCGCATTTTATTTAGACAAATTAAAAATGCGTTTTTTTATTGTACACAAATAATTCAATTTAAATTATTTGGGTTGTTTCAATTGTTCGCCCATTTTCTCCAAGTTCGCTTTGGTTTCATTAAACCACGTCTGTAAATTTGCACCGATCTGATCGGCAGTATTCTTAAATTCATCAGAAGTCAGGGTTGCTTTGACTTTGTCCATGAACTCCTGTACGGTTGCGCCCACTGTGGCCAATGGATCAGCATCCTTCTTTGCTTCCTCGGCGCTGCAATACTATAAATATATAATAAGACATTTATGTCTAAGTACACATTTTTCACTTAGCTTTATAAATGAATCTCAACATACCACAAACATTGCGACGAGCAGGAAAACCAGAGCGATCTTTGCCATTTTTGCTTAGATTTATTGGGTTGAATTTAGCTCTACACAGTCACACAGTGAATGGAGTACTGATTGAACTGCTGGCAACCGACGGAAATTTATAGCTCGCTTGCTGATTTTCATGATGTTGACAGGCCAGAGAGCAGCGCTGCTCGCACATGCTGTGAACTTATCAGCTATTATGTATAAATATTTATTTAAAGTTCTTTCCAAGTCGCGTCTGAAATTGTTCTTGTACAATATGTTTGCTATTCATATTGGGAAGTACCAATTATTTTGAAAATCGAGCGATCATCAAAGATGGATTCTAAGATCTTTGATAGCGTTACAGCCACTCGTACAGACAACTGGGCCAAAATGTTAGACTGGCTAAGCTCGAGAATATGTATATATATGGGGTCTTTTATGTGTATATTTTATGGGGTCGAAGATTATTAAATTATAATACTCACTGATAGGATATAGCACCTATTTACTTCCTCCACGCACAAATTTGATTTTTTTAATCTCTATCGACTGCATGTTGTACGGACGCTGTACATTTATACTATTTAATTCAAAATACTTTATCATCTTTAATTTTTCGCTGCATGCTTTAGTGTTGTGTATTTTTTTATTTTTATTTTTGTACAAGGCCAACCTTGAGCTAAAATTTTGAAATGTACAGTGCCTCAAAAGACACGCGATTCAATCTTAAACATATGCCATTCCTCGTATACATATTGGTGTACATAATCAGATTTGGTGTATTATTTACGCTTTCTTCTCGCCCAAAGTCTGAAGACTTGCTTGTGTATCAGCAATGAACTTTTTGCCATGTTCGGCGAATTGCTCGGCGAATTGCTTCAGTTGGTCCTCGCTCACATGTGAGTTAATGTATTCTTTGACTTCATTGGCACGGGCTTCAATAGTGGCGATCAGTTCTTCCATAGCAGTCGTCTCCTTCTTGACCTCATCAGCACCGCACAACTATTAAATGCAATACTTAGCAAGCGGCATCATTGTAAGAAAAATTACTTTAACTTACAGCGAGGAAAGCGCAAAGCAGCAAAATCACAACAAATTTGCCCATTTTTTTTTTTTTGGTTTTACTTTCCCAAGAAGATCTATTCAACTGCACTGAATGCCTAGAACTGAACGCAGTACAACGCTCGTAACCCTTTAAATTTGCAACGACTAATCAACATTACAGACGTTATAATCGGCACGGTCAAAGTGCATTTTGCTCATTCTGATTACAAGTGCATATTAGGCATTATTTATTTTTAAAAATCCACTTAAGAAAAAGTATAGTTCAATCTGTAGGTTAACTGTAGTAAAGATTACATTCTATTTGATTAATATTGTTTTTATTGGCTAAAATAAAAATAAGTAGTCAGTAACAGATTATGCAATCTAATTTGAGGAAATTACATCCCCGTTATGATGAACTTCTTTGGGGTATAGCTACGATCTATGAATATTCATATATATATATATTGGTAATAACTTATTTCCAATCAAAAACTCGGTTTATTTGCGTTACCGGAACTCATAGAAAATGTGTGTTGTGTGAAAAGCAAGTCTTCCAGATCAGATAAGATTAATTTTAAATTATAAATAACTTCCTGCAGCAAATTTTCTCCAAATACGGTAGGAATCGATAACAGATATAAATTAAAGCCTGCAATTTTAAGGAAATATCCTTTTTATTACGCATGAATATAGATGTAAAATTCATAGTTAGGAAACACAAAAAAAGTATATTATAAATCAACAGATTTGAATATAGTTCTTACGGAAATAATCATTTTTTGGCAACATATTAAGTGGTTGTTTCATATATCTCTCATTGGAATAACTGTGGATTAATGAATTCTAATTAGATGTGATCAGGTGTACAAGGGTGTTTAATCTTCGGCTTGACTAAGATAGAGTTTTTTTTTTGTTTTGCTTTGTTGCGATCTCTGAGTAGAGACGGCTACGTCAACGGACGACACGTGTAGCATAGAAATGCAATTCTGATAAGGTGCTCCCCTTTTTCAAATAAATAAAGTATAAAATACATCATTATATAGTCAATCATTTAATCTGGTCAAATAACTTTGAGTGTATTCAACTGCAAGATATTTCATATTTCATCAGTGCTCATTCAATAATTCTGATCATTTAAATGAAAAAACAAAGCACAACATTTATTTTAAATAACCTATTCTAATCACCTTATTTTGAATAGGGTATAAGCTGCTGATTAAACAAATTTGATATTTATACATAAACACATATGTACATAGCATATATACATTCTATAAGTATAGTATGTAAATATGTACACAAGATTAGTTTTTGTCAAATCACTGCTTGAGCTCAACTAACGGGGTCAGGGTAAACATTTGATATACCCTTACTGAGGGTATGAGAACTAATCTATGTCTAAACTACAAAATTACATTTGCTATTTTAATAAATTAATTTGTATCAATAACAACTTTTATGTGCCCTTGTGCAAATATACTCAAATGTTCTTGAAGCAATGCACATTTTCTTGCACAGCATGTCATGTGAGAAGTTAATCTATTCTCCACAAGGGTATTAGGAATTCGGTACTAAACAGATTACTGCGAGATTGTTTAAAATAATCTTTTTATGAATAGCATTTAAAACTGACACACTGAACACACAAAAAGTACAGTTCGACACTTTGAGCTGGCATTTACTAACTTATGGAAAAATACTGATAAGCATTGATTACATGAAGTGGCCCTGGCGGTCGAAGTAGTTGCCTGGCTCTGTTGATCATTGCTGCAATTTAAGATTTGTAAAAAATGTATGAGAGCATTTAGAACTTGCCATCGAACACTGTTTGCCGTTTGTTTGTATCGAGTAAAGGCAGTTATTTGTTATTTTAAGCTATTTATGCGATTATTGATGTCATTTATGTGTTTGCACTGCTACAAAAAATAGTCGGTCGTTGTGAATGCATTCGATTTTGAGTCATTCAGTCAGTTCAGCAGTGTCGAGAAATATGCATGCACATAGATATTCCAATATATATGTATAGATAAAAGCCACTTGAAAGCCAGGACAGACAGCATCTGTTTTCGCTGCTTTTCGACGCTTAGTTTCAAGTGCAATCCATTAAAACAATTTAATGTAAAATTGCGTGGCTGAAATTACGCTCGGCGTCAGCGACCGGATGCTCACTTATTGGCTTCATCTGGCTCCTTCTTTGGGTCTCGCTGTGTCTGCGTCAGTGTCTGGGTTCGTGTTGATGTTGAGCTGCGAAAATTTCGCACAAAAAGTTTATTTTCCACTTGAGAGCAACAAGCAGTGAAATTATCAACGCGTCTAACAGACAGACGATGCCTTTATGCCCTGTGCTAGTCATTTGCACAGACACAAACAAATAAAATTAAGTGGCGACAGAAGCAAAACGCAAAACTGAAAATTGAAAACTGAAAACGAAAACTGCAAACTGAAAACCAGAGCGCACATCAAGAACCCAAAACACAGACACCAAGCTGGCAAGCCAATGTAATGCAAAATATATGCATACTCGAATAAACTAAAAACCACTAATAAATTTTCACTTACCGCAATGAAAATATTTTATTTTCATTTTGCAAGCGTTGCAAACTTGGCCCGCTCACCGTGATGCAAAGGGAGAAACTGTCTGCGGTAGTCGGTCGGCTAATTAAAATTGAAGGTGTTGAAAATCAATGGGATTGAGTTCCCTAGACCAGGCGGTGAAATGGGTTTGGAATCTGCCTTTGCTAGCAGCTCATTAGCTTGAGGACCACTCTTTCGTTTAACAATGCCGTTCAAGTGGAGGGAACGGTTCGCAAGTGGTTTTCTAAATTGTTGTCAGTGTGGCTCTGAATTCAATTTAAGAAACTCTTTAAATAAATATGCTAAAAGTGACGAAAACAAAAACGTCAAATTTCAATAATTTAGTGCTATTGTTGACACTTACAGACAAGTACAGTTTGAGGTGATATTTATTTTATTTTTATAACTAAATTTTTGATCTGCTCACTCCATAAGTATAATTATTAATCTCAGCTAGATTCTTAGGTTCAAAAATAGTTTAAAGTGCTTGCATCGTACTTCTTAATACTTAGATAACTATATATCTATGGTACAGAGTTGAGTATATGATCTGGTACCGGAGGATGGCATTGGGGCAACAGTGGCCCCAAGGTTGGGTATGTGCGCAGCCGTAATAGCTCTAAGATCGTTTGCAACTCCAAGACATGAGCATAGTGTTTGCGCACATTGTCCATTAGGTGGCGATGAATCTTGATCTGTTCCATGCTGCAAGACCGTTAATTATTTGCTTAGTATTATTAGTTTTTAATAAATATGGCCTATATGTAGGTGTAGCTTACCGCTCGCGTTGCTCGCGATCGCGACGCTGCTCCATCATAACATCGCGCTGTGAGTTCTGAAGAGTGACGCTAACTTTGAGGCGTTCAATTTTGGAATCGATCATGTGGTTTTGGCGTTTGATTTCCAGTGTCTTTTGCTGCACACTATCAATTTTGATGTTGCTGTAATAAATATTTGCTTAGTCTAATACTGATGCTTATCTTGAGTACTTACATGCGATCGATTTGTTTCCTAAAGACTGCAATTTTTTGCTCCACAATGCGTTCGATGGCACCAGCTGCCATGTATTTCTGGCGTTCGACTTTCACCTTCTCCCAGTTGCGTAAAATGTTAAGAAACTCAATGGATACTTTGCATTTCTCGATGGCATCCAGCATGTACTTGAGATAGGCAATATTAGCCTTATATAGCTTGTGTTCCCATTCCTTAAAGATCACCTGGCGCCGGAACACGGCAACGCGCTGCATGGCTTTGATCTTCTTGTTACCTGCGTCCTGTGTCCAAATGGGTAAACGGTCATATATAAAAGTGGTGTCGCCTTGCATATGGCATAGATATTCACCTTTATCATGTGGTTAACATCATTGATGTCATCCACATGCATTAGAACACTGTTAGATAGCGACTTGGTGGAGCCATGGACCTGCACCTCGACCTGTCCCAGTGTTAATGTCAACTGTAACGTCATGTTCCTCATGGTCTCCAACTGAAAATAAAAAATGATTTACGCTAGACTGAAGAATAATACAATCTATTTATTGATTAATTCGGTTTCGATTTGTATAATCTTTCATATAAGTTGATCTGACTAACTTACTGAAAGAATACAGGAAAATGGTCATTCACAGTCATTTGCACTCTGCAGATGAATACATAGAACAAATGAATAACTCCAAATTTAGCAGATGGTGAGAGTCATATTAACCGAATATCTATGTCATCTTTAATGTAAAATATAGACGAATATTATGTTGACACATTTGTTCAACCTTTAACTTTGAGAGCAAACCAAATGCAAACAACTGACATTAAAATTTAAGAATTGTCGACAGTCAAGATAAATAAAAATAATTGTTTCAAGATTTTTATATTTAATTACGTGTATTTTATGTTAACAGTATTCGAGACAAAAAGCTGTTGCATTGACAAGACTCCGGATCTCGAAAAACACAAGAAATAATTTTAGATTGCAACGAAGGTTGCTTTAGTTGTTGTGTGAGACACATTCATTAAATTTCCTGAATAAAACCATCGAATGAATGGCTTAAACTGTGATTAATTCTTTCTCACTTGGATTGAGAAGTGAAATGAAATCTTAACAACTCTAGCTTTGTGAATTGTTCATTGCCAACAGCTGCATATCTATTTTGCATATCTTTTTGATGCATCCCCAGAACAACATCTAATATCTCCTTAAAATATAATTAATTTGACAACAATGACTCATGCTGATGTTTCGTATCCTTGAAAATTTCACTCTCGCACCACCTATCGTAAACTGGTCCGTTGCCAGACCTACGCAACGACGACGCCAACAGATTGGTGGGGCACGTTGACAGCAATTGAGACTGCAGACTACAATCGAGTATATTTAATGAACTTACATAAGTCTGTATTGTGTCCTCCATTTCCCGTTGTGTGTGGGCCTTGGTCTCCTTAAGACCCGCGATCTCTTTGGTGAGGCCGTTCAAGGCGCTCTGGCTATCCACCAACTGGTGGCTAATGCCCTTGAGTCGCAACTCGCTCTCGATCTTCTGCCGGCGCAGCTTGACAAACGCTTCCCAGGCCTTGGCATCCACCGAAGTCGGACAATTTTTGGGCGTATCATTGTCGGCGATGAAGGCCAGAAATTCGGTAATTTCATTGGGCAAGGGGAAAGCTCCACGTTGCGACTGTTTGGGACTAAGTCGCTGAGCGGCTTCACTGCAAATCAACGATGAATTAAATGTCTTGTTCGGTAATTTGGGGCGCTTCTTGAACAGCTTGGTCATCTCGTGAGCGGCATGTGGCACAGAGTTTAGAAAGTTGCCGCGAAACTGCCGCTCGCAGGCGCGGTCCCTGGTCTGTTGTGCCTCGAGTCGTGTGCGGACATCCTGCTGGCCACGTTCCCAAAAGTCGAAGAGATTCGCATAGCGTTTGATGTACTCGTTCAGCTTGTCAATGTCGCTGCGTAATCCTCGGATTTTATCGCGCAACTGTCCACGTGCGTTGCTGGTGGTGATCTTGTTGAGCATTCGGACACGACACTGCTTCTGGGCAAAATCGTACCTAAGTTTGAGCAGCATTAGCTCCGCGACGCGTTGGTTCAGTTTGAGGATTTGCTTGGTCTTCAGCTGCAGCGTTTTGGCCTCGTTCTCGTTCAGAATGCCCAAATACTTGCGACGATCCTGCTCGAGCAGATACACAGCCTCCTCATAGGCGCGAAATATCTTCTGGTCCTCCAGCGAGTACTCGTGCGGCTGCTTCTTGAGCATGAATTCCGGAATGGGTATATCCTTTTTGATTTCTTCCTCCCATAGCTTCTCAATAACGCCATCCATCATGACAATCAGGGCCCGTGCCCAGAATTCCACAGACCACAGCAAAAGTCGACCTCGCTTGCCGCCCGTGTCTATTGCTTTGGGCTTGCGTCGATTGATCGCCTTCACCTCGGAGTCATCCACCTCCAGAATGGACTTTATGACCTCATCCTTGGCCAGGGTGGGCACCGTTTGCTCGGGCGGCTGAAACGAGTCCATCCAGAGAAGTCTCAGCATGCAATTCATGTTATCATAGATTCGAGTAAGCACACCATTTGTGGTTAGCACATTGTCAATGGTCTCCCGTTTCAATTGCTGCGCCTCGTGGAAATACTTGTTGAACTCCTGCTTCATGGGGTCTACCAAATAGTAATGGTACTTGCAATCATCATTGAATAGTTGATTCGATGTGATTATTTCCTTAGACTGCAACTGGAATTGTGGTGCCATCATGTGATCATAGACACTAGGCCCTTCCACCACATACAGTTTGAGTTCATGGCCTGCTGGCTTGCCCTCGCCCTCTTCCGCCTCCATGTCCCCGTGCAAGGAGTCTTCTGCCAATTCTTCTAAGGAAAACACAGAGAGACGCATGTGATCTTGCAGATCGTAGAAGCGATATTTGTCGAATACGATCATATTTGACTTGCGCACAACTGAAAAACTCTCGAAATTTGCTTCGGCAAATATGGATCGCACTTTATAATTAATATTGACAGCCCGGCTTGTCACCAGCTGCATAATCCAGTCCCGTATCCTCGACTGATCCTCGATGGCGCGCATCAGTGACTCCCGTTCCAAATCACACAGCTTGTGCGCCTCCTCCGTCAGTGCCTCCATCCATTTATAGTGGTAGCAAAACTTTTTGAAAATCCCCTTCGATTTGCCCGTCACGGAAATATCGTAATCGATCAGCGCCGTCACCTTGGCCGAGAAATCCTGTATCATCTGAAGTATCTTGTCGCGCTTAAACATATCTGCAACTGTGTACTCCTCCTTCACCTCCAATTTCACGGTGGCTGCCACAAATGCTCGTGACACCATCCCCGTCTGCGGTACAATATATTTCTCAGGCACAGATATTTCGCTGTTCTCCCGCGCATGATCGGCCAAGGAGGGCAGGCGACTCACTAAGAACACATTGTTGGCGTCCAATACTATCAGGTATCTGTGAAGTAATCCAAACAAGAGCACAGTTAGTTTTTCAGTTGCAATATACAACTAAGAATATACCCTCAAAAAATTAATTACTTTGCGAATTGTATAACATATTAGGGAATTCATGTTGTACTCCAGATGGTAAAAGCATATGTTACGCAAGACAAGCATGATCAATATAGTCATACAGTCGATTGGTCTATCTGTTTATTGTTCTAGCTAGCAAGCTCAGTTTTCAAATTACCTAAATGGATCATTGTTTAATCCGTGTTTTTCCTGCGTGCACACGGATCAAACTGATTTTATTTTTTAAACATATTAATTATTATTATTAATAAAAATAACAATAATAATTATAATTATGATAATAATATTAATAATATTAAAAATAATACAAATAATATCAATCAGCTGCCATAGGATTAATCAGTGGAAAAGCTATTTACTTTTTTTTATTATTATTAAATTTAGATGTGGACAGGCTTGCGTACACTCAACAAAAACATACTGAAATTTGTAAATTCGCTATATTTTTGGTACCAAAGGTTGAAGGTTTTAAGGTTGCGTGTTTCTAAAAACTGGGATTCATGTGTTTCTTAAATTCAGGGTGGACATTTCTAAAATTCAGAAAATATATGACTATGTATAAAAAATGTTATTTTCTATGTATGTACATAGAAGAGAAGAATTCTAACATATAATTCTAAAATATAATATAGAAATCGAAGCAGTAAATATCATTACTATTTGCAGAATTTGAAGATGAAATTTATTTGCATAATTGCTGTTTAGAAAAGCATTTCTTAATTATAAGAACAAATTTCATACAAAAGATAAATAGTCCATATAGCTTTTAAAATTTTAAGAAATGTTTTCAAGTTTACAGAAATTATTTCTAGACGCTTTATGTAATTAAGTAGTCGTCCCGAGCTGATAAATTGATTGACCTTATCTTTCAATTTATGGTAAATGCTTGATGATGATATGGCTAATCGTACACAGATTTTTAAGAACTGTTTAGATAAAAATGTGCCAAGTATTTTTACTTGCAGGTTGAGAACTGAATAAACTATTGCTGGATAGTGTAAGTATATTGGGACAACAGAGCTAAAGGTATACCTACTTGGAATTGTAGCACTCCTTGGCGCGCAACACAAATTGGGGCCGAAAGAAGAGTGAGACAAAGCGTGACATCATGAATGCCTTCTTGGCACGCTTGTGCTGCCGAAAGTGGACCATGATGCCATCAACGCCCCACGTGAGCAGATGTCTCGTCATGTTGACATCAATGATGTGTCCGAAGTGGGCCGATTGTATCGATGCAGCCCACTGGAGTTCGCTGCTGTCGTTTAGCACAAACTGGTCGAATACGGCGCTATCCTTGACCACACCCACAATCTCAATCAGCACCCAGCGACCCATGGGTGGCTGTACGATGAATGCCACATATGAGTTGGGCAACGGCAACTCACGTCTATGCAGCCGCCTATCCTTGCCCCAATTATATATCCACATCTCATCCGCATGGCCTGGTTTTTGTATGTTTTTATCGCGCGATATCATCACCAAGAGACGCGGCCCCTCCACGAGGAGGAAGCTGTGCACAAACACTTGCTTCACCAGCTGCTCATCCTTGATGGCAAAATAGTACGTCATCTTGGGCGGTCGGTACTCAATATTCACAATGTGCAGAGCCTTGGCCTGATCCTGAAAGACGGCGCAGTTGTCGTGATAGTCCATAGCAAAAACAGCTGCCGAATCACATGTCAGCTCATAGACGATGTTCGGCACCGAGGGCTTTTCGAAGTGGATGAGCACCAGGACGCCGTCTACGGTGCCGACAATTACATAAGGATTGTTGCGATGCGAACAGATGGCGCAGGCCAAATCAATGGGCACCGTGGAGATCGTTTTGCCATATGGTACATCCATCATGGCAATGCCATCGTTGTGCAACACCACGACGCACTCTTCTTTGAAGCAGGAGAGCATCCGAAAGGACAGCACTTTTTTACCGGCAACAATCACCGGGTTCAGTTTACCCTCGCTCTCCTCGACCATCACCTGGTCAATGCCACCCAGTTCGCTCGAGGCATAAAGCTCTCCATTCTGATTGCTAATGAGCGTGCAGACATTTGCCAAGCTCTGATCAATCGTCCATTCGACGACAAAGTTGCCGGCCTTCTTCTTAATGTAGAACGCCCTGACACTCGTCCAAATTAGGAATCCCGATCGGTGGAACAGCAGGGCATGTGGACGAGCAAGGACCTCGTTGGCATACTCGCTTAGGCTGGCGGTTGACCAGCGCTGTTTGATGGTGAAACAGGCGATGTCAATCTGGGAGAATTCGCCATAGTCGCTGATCACATAGAGTCCATCGTCGCTGAAGCTCATGAAATTGCGTTCGGATTTCAGATAGTTCCTGCCCATTTCCACCTCGGACACCTGATGCAGGAACACTTCTTTCTCCGCGTAGCACATCTGGTAGCATAAAATGCGCAATTCTATCTTGTCGTACTGGACTATTACGGGAAAACTCCCAGTACCCAATGCTACCGAAAATGGTCGAGTATCAATATATGTTGGATGCTCCAGGATAGTTGTGTTTGTCCGAAAGTTAAACACACAAATTGCATAATTCGGATAGCCGCCGATTCCAATGAGTAGATCGAGATCAGAAAATCGTATCATAGTAAAGTTCAGTATGGAAGCTGAAGGGCGTTAAGAGATGTTGGTTAGTGGGGTTTAAATACTTTAAGACATTCATATTTAATTATGATAAATAATTATGAAACAAGCCAACGATTTCCTTTCTGATTTTGAAAAGATCCGTGACACACTTACACGACAGAGTCGAGTATCTGGTCAACTCGGGATACTTGTAGACGTATATGTTGGGGCGCAGAACACTCTCGGCAAATCCAAAAAGCGGAAAGCGATTGTGACCGGCAAAGGCGCTTATGTGCAGGCCAGTGGCAACGGTTTCTGCTCTGAAATAGCTGACTGCGAGCGTTGACATCTGCGTAAATTTGATCAAATTGGCCTGTCGAAGGGCGCAAACATCGGGACCCACATTTGCAATGCTGCCGCCATCATAGTTGTTGCACCAACTGAATTTAACAGTTCCAGTTAATTAATCTATAAATTATGTTATATGTTTAGAGATATGCCATACCAAACCGTTGAGCTAATATTCATTTTGCTGTTGTGACTTTGATTTGTGCTTCCATTTGCCAAATGCCGTTCGTTTCAGTCAACAAATCAAACGGTTGCTAAGATATCAACAATTTGCCATGGCAACTAAAATGTAATTCAAACAAACTGGCAGAAAATTCAAAAGATCAATTCGTTCAGCGGTAATTGTTGCTCATTGTCGTCCTGCGTCTAAGCAGCTCACCCTCACAGATTTCCCAGGTGGCAACTTCAAATTACACCAAGATACGTAAGAAACGCATATAAAACGACGAAATAAACGATACTAGAAATTATGTCCCAATTGTTTTTTTATTTCACTGCTTTCGCTCATCGCTTGTGTATTGTTATTTTCATCGTTTTAATTTTATTGTTAATGTCTGCCACTTTCTTCTGTGTGAGAGCTTCTTTATGAGCCTTGCGAATGCGATTTGAGCTGCAATCTGCATTAATTATTTATCAAACCACTTTTTCATTTTAAAGCCTCAAGATTTTTGTGCCAACTATTTATCATAAGAGCTTGAAGATGATATCGTGAACTTGTTCAGGAAGAAAGAAAGGTTTCTGAACCACATAAAGTATATGTATATTAGGCGTTACAAGCATTGTCGATATACATATAAAGTTAATTTAAAATTGTTGAAAATATGTAAAAGATCAATACAACATTCCGATTACTAATGTTAATAACAGAACATATCGATACTACGCTCGATACCTTAATTTAAGATTACATTGAATAAATTCTTCTTAGTCTAACCGTCAAACCTAGTGCATCACTTTTTGCCGCTTTAAAAACCCAACAGGTTATGGGCCTAGGCATAGAAGAAAAAGTTGAATGAAACTAAGGTTATGCTGAAAAGCCGCGTTTAAGGTCGAGTGACATTTTTTCATTAGAATTGCATAATTTTGTATTGCTGTGTGCATTACCAACTAAAGTTTTCTGTGTGAGAACAAGTACGAGCGAAAAATGATTGCGCTGTACAATATAGACAAGTTGGACGAAACAAATTATGATTCGTGGTGTGTCCAAATGAAAAGTGTGCTAATTCACCAAGAGCTATGGTCCGTCACTTCGGGAGCTATGAAATGCCCAAGCTCAGACAAGACGAGTGAATATAGTCAGTGGTTATCAAAAAACGAAAAGGCTTTAGCGGTGATTACTCTCTCAATAAGAGGCTCTGAGATTGGTCACATTAAGAAATGTGAATCGGCGTCGAGTGCGTGGATAACTCTAAAGGCAGTGCATCAGCCCACCGGTCCAGTGAGAAAAGTCACATTGTTCAAGAGATTACTCTTCATGCGGATAACCGAGAATGAGAACATGCAAATATATATTGCAAATTTTGTGAACACCGTGGATCAGTTAGCAGAAATTGGCATTGTGCTGCAAGAGGAAATATATGTTATTTTACTCTTGGCAAGTTTACCTAAATCATATGAAAATTTGGTTGTAGCATTGGAATCACGTGATGAATTACCAAAGTTTAGTATTTTGAAGGTTAAATTGATCGAAGAGTGTGAGAGACGCAAGAGCGAAGCACACAGAGAGAGTGTGAACGAAAATAATGCACAGGCATTTTTAAGCAAAGCACACTACCCTAAAGAGAGTGCAAAAATGACAGACAAAGTAGGCAAGAACCGAAACAAAAAAATCAAGTGTTACAATTGCGGTAAAATTGGCCACATTTCTGCAGAATGTAGGTCCAAGGCGAACGAAGGTCATGTAAAAGGAAGAGACGAAAAATCATTCTTCACGTTGCTAAGTGCAAAAAACGGTGAACGATTGCTTGATCAGTCAGCGTGGTGCTTAGATAGTGGCGCCACAGCTCATATGTGCGCAAATCAAAATATGTTTAATTCGTTTGAACAATTCACTGATACAGTCACACTTGCTGGTGAAAAATCACTGGAAGTAGTCGGACGAGGAGTCGTCATGATTAAAACGGAATCGTCAACAGTAACACTTACAAACGTTCTTTATGTGCCACAATTACAATGCAACTTTAATTCGGTGAGCAGAGCAATAAAAGGAGGCTGCACTGTAAACTTTAAAAACAATCGTGCGTGTGTATGTGACGAAAACGGTAAAACTCTGATTATTGCGAATCATAGAAGCAATTTATTTCGGTTTGAAATAACAAAAACTATAAATACAGTGTTCCTAAGTGGAAATGGCAAAAGTGGCAGTGAGGATATTATAAAATGGCATAAGAGATATGGACATCTGAATATGCAAAGCCTCAAACAGTTAAATAATATGAAATTGGTGCGTGGAGTGAACTTCAACAGCACAAGCGAATTTGACTGTAAGATATGCCTACAGAGTAAGTGTTCCGCGAAGCCATTTAATATGTCGGTCAGCAAAAGTGAGGACGTGCTAAACCTCATACATAGTGATGTTTGCGGCCCTATAAACATATGTTCAAACGGAGGATCACGTTACTTTGTTACAATGATTGATGATAAATCGCGATATGTTCACGTATATTTTATCAAAAATAAATCAGAAGTTCTAAATGTGTTTAAGAACTATAAGAACATGGTGGAATGCCAAACGGGAAAACGGATCAAAATACTCCGCAGTGACAATGGCAGAGAATATGTAAACAACGAGTTTGACATATTTCTGAAACAAAATGGGATCGTCCGTCAATTGAGTGTGCCTCACACACCCCAGCAAAATGGAGTTGCAGAAAGGATGAATCGTACCCTCGTGGAGATGGCGCGATGTATGCTGCTAGAGGCCAAACTTAAAGAAAGTTTCTGGGCAGAAGCTGTACATACGGCAGCTTATCTTCTACAAAAGCTGTGCTCCAGAGTACGCCATACGAGTTATGGACAGGGCGAAAGCCATTAGTTGGCCACCTTCGTACATTTGGGTGCTTGGCGATAGCGTTGGACAAGACACAGAATCGGAAATTTAGACCGAAGGGTATATAATACATACTGGTTGGATATGCAGATTAAGCTAAAGCATATCGGCTGTACAACAGCGCCAGTGGTAAAATGATCGTAAGCCGTGATGTATATTTTGTTGAGTCAACAACAGAATCAAGTGCAGTTGATATACCCATGTTAATTGCAGCAAGGTAATTACAGAAGTGCAGTCCAATAGAAGCAGCAGCAGAGGCAGCAGCAGAGCCAGCAGCAGAGCCAGCAGCAGAGCCAGCAACAGAGGCAGCAGCAAAGGCACCGGCGAAGATAACGGTAACACCGATACCAATAAAAGTGAAATCAGCAAGAAAAGTAACCGACTTGAAAGAACCAGTGGGCGCGGATGGCGAAGACCAGACCAGAGCTGAATCTTGTGAGCAGTGATGCCCTCGTAACACCAGAAACTGTGGAAGAAGCATTGGAAAGTCCACAGGCGATCGAATGGCAAAAGGCCATGGCACAAGAATTCGGAGCACTAAAACTGAATGGAACCAGCAGAATTACCATCCAATCATAAGGCGATTGGATGCAGATGGGTCTTTGCACTAAAACGTGACAAAAATGGCACCATAGAACGATACAAGGCTAGGCTAGTAGCAAAGGTCTGCAGCCAGAAACACGGAGTGAACTACGACGAAACGACAATAAGGATGGTGTTGGCCATAGCAGCTGAACTGGAGCTACATGTACACCAACTTGATGTATCCACGGAAAGTCCTTATATGGGCTAAAAACAGTCTGGACGGATGTGGAACAAATAGCTGATCGAGATGATGACAAAAATTGGGTTTTTGTATATACTAGGCATACACAAAACAACATAAACATAATCGCAGTATATGTGGATGATATGCTGATATGTTCATCAGATATTGGTGAGTTGGCCAGTATAAAAGAAAGTATATCTCGAATTTTCCAGGTGGTTGACAAGGGCCCTATACATCACTTCCTTGGTATGGAAATCAATAGGAAGGGCATAACGATCACCCAGCAGCAGCATGTGTTGCAGCTCCATAAGAAGTTTGGCATGGAAGCGTGTCGGCCAGCATCAGTACCGTTGGCGTCCGGGTATACCACCAAATGTGAGAGCCAACAATGTCACTGATCGGATCATTAATGTATCTGGCAGTTACATCCAGACCTGACATTTTACATTCAGTATGTAAGCTGTCTCAACGAAATACGGATCCCCACCAAGAACACTGGGCAGCAGCAAAACAATTGCTGCGATATCTGAGGACGACGTCTTCAATGGGCATAACATATGCTAAAACTGGAAATCCCATCAAAGGCTACGTTGATGCGGACTGGGGTGGAGATAACAAGGACCGAAAGTCGTACACTGGATACGCATTCATTCTTGGCGGTAGCGCATTCTCCTGGGAAAGCAAGAAGCAGTCGTCAGTAGCACTAAGTAGTACTGAAGCCGAATATATGGGAGTGTCGGAAGCAACTAAAGAAGCTGTTTATATTCTGAAATTATGTAACGAAATGAACATATACAGAAATATGAAAAGTATTGTAATTCATGGCGATAATTTGAGCGCTATGAACTTAGTTAAAAATCCAGTTTACCATGCAAGAAGCAAGCATATAGATATTCATTATCACTTCGTGCGAGAAGTTTTTAATAAGCTTGTGATTCAGCTGGAATATTGTCCAACGAGTCAAATGATGGCAGATATCTTAACTAAGAATTTGAGCAAGTAAAAACATGAAAATTGTAATAGATTGCTTGGTCTCAAATTAATTGTCAATAATGTGTATTGAGGGGGGGGGGTGTCGAAACATTCCGATTACTAATATTAATAACAGAACATATCGATACTGCACTCGATACCTTAATTTAAGATTACATTGAATAAATTCTTCTTAGTCTAACCGTCAAACCTAGTGCATCACTTTTTGCCGCTTTAAAAACCCAACAAAAATTCATATCGATACAAATTGTAAAAGGTTTTTGGAGTTTGCAATGTAAAAAGCGGAAGATTTTTATTGACAAAAAATTGGGAAATTTTGGCGCAAACGGTGGTCAACAAGATAGGGCAAAAAAGGAAGACACACATAGAAGAAGCAATACGTTCTTCGAGACAAAAATATAATGCCCTCTATATGGGAATAAAAAAATAAAGTAATATTATTCATTATTCATTATATTACATGTTTCATTATCATCCCTAGCCGAGTCGATATAGCAATGTCCGGCTGTGTTGCTCTTCTCATTTCTTACACCAATCCAGTTCTAATTTGGCATATATTCGCCCCTTTATTTCTCTTATTAAGGACATTGAGCATACACGGATCTTCTCACTATATCATATAGCTGTCATCGGATCAATTTGTCGAAAGAGATAATGTATGTGAGATTGACATAGGCGTCGACTTACAGTTCACCTTTTCTGATACAATATAACTACAGAAAACTTGCCAAAGATTACCATTCTTTCTAGCTATATTTGGCACTGGAAATTTCCTGAACTATTATATACAATTGCTATATACGATTGATTAAAAATCAGTATAATTTTGTTGTCACTTACACTAAGTTGTAAATGCAATAAAAAATTGTCTATTTAAATTATTGCATTTATATGCATATTTTATCATTCCAGTCTTCTTTACTGAAGTTATTGTAGACATATATATTAGATTTGTGTAAATTTACTTCAACACGAAATTCATAGATACAGCCTAAAATAAATAAATTATGTTCTGCTGTTTACTGCGAAATCAACTTGAGGCTTGACATTGAAGTGACCATTTGCAGATGGAATCCAATTACTGGCGAGTTACGTCAGTTGCTCGTACATTTAAGGGCTGCCCACAGAATTGGCATAACTAATCAGCTGGCCTCTACATTCCCAGTCATTTTTCACATTCGCCAGCAGCACCTGCAGCACAGAACTTTACAGCCTACTTTGGGGCGCCACTCAATTATTTATGTGCCCCTGCAGTGCAGACTGCTGAAGGTGGGTGGGCAGGGCAGTAAAGGGATTGGGGTTTGAGGCTGCCGGGGATTGCAGACTTCATGTAGCACTTTTGCACATGTTCCGTCTCGCAGTGGGAAACGGTGGCGCACAGTTTGAGGAGTCTGAATTTCAGACATGGAATCTCTTTAATGTTAATGACTGAGTGCAGAAAAAGTTTTGGAGGGCTTGAGGCGGCTTTGTGGCAAGACGTCGTCACCAGGCTCGGGATTGCAACTTTGTCGTCGTGTGTGAGCCGCCAAATCTCTGGCGACAAGTTTCTGCTGCATACTTCGAGAAGCGCACAACTTTTCTTCTGCATTTATGCGCCACTCATTAAAAACGCATTAACAATGTATTGTGAATCATTGCTGTGCAATAAGTTGCACACATGCAGCTGCAGCGGTTCTGTGTCTATGGCTTACCTGGGTTGGCACCAATGTTCATACAATATAACACTATTTACCTCAAACATATGCTCAAATATGGGCACCATTTTTTGGTTAGTTGTTGGTATTATACACACATATTTTTGATTTGAATTACAATTTTGAAATATGAAAACAAATGGACTGGATAATAATTGGAGAGTATTTCAGAAATGAAATGATTGTGTCAACCGATATCAGTCGACATTAAATAAATAAATAAATAAGAAAAAACTACAAGCACATTATTATTTTCGTGGCACAACCCATTTTTCATAAAACCTGTTTTCAAACATATTAAGAGAAGCGCTTTCAAAAGCATTACGATATCATCAGTGTATTAAATAAATTATAAACTGGACAATGGCAACAACAACAACAACAACAAAAAGCAGCAGAGTGTGCTGCCATCATACAGATTTAACTTCCAGAAAAAAATAACTGCGGCGGCCCAGATGTGTTGAAAATTTCTTCCTTCCGCATCTGCTGCAATAACTACAACAACGATAACAAGCACAACAGCAACAACAGCAACAACAACAACATTGGCCAACCTCAACCTGGGTTACACAATTGGCTGGCAAATGGCTAAGTGGCTGTCTGTCAACCAACAAGTTTGGGTCGTCCCTCTTTGTGCTCCAGGTTCATGTGTTAGGCGTCATTCAAAATGTATATTAAAATTTGGTAGCATAGCCTCAGGGGAGTTGAGCTGGCTTCGTATTTTGTGTGTGCCTTGTTGTGTTTGTTATGTTGTGTGGCAATGCTTAACAATTTCTTTATGCATTGCCATTTTGCATTTTGAGCTTTTCTTGAACGGAAATCCTACATTAATATTAACGTTGGCATCAGACTTGTTGCTGTTGCTGTTGTTGTTGTTGTTGTCCCCTTAAGCGAATTTGTCTGCTGAAAAATACTTAACAAATAGATTCATTTTGCATAAGCGCACAGGCATTAATAATGGTTGTGTGCTGTGTGGGGTAATGCCCACTTAGAAGGTATTTCCGCTTCAGGGCTAATTATACGTGCTGCATTCTAATTGAGCGGCTTTTAGCGCATTTTAATGCATTTAATGCCTAACGCATTTGCATTACAACCGATTTTTATTTACTTATGCAAATTGCAAGGCTTAAATTGAACGTATGCCAAACTTGTCGCTAATGCAACTGGTAAAATGGTCGAATTGCATTTATTGCAAATATGTCTAATTCTAATTTATGATTCTGTTGTGCCATTTTAAATAAATATTAAAATAAATTACATCTCCCAAAATGGCCTTTTTCGAATTTAATAATTCCGTTAATTGGACTCTGGTTCGCCGAGTAATAGCTACCTAAATTATTGATTATTTGGCTCAAAAAGCTAATGTCATATTGGTTTGCCATAAATTATCATCTACAGTACTCACCCTCAGAAATCAGGCAAATAATTTGAGTTACTTATAAAGATAAATTAATTATATTAAAATATATAATGAAGATTAATTCCTTATATAGCGGAAAAGTTAACAATGTCAATGATATCAATACCGGCACATCGAACGCGACCTATGAAATGGAAGTCTATCTTGTAAAGTTCGCAACGAGTTGTTTATGAGCATTGGGGCCCTTGTATGGGTTCCGTTCTTGTTCACCTTCCTGTTCTGGTATTTGTTATCGGACAGACAGCTGATTATAATGGGCTGTGTATTGCAATATCCTGCCCTGCCATTTTATGCGTATAGTTGTTGCCGTCGTGCAACTCGTTAAATTTCCATCAGTGTGCGTTGTGCGCCATATTGGCCCAAAGTGTCACACAGAGCGAAACTTAAGCAATGAACTCTGATGTCCTCACGTATTTGTATAATATCGATTTGACTCACAAAAGCCACACACTCATGTGATACTGTGCACACTTCAGTATGGGTTCCTTGCGAGTGTGTGTGCGTGAGTGGGTATGTGTGTGTGCGTCGCTTAGCTGCCACACATGTACGTAATTGATATTTTATGAATGAAATGTAAACACTTTTTTTATGTGCCAAGCGACCATGGGAGCGCCAGCTCCAAATGTGAGCGTAAAACTTTGACATGATGTGCCACATGCACCCTCCACTTTTCATGTGCTTGGTTCATCAGGAATCATTTGCATTATATGGATAACGATCGGCACTTGGGTCTCAAATCTAATTTATAGAGAGATATGCTTAAGTACACTTGCCCATTTTTAAAAGTTGTTGTAAGTAATATTTGAAGTAAATTAATGGCAAGTTGGGTGACTCTTAATGGCGATAACAAATGATTAATTGATCAATTTTTGTTAATCTTATTTTGAACAACTGACATTACTATTTACGACAATCTTAAAAACGAATCAGGTTCTATCAATTATTTATTTTTAAATTTAAATATTTAATTTTTTTCTAATTTACTTTTCTCTTTATGTATTTTTTTATGACTATGTTTTTTTTTAATTTAAAATAAATAAAATAATTTAACATTTTTATTTAGCTGTTCCATATTTAATCCTGATAGTTTTTGGTAGCTCATCTACGCTTCGGTGTGACTGGCAGCAACACTGAGAACATTGTCGGTCACAGGCTCTTTAGGAGCTCGGGGACACAATAAAATGGCAACAAAGTGTCGAGCGAAAGCAGCTTCATAAAAGTATTTTCAAGTACTTTTATACAAAATATAAGGCATTAAATGCGCTATGCTTAATCCATAGCAAACAGTCAACGGTTTGTGTCGGTCATAAATTTGAAATTTTATCCATAATATTTTCTTTCTTTTGAACACACATACTTTTATATCTACACATATGCATATATTCATTGCTCCTCTTTGTTTTTATTTCATTTGCAATTGGGAGCAAAGCTGAATAAAAACAAAAAAAAACTTTCGATTATAATTACAAAAGCATTTGATTGGCGATGATGTTTTAATCGTTCGCCATGTGTTCATCCGGCTGTCTGGATTGTTTTTCCTCGAACTGATGATTTTAATTATTTTAATTGTGTGCATGGAAATGCTGGGTGTGCTTCGACTGATTGCCCGCTCTATTTGTGATGGTATATTTGCATTAGCTAGCACAAAATTGTTGTAATGAAAATCACAAAGTGCACATTTCATTTCACTTATTTGTTGTTGTTATGGAAAACTTCAGCTCAAGTGCTGTCTGTTCTGCATGTCGAAAGTTATCTGCTGCTGCCAACAGTGCGTATGATTGATGTGCCGTCATGGATGGCAAATTTATTTGTATTATGCTGAATTCAATCGTGTGATTTTTATTGCTGTACACGCACAGAGAGCGGAAGAACTTTATTGAAGAATGTCTGCACACTGTTATTTTATTTCTCAGTCGATTTACGCTTTTGCATTGCTTCCATGAAAATGTACAAAGCCTGCTTCTAAAAACAAAGTGCTTCAGTTTCAGTTTTCATTTCCACAAGTGTGATAGACACGGGCTCAAGCAGTCGGCTTTGACATTTGCGGTATCTTACGTACATCTGGCAGCCATGCAGCTGTGCTTAGGCACAGGGCGTGGCATGTGTCCCTGCCAACCGCAGACATAGCCGCAGAAAGTTGCGCCTAAACGGAGCTGTTGTTGGCATATGCATGCCGCACTACAAAATGATATATTGGCCGCCATAACAGAACAGAAATTTGAACAGTAAGTCATTTAGTTGTGTGCTGGCAGGATCTATAAATCACTCGATGAGTGTGCCACGCGTGTTTGTCATTAGTTTCTCAAAGATGCTCTAATCTTGAGAATCGATATTGATAATCCATGATATTGCTGACAGCAAGTTAAAGCTTACATATATATTCCAATGAAATTTATTTTTTGTTTATTTTTATTTTTAAGTTAAGTCACATCTTAGAAATTTGTGTTTTCCAAATTTGCCGAATAGCAGTAGGCTAAGCGAGTCGGAATTGTATATTTATCGATATATTTTGATCGGACTATCGACAAGACTTGATCGGGCAATAATGTACACTTTAAATTTGATCCAGTCTACTGTCTAAAATCGGCCAAAATAATTGTAAAAGGAATATCTTTATGCTGATAATGAATATAATATAAATATATATTTATATAGCTGCTTCCTTCTGCATGTTTAATACTTTTGTACTATCTTATTAACATTTTGTGTACCCTTTATAAAAAGGTTTGAAAGTACTTTAATGGTAGACCCAAAAACCTGGAGTATATTAAAGCACGTATTAAACGTTAACTATGTAATTAACTATTAGCTTTAATACGTATTATCAAAAAACAAATATACAACACAGAAACTGCACAGTTTTTCTGCTAGTTCCGAGTCTTCAACCGATATGCAGCTGTAGTATGCGTAATATTTGTCGAAGGCATGAGGTAGACACAGACGCACACGTACATCATACACAGCCAGAGAAACAACAGCAGATAGATCAAGAGGCAAATGCCTTCACACTTATTTGCATATTATGAATGCGACACACACACACACACACCAGCGTACACATGAAGACTGGAACAAACAGAGCCAGCAAAATACCCAAATTCCATGCTCAATTTCAGATTTGTGATGGCAGCATACCTGAACACAGCCACGCCCACTTCCTCAACACATTCATGCCCCACACGGTTTACGTGCCGCAACGATAACGTGCTCTTTGTAGGCATATAAATTCAGAGTCGATTTTGGGTGCCGTTGTGTTTTGGCTCATTTGGGCGACTTCTGTTGTAGGAGAATCGTCCCAGAGTTGCCAAACGATGCCGATAACAACAACGTGCAGCAATTGACAGCTTTGCAGCATATCAAACATTTTTGTCAGTAGTCAATAATGAAAATTCCCTAAGTACCAATGCGTGCACACAAGTGCTTTTTGTGGCAACATTTTGTAACATATTTTCAAACGCCATTGAAAATATCGATGGAAATTTTTGATGAAGCATTAAGAAGTGGAATATGAATTGCGATAAAACCGCAGGAAAATTACTCAACATTTGCCTCCAAAGTTAATAAATTAATACGTACTTAGGTAGTTACCAACTAGAAATGCTGCTCAAAATTGTAAATGTAAATTGCCTCTTATGACCACTTTTGACGTATACAAATAGTTCTTCTATTAACAGTTGAAATTGCAAAAATGAAATGCATAAATAAATGTACAGTATAAATAAGTTTCGATATAATTACTTATTATTATTTATTATTTATAATTATAAAGCTTATGAAAATAACGTACAGCTTTAACACTTGTGATTTATGATAACTTTTAATATTGAAATTTAGGCTATTATTTAGTGTATCATCGTACTTCTGTCGTTGATTAACAATTCCTTTATATATTTATTTTTTAAACTTTGTATTTATTAATGTTGTCACAAAAAAGTTAAGTATAATTATAATTAGAAGTGAATGTATTGTTTCCATAGAATCTTAATGCTTAATTCTAACTAGCGTAAAATGAATTGTTGGCAATATTAGGAAATTAATTTAATACTTATTAAAAGTGCTCAAAAGTGGTTTTTAACACTCACAGTTCTTTTTTACTGTAATTGCAATTGAGATGTGAGTGGAGTTTTTCCTTGATATTTTATAGGTCTACTAGATTTGGTAAAGTTGAGCTTTCTCAATAGGAACGTTGTGATTAAGTTTTTATTTATTTGATCCACTATTGAAGCTTAAGCTTAAATATCTTAAATGATTGACTTTCAACATGGTCAAGACTTTCATTCATTCATTAATTTTCCCCATAGACTTCGCTATTTTTTCAATCTCTCTTTATGACGCTTGTCTTTCTGTTCTTCTTTGTAATGTCTTTAATTTCTGCTTCTCTGTCTTGCGTACTTTTTAACACATTAACACAAGCTGACATCTTCGACTCCATAAAGTATATATCTTATTGCAAAGCATCATTAGCCGAATAGGGTTTTTTCTTAGTTAAGGAAGCTTGGAGCATATCCGACAATACATACATATTTTCGAAATGCCTGAATTGGATTTGAACAATTTTTATGATGATGGAAATTTTATGTAATTTTATGTAGGCTGTTGTCTGGATAAACATGTAAGTATCTCATAGAGAGATACTGCTCACAATAATAGTATTACTTGTTTTCAGATACCGGTAAATATATCGATTATGAATCTGTGCAATTTAGAGAATCCTTGCTGAAGTGAGCTTTTACCAATGTCTCGTAATGTTGCATGAACTTCGGTTAACCTAGTCTCACTTCTCGACTCATTCGTATGAATTTAGCTCACATTCTCTCTAATTCGGCCTGCCCCATTCAGTTGCATACTTCGTTCCGCGTGTGGAAACCACGTACATACGTTAGCTGCCCTGTCGTGTTTCGTCTGGCACGGAAATGAACTTAATTTATTGCGCTAAAAAGGATTTGAGTTGGTGGCCTCGCACTCACTACTCCGAGTCCGCCTTCACCCAATCCGCACATAGAATCGTTTTACGTCGTTTGTTTTTCCGGGTTTTGTTTTGTTTTGCTTTGTTTTGGGCCCTTTTTAAAAAGCAAGCGCAAACTGCGATTCTCGCAATCATGGCTATAATGATTTGTGTGCTTAACGCGGCGCCGCCGTCGACGTCGACGTCGCTGTAAGCCCTAAATTATAAACTATCTACAGCGAAGAAAACTTTGCAGCACATACTTAAATATACACAACATATATATATATATATATATATATATGTACACTCGGGTGTAAGTGTTTGTAGTGTGCCGCTTTTGTATAATTTGTGGCCAAAAGTTGTAATCATATCCAGTGGAAAGTTAGTGCGTGTTTCGTGCTGCGAACTCCGCTCTTGCCAATTACAATTTCCTTTAACATTAATTAGCATGTCAGTTTTATGGCAAATGGCTTTTAATTTCGCCTCCAGTCAATGGCATTGCCAATGGCCTTGTGTTTTATTTGCCAAGCCAATAATTATGCAAAGCAGCTGCCCACATTGAGTGCCAGTTAAGCCATTTGCGAAGCACGCAGAGAGAGAGAGAGAGAGAGAGAGTCCTTATAAGGTTGATGAAGCGTATCCTTTATAATGTGCAAATGAGGGCTTAGAAATCCGATGCAAGTGAAGCTGTAATGTAAGTAGATAGGAAGCGCCTTAGTTAGGGGGCATTCAAGTTGATTCTAGCGTTATATCTTAAGCACAGGCACACATATATTGAAAATATACATACATTGATAATATATATATAATAGTGTTCTAGTTGGAAGTGCGGGACTTGCAGATACTCTGTACCTGGTTAAATAGGTTGTAGTTTTATTGCCAACATTTTCTTAAATCTTCTGTGTTTTTTACATTTATGTAGAGATTAGTTGCAAAAAACATATCTAAATAAATAAAATAGGTCACCTAATAATATACCATATAGAGTTTCAATCACTTTCCTATGATGTATTTCATATTAGACATGTTACATTAGATATTCCTTTAATTTCGTTTACATTAATTAGGAATATATTTTCTTTAATTGCATATACATACTACTATTTGATCCACTCACATTCATAGATTCATGTCACTGATATTATCAATCTTTGTTCAATATTGCTTAACCTTTTATATCCTTTTCAATTTGTTCAAGGTTAATTATAAAATAAAATGATTATTATTATAACCTTATATTTCTTAAAGTTCATGTAAGATTTTTCTTTATTCCATACTCTCGCTTTAACCTCTTTAGTCAAAAGGTGTGGATTTTGGTTTGGATTTCATGGCGCTACTCTCAATAGGTTTTTGGCCCCGCTGTCTATCAATGCCCTGGTAGACTTTCATTATATTGTCAGTGTGGCTTTCGAAACTGTCAGGCGACAACAGCAGCTACGGCATTGCTGGATTTTACGTGGCCGACAATGTAAAAGGTAGATCTCGAGAAGTTTGTTATTTTCGCAATGGCATTGTTTTTTTTTCTTTCACATATTCGTGGAGCAGTCTGCATCTGATAAATGCGTCAGGTAGACAGGCACTCAGAGGTTTCGGGGTAGACACGGGTTCAATTTACGGCCTTTGAGATGTCTGCAACCCGCTGAACCGCAAGTCGAATTCATATGGCTGACATTTACTTAAGTGACTGCACGGAGATAGGGAGGGAGAGAGCTCGAGCTCAAAGCCATTTCGCAATGCTGTAGTTATCATAACAATTATGTTGCAGAGACAATTGCAACAATTGCGCCGGAGGAGCCACTTCAAACAATGACATAAAACAAAGCCGTAGCAATGCCAACGACGTTTCAGCATTGTAGTTTGCAAATTAAATAATTCCCAGTTACATTTCCGTTTCGCTAGTGCGTCGACAATATTATTTCGCATTTGTTGGCTCCTCAGTAACCAGTTACCATCTACCAGCTACCAGTTCCCTAGTTGTCGAGCTGTTTCCGAGGGCTAATTGTGCGGCCGTTGTCATTGCCATTGCCGTTGCCGTTGCCGTTGCCGTTGCCGTTGCCGTTGCCATTGCCATTGCCTTTTGTTTAAGTACGACAGCGTCCAGGACAATCTCTGGAGTTATGTGACTGCAATAACACTAAATTGGCTAGATATTTCGCGGTTTTGCCGCTGTGCTGATTCTCAGCGCTACTTCAATTAACCCCATGCGATCTGAGATTTATCAAACATATATACTAGTCTTAGCTAATTGCTCTGTTTAGTTAAAAATAATACTGTTTTGGAAGTCAACTAAAAAATTATGATTTATATTTATATTTTTGTTAAAACTGACTAACTTTTTGCTTAATTCGAAAATAAAAATTACAATTTATTTGCAGTACAGCTGAAATGCTTTTGACTAAATGCTATTTAATTCAGTTAATTAAGAAAAACAATCCATTTGATGTTACGATTTGTTAATCTAAACCTTAAGCTGCATTTTCAACCAAATAGTTTACCTCTTTGTAATTATTTTATATTTAAGTCAATAGGTATAAAAAAAAGAATATATTTTTTGTCAAATGGGACTCGGTTAATTTAAGTTCATCTTATGTACAATGTTATTATGATCGCAGCGAGTAACTTTTGGTACCGTGTGCACTCAGTGGGTTAATTGACAAATGCAAGTTGACGCTATCGTCCAGTGCATTTAGCTTTTAATTGTAGTAAAATTTTGGGGCGGTGCATTTGCATATAATTATGTAGGGAGTTTTATGCGCATTCGCGCTATCTGCATTGCTTCATCCCTGTAAATCTGGCGCCTCTCGCGTCTCTCAGTAGTCATTTGTTGTTGTCTCTGCGGCTGTCATTGGCACGTCGCCTAACCATATGCAATGCAATTGCAGAAAACTGTCCATCAACGCTGTCATTTACTGGCCTGAACAGGCCCAAACTGTCGTCCTCATCCGGAGGCTGACGGATGGCGGCTGCTGATGCGTTTCTTAAATGTTTGCAGGCTGTAAAATTTATTTAAACGCGCCTCTGTCATACACATGACACACTGACGGACAGAGAGGCATACGCACTGCGTCATCATCAAACCCATTCTCTGTTCCTGTTTCTGTTTCTGATTCTGATTCCTATTCTGTGTTTCGTATATGAGTCTCCCGTGGGGCCAACCAATGCAAATTGCATTCAGACAAGACATTTCTTAGCAGACATGTTGCAAATTAATGAAATTGTGAACATCTATTGACAGGAGACACATCCAATTTAGTTCACCATCGAGGCAACATGTACTTGTATTTGCGGACATTAAAAAAGATAGAGCTTGCAATAGAAAAGAAAAATGTACAGTGCTGCAAGTAAAATCAAAAAAATAAATAAATTATATATATATATATATATATATATATATATATATAAAGGAATGGATGCAGAAAAAAAAAAAGAAATCGTTTTTATATCCTTAACCCATTAAAAATGGGTGAAAAGGGGATCATTGTTTTTTGTTAATGTATGTAATAGGTAGAAGGAAGCATCTTCGACCCCATGAAGTATATATATTCTTGATCAGGGTCAACAGCCGAGTCGATAGAGCCGTGCCCGTCCGTCCGTCTGTCTGGATGAACATGCGGATCTCAGAGAATATATGAGCTAGAGACTTCAAGTTTGGAATATAGGTTCTCGTATACCCGGCGCAGATAAGTTTGCTATTTTATCAATGCCTCCGTTTCTCGAATATCGATATACAGTTTCGATTTCCGATAGCAATAAATGTTACATTTTTAAAGGCAGAATATTATAATTAATACAGAATATACATATGTATATTATTGATCAACTTCCCAAATTTCATCCAAATCAGTTAAGAAACATCCAAGTTATTGTCGAAGATATATTATCATATTGATCTCATTTCTATCAGCAGACGCAAGCATTTTCTGCTTGCATAAATATGCGAGCGCATGTGTGAGAAAGAGACGCAATGATAATCGCCGCGAGCGTCAATATGTCTTCGTGTGTATTCTGCAGACCCCCGTTATCCCGTTATGATTGCCTTTACGTATAAACATATGTATGTATTTATGTTTATGCACTTGTTTGTTGCCAGTCAGCTAGGCTCAGTTCGGGCTTGTGGATAAAAACATGCGCTGCTCGTCCTTTTTTCTTTAGGGCCTTGCTTGGTGAAATGAGTGCACTTGCAGACCTGCTCATATTTGGGCGCAAAACTTATTATAGGGAAATTTGCCAATAGTTTTAGAATATATTTAACAACTGGGTTCAAGGTATATCGTAGTCGATCTCACTCGACTACAGCATTCTTTCTTGTTTTGAAATTTGTTTCTTGAAAATTGGGCTGTTTGCCGAAAAGTGGTTATAGACTGGCTTATATTTGAATAATTTGTTTTCCTAATTCAATCGTTAATTTTACAAATCACTCGTTAACGACAACGTAAAGAATATGAATGTTCGAAATGTTGGACATAGTGGAATACAGCTATTAATGCACTCTGTGGTATACGTATGTCGAGGCAATAATATTTCCTACTTGATATCTTTACATACAGCATATCTTTACTGGCTGCCCTAGTTTTTTGATTAATTATTTTATAAATTCAATTTTCACATACTAAAAATATAAGATTTGTATACTAATGTAAATTTTTGTTAATTTTGTTCCAGATGCATTCATGATGTTTTTTCTTCTAAGTATTTAACTTTCAAAAACACTATTATATCTGTTTTGTTTTTTCATTAAATTTGAATTTTAGACCGTCTTCCTATATTCTGTAGTACATGCGTCTTTTGATTTTAATTGTTGCAATCGATATTCTTTCGACATAGAATAGAATAGAGTGAAAGGTTGCTGGAAATACTTCCAAAGCAGTTTTTATACTATGATACCGACTATGATAATTTTGTGGTTTCAACTTTTTTCGACAACCTTAGAGAAAAAACTTGAAGCACAAACAGAAAAATTGGAAAGCTACGTCCACTAGGGGGTTACGAAATCGTTAAATTCGATACTTGCAAATCGATAAGGCCACATGTCTCTTACTATTTTAAGGCTATGTTCACAAAGTTTGGTTGGTAGGTTGTTGGCGATGTCCCTAAAAGATCGATGTATGTATGTCACGCCAACCTCTGCCGCCCCCAGACCAGGCCACCCCCGGCCCAACAAGTTTTAAATGGCTATATCTTCCGCAGTTTTTGAGGTAGAGCCATCAAATTTATTAAGTATATTACTGGTAGATGCCTTTAAGAACCGAACCACGACTACACCTGCATCTGTAATCGCCATAGTCGATATTTCGGAAAGTGTAAATCGATAATATCCCTCAATTTTAAAAATAGAGTCACCAAACTTGGAATATAACTTGCTTCTTCAAAGCTAGGCATATACTATATACTTTGTTGACCACGCCTACATCCCCCGCCCGAATTTCCTGGGACCTGGAAATCTGAAATGCTCATATCTTCTAAAATTTGTAAGCTAGAGTTACAAAATTGTGAAAATACGTGTATATTTACGTATGACTTTCATTGCTAAAATTCTGAAAAATGTTTTGTTCGAGTTGTATCTCTCCCATCTAAGATGACTCTATTCCATATATTTTCATCAGTTATTGGGATATGTTACACCCGACTGCTGTGTACTGTGACGTCTGAAGTAAATTCAGCTTCTATGTTGGTCAAAGCAAAACTTTATGAAATAACCTGGCAGATGAAATCGTCAAGTTTTGGGCGATCGGCCTGCTACACTGGTGGTATTTTTAATTGTATAGCTTGCGCCAGGACCGTAAAACAATAAATCAAAAAATCTTTTACCATTTGGCAAAATTCAATAAGACCTGAGCAGCGATTTAAAAATCCATTTGAGCCGAAACGAATTATTACAATTTTCTCGACTGATGCCTATAATCCAAGAGGATTATGGCGAAAAACTTGACCACGATTGGACTTGCTGACCAAAGAAGTTTGGCAACACGTCAAACTTGCTTCGTTACTCACAGGGAAAATAACTTCGGAAGCGATCCAACTCCTCTTGTACCCCGGCAATTAACTGTCATCTTTCTCAGAGCGTAAGTTTTAGTCAGGACACAAGTCCTTGTAAATTTCCTTAAGCCCGTATAAGGCTTTGTGGGGTTAGCAACCAATTGATTGATGTAATGAGAAACGTAATGGAGAAGAAATTCATGTGAAATGCAGATATAAATTGTTGGATCCTCTCCCAAATACATTTACTTGGCTACATACAAGGAATAGGTTACGTTTTCTTTCCTTAAAATTCGCAACATATTTTATGAATTTTAAATGCACAGAATGCTGTCCCTTAAAGGGAAATGCACAGACAACAATCTTACATTCTGTAGACATTCGACAATGTAAGAAATGTTGATAGTGAAATCAGGCTATGTGAGACACACTCAACCACACACACCGCCGGACGCAAAATTTGCCAAAATTTGTTGATTTGTGTGGAAATACAATTATTGCATTTAATAATTTTAGTCTTCTTCAGTTAATTGAATGAGATTTCTTCAGTTAATTGAATGAGATTTTATGGGCTACCAATTTAGTTATCCCTTAAAATATCATTTTGGCTATCAGCATTATTAAGGCAAGCCAATTTCCAACAGTCTGAAGTTATTTTAATTATTATTATTTTTGTTAATATTTTACCACATTTTCGAGGCAACTTTGCGTTAGTGTCGCCTAATGCCAAGCCTTAACCCCAGTTCCCTTTTGGGACTGAGCATTACACATACGTCAGGTGATCCTAGTTGGGCCCGAGCACAAGCCCATTGCCAGAGCATGGCGTTTGTTTGGCCAGCTAAGTTTCGTCGTTATTTTGCAGTTTGTTTGGGGCGTGCAACGTTGGAGAGTGAAATGGCAAATAGCCTGCGGCTTATATACTTCAATGCTGAGAAGATGTCATTGTGTGGGTGCATGTTCTTGTGGGTGTTTGTGTTGTTGTAGTTTTAGCTGTGTGTTTTGTTTGGTTGTTTGTTGTTTTCTGATGCTGCCTGCAATTTTTGTAGTTGTTGTGCTTTGTTTTTGTTTTCTTTAACAACTTGCTGATGTTGTGGTTGGGTTTGCGGGGTTTTTATTTTGTTTCTTTTACATTTTGCGTACATTTGCGGCTTGCAACATTCGCTATGCGTCCTGTGTGTGTGTGTTGCAAGGACACGAACTGCACCACATCCACTTGAGTGCTATTAAAGTGTGCCCAGGGCGGTTGATTGCCAAAGAAATATGTAACATGTGGTTTACAGGTCCAAATTCGCTCTGAATACGAATTGTTAAGGCTATCCCACCTCAGTGAGTGGATGCACTTGGAGCCTGACACCTTCATATCACCTTGAAGGAAAACGTCCTTTTCAATGTCACAAGGACTCATCCTGGAGTTGTGGCTGTGCCTGTGGTGAAGAGAGGTGGTTTGCTATTATTAGTGGTACTATGCTAAAAAATACTTAGAGAAAATACTTACATTTAATTGTGTGTAATTATTATTATTAATATTAATTTTTGGACAAAAATTATTTTTCCGTTTAAACTTCTATTAAATGCAATGAGTTAAATCAACCAAACGCGCTTTTTTCCTTACTCAGTTAATGCCCAATATTTATTTTAGTCAGCTTGTGTGCATAACTACGCATAATGATTCATTTTTGGTAAAATTATTAAATATTTAACCAGCACACCACCTGCAGCAAATATGCTCGCCTTTGCCGCTGTGTGTATGCACAACAAATATTTATATGCCTCACGTATGTACACACCTACACACATATGTATGCGTATGTATGCGGGTCTTTATGTATGTATTTTGCGCATAATTATGCAAAGCTCACTTGCGTTTTGTTTGGCCAACGCAACACTTTGAATTCATGCAAGTACTGCTAAAGAGATGAACATGGCCGGGCCAATTAACCAAAAAGGGGGGCTCCGAACCACTGGCAATATTAGCAGAAGAACAACTAGCAGAAATATTATACTATGAATTTTATATACAATACAATAAAGCTGAAAAGAGAAAAGTCTTAAGTGTAACACATACAATTATTTGTATAATTAATGCCAGATATGAGCTTCAGAAGAGCTGAGTTACACAATTTAAAGTCACTTGCCAACTATTAACCAACGACACAGGCTTCAAAAATGTATAACATATTTAAAAATTAAATTAAATTATTTAGTTATTATTAAGTTATTATTATTATTAGTTAAGTTAGTCAAACTCAATAATTTGAAGCGAACCTTTACACCAAGTCTATCTTATTCTCACCTTATAAGCTTTTAAATGAAAGAAAATTTTTTTCTGATAAGTGCCTACAGCACTGGGATTTTCATCCCCCGTAGCGTGGAAATAGTTGCCAAAGCCACCGCACGAATTTTCTTAATGAGCTCAAACGTCACACACACACACATACACACGCACACACATACACACACACACACATACATGCGCACACATGCTACAAATAAACCTTGGCCTTTATCCACTGAACGTTATGTGCAGTCACACATATTATTATTTCTTGCTTAAAATGTGTAAGAATTTGCTTAGTTTAGCATGTTGAAACTCATTCCGACCAGCAAATTCGAATGTACTTATGCAAAAGCATAATTCGCAGGCGGGCAGCTTAAAGCTGCGATGCCACGCCCCCGAACGCCTTTTTATAGCCAGCGAGGACGGTGAAGACATAACAATTAAATTTCATAAGCCGTCAAGCGATTTAAACTTAATTATTTTTACGGCTAGGCCAAAAAAAAGTGTATGGAAAAAACGAGAAAAAGGAAAGATGAGCAAGGAATAAAAACATCGGTTATGAAAGACCACAGCGGAATTAAACTTACACTAAAAGAGAGAAATATTGAGAATGAGATAGCGAGAGAGAGAGAGAGAGAGAGAAAGAGAGAGAGAGAGAGAGAGAGAGATATGTCTGTCTTTTGCTGCCTTCAGTGCTGTTGTTGTATTTTGGCAGCTGGGCGTTGGCAGCTGCTTCCACTCATTAGGCGCTTTATTAAGCGAGATAATTAGCCGAAGCACGTAACTTGCAGTTAATTGATATTATTTGAACTCCACGCTCGTTATGTTAAGGCTCAGTCTCAGTCTCAGTTTCAGTTTCTGTCTCTGTCCTTCTCCCTTACGCACCATGTCTCTCTCTCTCTCTCTGTTTCTGTTTCAGTTTCTGTTCTGTTCCGTCTGATTTTCTGTCTCTCTCGCGGTGTTGCCTTCAGTGTTGCAGTCACTTAACCTTTGAACTTTTTGCAATTGTGCACAATTAAGTTGAAAATTGTGTTATAATGGTAAGTAATTGTTTATGAGCCGATTAGGCTGGTCAACAATTCCGCCTGCCGTAGCACTTAAAGCCCATTAAAAGCAGCCGTGAGCCAAAGTTTGCCAGAAAAGGGAACGATTGAGAACAAGAGTCGCTAACTTCAAGTACTGCTAAGGATACCCCTCAGTCAGCCTGCAGCCTTTTGATTACTTCCTTCAAGCTCTCTGCCAGGGTTTGAGCCACATCTTTTGAGCTGCTTTGTTTGGCTATTTTTTGTGGTTCAAGTCACCCATTTAAATCTATGAGCTTCTCATTAGCTGCCTTGCAGTAAATTAATTTGATTTTACAGTCACACACTTATATATAAAAAAAAAACCACAAACATTTACGAAGGCAACGCTCACCTCACGGTGCGATTTAACGACTTTAATTAAGGCAAGAGTTGCTGCCAGACATTGTCGACATGTCGACTGCGACGCGCTGACCTCATTTTTTATAGTCGACTATAAATAACAGAAATTATGTGCATGCCGATCTGGACAGCACTGTAAGAGACGCCCAGTTGTGGCAGTTGGATTTGCAAGCAGATCCGAGTTGGCGTCCGACTGTGGGTCTTGGTGTAGGTGCGGGTTTGGGCCAGTCCCCTCGCAGTTTTGGTCGCGTTTTTCAGCGCCAGTTTAACGCGCTGCCATGAATTTTAATTCGACAACACTTTGGCCAAGGGACACGCAACACGACAGTCGGCTTTGCCGGCGCAATCGAAATATCGCAAAAATCAAGAAAGAACAGAGTTTGTTGGCACGCCGAAAATAACATACCCTAACATGGATCATTATAATTTCAAGCATATCAAGAAACTGAGCAACTTTCGTAAAATACCAGATAGACAAACTGACAGATGAACAGACCTAAACGGCTACATCAACTCGGCTAATGACTTTGATCAAGATTAAATTTACTTTGTCAGAGAACTCTCATTCGATGTGTTACCAACTCCACTAACAATTAATATACCCTCTGCAGGGTTATAATGAAAAATCAAGACAAAAAACAAAAAACATAAGAGACAATCATAATACTCGTAGCGAAAAGAAATTTAAGTAAAATGCACAGTTGTCGTTTATCGAACTGTGGGAACATTTCATAATTGTGATACTGAAAATCTTTCAAACGGTAAATAATTCATTGCTTAATCTAAACTAATCGAAACATTTTGTGATCTTATTCGAAAACTAGAGCTTGTAGTGTAATCAAATCATAGAAGAAAAACTTTTCACTTAAATTCATTTCGAGTCATAATATTAAAAAAAATCATCGTGTTGAATATTCGGATAGTTATAAATAACATAGTATTATTAATAAATAAATCCTGCCAGTGCCTTAAAAATCAATCTTTCAGCTGCATGTAATATTAATATTATTTAATCATTACAATAATTAAATAATTTTAAGTTATGTTCCAATGACCTTGTCTTAATATAATTTATTCAAGATTTAGTATATATAGTAAATGAATTATGAATTACAAATTTCCCTTTATTGTTTGAGAAAATGCATATCATTAAACCTTTGCATTGAACCTCCTCAATTTCTTTTGATAATTTTTCAAAACTTTTCCATTGTTAATGGCCAGGCAAATATGATTTGGGTAGGGGTCCAGTCAAGTTGGCGACGCTCTGACGCCGTCCACCACAATCGGCATTAATTTAGCGGAAGTAATGCGAAAAATTGTTGAAGTCCTTGCTCCGTAGCCAGCAGAAATGTTTTTTATTGTGCTTCGCTTTGAGCCGAGGCTAATTGGGGCTTGGCCTGTACTTTTGGCAGTATTCACATATTAGCAGCATCCCGACAAGACCTCATTTATTTAATATATTGGCCAAAGGGTTTTCCAACTGTGATCCCCATTTGTGTATTCCTTTTTATCTTTTTTCTTGCTTGGTTAATTTTAATGAACAAGACATTTAGTTTTATATTTTTTTCGGGCGCTTATTTAATTAAATCAACTTGCCCTTTCTTGCTTTAGTGGCCATATTAGTTTTTATTGCTCAATGTGGAACTTAATGCAGACAAGAGAATCCCCTGCTGCATGAGGTGGGGCAAGGAAAAGGCGAGGCGAGGCGAGGCGTGGCAGGCTCTACTAATTGCTTTTATTTGGGCCTATCGAAAATATCTAATGCCGTTTATCAAAAAGAGCCACATGGCGAGCTTATTTCATTGTATTATGTTAATGTCATTTTAACGTGAGCCATAGAAATATATCTCGCATATAATTTATAGGCCATCTACGCAATAAAGCTAATGGACATTGGAAGTCTATCAGAATTGAAAGATCTTGATAGGTATTTTTGGCGAGGAGCAATATAATAGTTAGGCAATACAGCATAGTAAAACTTGCTCTGGTTCCACAGATAACATATGAATTACATTTATTGAAAGTAACATTATTCCAGATGAATAACAGATTGCAGGAGTCAACATCGCGAAAAGAAAATAAAAAGGTTTATCATTTTTATATTTATTGTAACTTGTTCAATGATTTATTATACACAGCTTATAGATCATTTCAATTTCTACTTACAGCGTACTTCAAATTTGAATTGAAATTGACTTCTGATACTTAAATTTGTTCATAATTGTTCACAATAAATGTCCCATTACTTTTGTACATCGAGCTCGGGACACACCGCTTGCCAGGCAAGCTTGCGAATTTGCCAACATTTGTCTCGGCTCATATAATCTGAAGCTGCACCACTCAGGCTTTCGGCATGAATTCGACACATATTTAAAAACTCATTCACACGTCGTGCCAACTTATTTAACAACTCAACTCAACTCACCAGCAACAGAAGGCCGTTGAACAGCTGTATAGATCTTGTACGATGTACTTAAATTACTTGACGACGACGACGACTGCTGCTCAGCTTGAATGCAATTTAAGTACGTACTTCAAAAGCAAATGTTTTATAGAGCACCCATCTCATAGGCACATACACTCACATACACACACACAGTATCTAGCTGAAGAGCACTTTGCGACCAAAAAAGACACTTTGCACGGGAAGCTGTCGAAATAGGAGCCGACATTCTCTCCACATCCACATCCTCGTCCTGTCCTCGTCCTGCCCTCATCCTGCTTGCACTCTGGGCTGTCTCCACTTTAGTTTAGTATATCTCTTTTAGTTTTTAGATTTTACTTGTTCTTGCTGCTGCTGCCACTGCTACTGTTGCTGTAGTGGCATTGTATTTTATTATTTAAAAGCCTAAAATCTATGAAATGCGGTGCAAATATTTGCAATTTTTGAGGCAACATTTGCAACTGACTCACTGACTACTGCATTTGACAAGAATATTTAATTTGACTAGTGAGCAAAAGACAAACTCAGCCCCACATATGCTGAACATTTTACAATTTGACAACCAACGCTGATTCGGTTGAAGCAGCACTCTATGGCACAAGGGTATAATTACTTAGTAATTCAGAATGTACACTCACAAAAGAAAATAAAAATGATTTGATTAATTTATGATTTTAAAATGTTTCATTTCAGTATGATACTACTTGTGTACTGTTAATAAATAAATTAATTAATTCCCTAAATTGCTGAAATACTTTTCATAAGACTTAGGGTCCAAGTCGAAGTAGGATGATTCTGATTAATTTGAAGAATTTTACATACATGTAGAATCGATAATAATCTCATTTATAATATCAGAAGAGTGTATATAATTGGAAGATATATTGAAAAACAATACTTATGCATTTGTCTTATGATTAATATTTATCTTTTTTGTGTATATATTTGAATGTGCTCAAGCTCTAACTAAATAAAAATAATCAAAAATACTGCCAGGATTAAGTAAATTATTTTGGCTCCCTTTAATAGCGACCTGAAGCATTTTTTGTTTTCTAGCTCTTTGATTCATCAATTTATTTCCTTCCAATGTAAATTCAGCATATTATAAAATTCAGCATCGACTAATAAAGTCATTTATTAACTTACAATGCTGACTCCCTGATATTGAAATTTGCAAATGTTGAATTAATTTATGTTTTTGATATGAGGGCGGTAAGAAAAGTTTGACTTAAAGCCATTAGGGATTAATTGTATTTTTGTAAGTCAATGAAATCTAAAATATTTAGGTATCAAGATTGTCGTAAGAGGTGCGGCAGAGAAGAATAATAGATGGATAGATAGATAGATAGATAGATCAAGTAAATAAGAAGATTTTTGGAAAACTCAACGTCTATGTAAAGTTGTGATATAGACAGGGGCGGGGGTTGCAGTCTGCGTAACACTATGACATATGGCATATGTATTAATGCATTTCACATTCAGCTTTCGAAAGTCAATCTTCTTATTGTTTGCAAGAGTAAAAATACGTCGAGTTTCTTGGTGTTTTTTACTTCTGGCTTGCTTCTCGCTGCTCACCAAATGGCATTCAATGGCATTGTACTGAGTGCTGATGCTTCCGTTTCCGGTTTCGTATTTACATTTGTGTTAAATGCAAAGTTGTAACTTGTAGGTTGCAGTTCTTTTTAAACTACGTGCACAGCTTGGGGCCAATGCGAAGTCTGTCTCCAATTTCAACTCAAAGCTGTCTGAGAGTGAAGTGAAATGCCTGGAACTATTTATCTATTTAATATTTAAAATGCTCTATTTACTGTAAATATTTTCAAAGTAATTGACCGAAATTTACATAAATAAGCGCAACGAAAGGCACACATCTCCCTCCACACAAGCACACTTATACACACACACACACACACACATACAAACACATGGACACATGACTAACTGTTTTGGCTCGACGTAACCTCATTTGAAAAATGTCAAACGCAGCTCTGCCATTAAATTGTGGGTGGTAATGGTAATGGCAACGATCCAGCACGCAGGACACAGTACACAGGACACATGACGCAGGAGTTGGGAGTCCAGTACAGTCTGGACTCGGGCGCACCATCGTTTGTTTGGCCTAATAGCTTTTCTATAATTTATCATAGAATATTTATGGCACGCGCTTTTGTATCTACGAATTATGCATTTATTATTCAAAATGCTTTTTATGCCGCCAAACGAACGACTTCTCTGTCCACAAATTTCATGGCAAAAGGGAGACTCGCCACAAACGTTGTCAGCGTTTAGTTTACTTTTTGAAAAATTGTCATATTTACAATGTGGGAACAGAATTCTATGCCCTGCTCTGTCCCCAAGTTAATTGGTAAATTTAAATTGAATAAATGTTTAATGATAGTGCAATGGACTTTGCCAAACGATTTCAGTTAGCAGCTGCACTCGTATGCAGACGTATCTATGCATGCATGAATTTATATGTGTCCATATACGTCATTATTACAAATAAATTGCTGTTGCTGTTGTTGCTGTTGTTGTTGTTGTTGCTGTTGTTGGCTGGTTTATTTATGTTGCTGTGCGAGCGCATTAAGCTGTTAAATGTTATGTACGCGATTTATGTGGCTCAAAAGTAATTGGCATCTAAAATGGCTGCCACTAAATTTCGTGATTGGTTGTACAACACATTTGGGTTAAATACTTGATTTACTATTAGATTGATTATCTGAGCTAGCGCTTAAAATTACATTGCGCAGCAGTAAACAGTAAAGGAAAGAGCATCTTTCATTCAATCACTATACAAAATCGCTTTTTGAATGAAAAAACTGTTGTTTTTTTTTTCTTCAACCAGCTATAGCCTTACCGGCTTATAAGCGGTTACAAAAATAGCAAAAAACAGATTAGTGTATAGAAAAAGTTAACTTAGTCAACACAAGTATACAAATTCTTTAAGTTGAGGTCTAGACACCTCCCTATTGCGCATACCTCAGCTTCAAATAAGCTGGTGTACTTCCCATAGGTGAATGGGAAGACATATCACAGCCCACAACTCCAAGGCCTGTACTCTGGATTGTCAGTGATCCTTGGGTATACCATTTTACGGTGTGTGATTTCATGGGATGGATTTCATCTAATGACGTCCATTCTCTTTTGCTGCCCAGCCAAACTTTGAAGCTTTGCTTGAAAATATGTTCAACTTTCATTTCGCCTCTCGGCTGCACCCGATAGAAATTTAGCTACATTTTTTTTTCTCGTGAAAGTGCAATGCAATTCATATCGTCTATTCTCATTATCCATCTCAATTGCATGGCTATTAACTTTCGCTGTGCACTAAATATTTCTCACCTAAGTAGCCACAACAAGCAACTCTACTTTAACTTTGCCCACGATAAACTTGGCCACACAAGCCGCACTCAGCGCCATAACATCAGCATAACGTTGCCAGTAGCGCACAAGTAGTCCAATGCCATAAATGTCAATAGACCAAAAACCATTATGCATAATATCGCAGAGGGAGGCAAGCCACATGCAACATCTTCAACTAGCTGCACCACCTGCACCACCTCTCGTCAGCGGTAGCGTCGTCTCCGTCTATGTGGCACGCTAAACAATGTTTTTCCATTACAAAACAATGGCCCCGCTGCATCGTCTCCTGCTTCTTTGGGACTAGCAACACCTTTTACTTGTGGAATTCGTTGTCAGTTTTGTCAACTTTTGCATTTTATGTTTGCGCGTTGCAGTGTTCCTCACCTGCAGTTGGTCTGCCACCCAAAAATGTCTGCAGTTGTCGCCGCAACTTTTCGTTGCCTACTTTCGGGCTGCGAAGACTTTTGCGCTCACTTTATTGTCCAACGCACAAAACTTTGGCTGTTTGTTGCCAAATTGAATGCGACTTGCTGCGCAGTGTCCTTGTAAATGAGCTCGCCGATCAGTTGTCCTTGGTGAAGTAAGCAATATTTAAGTCCAACAAATGTATATATACCCTCTTAGTTATATTAGGTATTGGGGTTTGTCAGTTTGTACAATTGCCCAGGCGATTTTCGATCGGCAAGCATATATACGCCAAAGCACAGCCAAAAACTTAAGCAAAATTGGTTCATGGAGAGTGGGTACGCCCACACAGAAGACTGATATTAAGGAAAGAAAGTTTATGTTATTCTTTTAGTCTTACTGACTTACATTATCGGCAATACTTCAGTAAATTATAGGTGTAGATTTGGTACTATCATTTATGAGAAATGACTTAGAGCACAAGCAACATTTAAATAATTGATTTCTACCATTTCACATTCCATAACTGTCTTTTTGATATTTTAATCAATCATTCAACTCCATTTGAAATTCATTAATATGAACGTTTTTTGGTGAGACGTTTGCTTGCAAATATATATATTTTCTAATAATAATCAAATTATTGAAAACATTTAAAGTATAAGCCAACGAAAGGGATTAACTGACGCTCTTTCAGAATTCCACGAAAATGTGTTTCGACAGCATCGCGTGACAACTCCAATATTATTTTGTATTGTAATGGGACGCAATCATTTCTTGCATTGCATTTTCCCTTAGGCTTGGCTACGTTGAAACACTAACAAAGAATAACGAATTTTGGCCGGTTTATTTCCTGCTTAGTGACCTGACTTGATTATATTCGAGATCAAACAGTCCGTACCATCTTCAAGGTATTGGTTATATCCGCTGTCGCGTGGACCGACAGTGTTAACATTAATCAGAAATTGTCGGAAACAATCCGAAAAATAATGTAACGCTATTCGTAGCTGTTTTGGATCGCCTCGTAGAACTCTAGGCATTCGGCAATGCAGCTCATTTCGCCCATTGTTTGCGTTCACTTATTAAAATGATAAACGCAAATAAATTTTATTTTTATGAGAGGTTAGATGTTTGAAGTGTAATTTTTACTTATTTCAAAAATAACTATTTCAATCAGAGCTCGCTGAGTTGTGTGCTGGAAAAACTAAACTCATTCGGAATCAAAGTCAACAAAGAGCACAAGAGAAGCGCCAACAATTTGGAAAGTTTTAGTTGCCTCCACTTTGATTGCCCATTACTTGGAAATCTTCCATTCATATGCATTTACCAACCCGCGCACAAATTCTAAATATCCTTAGTTAGAAAAGTGTTCTTAGCAAGTCTCCTTGCGCAACTCCATTTACTTTTTTTTCGAGTGTTAGCTAAGGATTGAGGCAATTCAACATTTTTCTTTCCACAAAGTTTCTTTGATTTGCAAAGTTTGTTAGTAAAGAAAGAGAGGCTGACTGATATGTGATAATAGAACTCTGAAAGTGAAACGCAGCTTTAAAATAATTAGCTTTGTCAAGTTTGAGCAGAAGCCGCTACATTTTAATTTTTCTACACTTATTTATAATATTTACTTAATCTGTACTAAAAACAGTAATGAAAATAAAAATATTTTTCAAAATGAATATGTAAAATGATTTAAATTTAAATTTTAAAATTAAAAAAAAAGAGAAACGAAATTAAATCAAATAATAAAAATAATTAAAATAACGCAACGTTTTAAAAAATATTTGAAAAATGTACAATGAGAACCCCTTTAAAAAAATGGGGGCAAAACCTGGTAACGTCCATGTATATGTAGATATATGTAAGCTAGTTTCAAGACTATAAGGCTAATTTGTATAGAAAAGGATTGGTAGACGGCTTCCGACTTAGATCGCAACTTGATCGACACTTTAAGTTCTTAATGGAGTCGGAGACGCTTTCTGCACTCTCGAGACTTTACCCTTAGCAGATATATATATCTATATGTATATATACAATGTGAACTCTATTTATCTCATGAATTTAAATATATATTTGTAATCAATACTGTTTAATCAAACGCAGTATTATTATCAAACCTTGTATGTATTTTCTCTTTATTTTAATTTAATTTATTTTAATTTTTTTTTTTTTCTGTGTCGACTGATGTGACTGACTATTAAATAAATAAATACTTTATATATCATCATTGTCTGCAGTTGCGTCCCCTTTAACCCAAGTAAAATAATTAATCACTATACGCTTTAAAACGTTAATCACTGAAGGAAGTGCGCAGCTTTTCAGCTCCAAAACGCTTTTAATTCAATTAAACTGCGCTTTTGTCTGGCTCTCTGGCAATAGGCAATTACCAGTAATCGAATTTAGCCACGACGAATCCGTTTGGAACAATAAATTGTTCACTTGCAACCCCGAGCGGGAAAGCAAATAGGGGAAGTTGGGAAGTCGGCGATGGCCGTACCCACAAAATACTATTGTAGTCTAGTCAATTTCAGCAACTACCCAAAAATGCAAATGCAAATTGGTCGTGCTGTTGTGCTTGTGCTCTCCTAATCCTCATTCTCTAACTCCTCCTTTTCGTGGCTGGTACATTAAACTTAGCCCCGGCTTAAGCTCTTAAGCTTAACTTTCACTTAACCGCAGGAAAGCGTTAAAAGCATTCCATGTTAATGTCTAATTAAATGCAGCGTGTGCCTGCCCAGACAAGGCAG
This sequence comes from Drosophila grimshawi, assembly GCF_018153295.1. Lineage (NCBI taxonomy): Eukaryota > Metazoa > Arthropoda > Insecta > Diptera > Drosophilidae > Drosophila > Drosophila grimshawi. Next base: position 155,688 of record NW_025063240.1, read on the forward strand.
CAAGCTTTATTTGTTGAAGCTCAAAATAAAATTGCGAGACGGCTTCATTTGCATTTTAGATCTGGACATGCGCTGAGCTGAACTTCCTGAAATGACAATCGGATGTATTTCATTCAAGTGCGTCAAGTGGACGACTCGCTTCCTGCTGCTGCTCCTGTTCCTGCTCCTGCTCCTGCTGCTGCTCATTCTTCCTCTGTCCAGCTTCTGCAGCTGGCATTCGCTTTCGATTCTCTTATACATTTTTCAACATTTCGGGAAATACAATTCGTATGCGTTTCTCAGCTGTTGTGAGCGTTAAATAAAATATCAGTTGTCATTAAAGGTGCTCCTTGCTCGCTTCCGAGAAACCAAAAGAGTTGCCTTCATTTGTCACTCGACTTGGTTTGACAATTAAAAATTGCAATCAACTGGGAAGAAGACAGCTGGCAGGAACGTCAAGTAGAACATCATATTAAGTTGCTGTATTTTGTGCAACTTTTTGTCTGCCTTGGCCACTGCACTCGATTTCTCAAGCAAATTAGCCACTGCAAAGTTGACAAGCAGAAAGTTTGCACTTGGCATTCATTTTGTGTGCGTCCAATTTATGCGAAAGACTGAATGATGTCTTAAAGAACTGCGTACATGTGGCATTCACTGCTAACAATCAGAGCCTCATAACCAGACTTTTTAAGCTTTCATTTGACATTGGTTCCTTTTCGCTTCTGCCAGCCATAAATCTCTAACAAGTCGTCTTCAAAACTATTTGTTACGGTTTTTGCTGATGTCAGAGGAACTTAAATAGCACTTTTCTGGCAGATTTACATACATGTATATTTACCCCTACTCCACCACAAGAATTGCGCTTTAATTTGCTTGCCATTGTTACATAGACACGCACACGCACACACACACACACACACACATATACACCCACTCAGCTCACAGGGATCTGTTAACAGGGCGTAACGCGTTAATATATATGATTTGTATTTGTATATTTCAATAGGCAATGTCGCTTTTGTGGCTGTGCCTATGTGCGTATGTGCTGGCCCCATCCACTGATATGTGATGGGTTTATTATTGGGCAAATAAATTAAAATTGTTTACCTTTCAGCGATTCCATCTACTCATTGCGAACAACAGAGACAGCATGACTTTCCCTGCGTGTGTGTAGCCCGATTCAATTGCGGTTTCGTGAGTGCGCGTATGTTGTGGCAACTTTATGTGTGCAAATTAATGGATAAATGGTTGCATCCACACACACACAGCACACAGCACACATCACATGTGTATGCTCATATGATCATATATACATATATATATATATATATATGTATAACATTTGTAGAAATAACAACAAGATAGAACATTCAATAAAATGAGTTGCGCAATATGATGGCAAGCATGAAAGTAAACAAAAGTGTGCGAAATATATTTTGCATACAACAGCAGGCGTTGGAGTGAAAATGTTTTCCTTCAATGTTATGAGTGCTCGCCAGGAAATAAGAATGGGAGATGAACTGGCGTAGATATGTATTTCTAAAAATAACAAGCTATAAAAATAATATAATAAAAATAATAAGCATAAATATTATACTGTTACTCTTACTACGCAATATGGAAATATTTTAACAATCAATGGTACTGACTATAAAATACTCATTTAAAATCACTGAAGTGGCACAAAAGTACAAAAAATGGTCGTTCTTTAAATACAAACACAGATTTTTCTTTAACTCATAAACGTGTTTTGGTTAACTTGACAAAATGACAATAGCCAAAACAATTTATTTCTATGTCAATCGGTGTCAATAGACAGAATTAAGATTTATATACATTGAGATTTGTGTTCACTTAGCAGGCACTTCACGTGAAAGTAACTAGTTGAAATCGAGGAAACATTTTAAAGCATTAAATTCCATCTAGAGAAAAAGTTGGAAATATGGCTGACGACGAGTCGGATTCTTATCAGCCAGAGGTTGAAGAGGTTCGAAGACGGTTGCGTATTAATGCTGTGGGACAGCAATTTAATAAAAATCATCTCAGACATACACAGATATCGAGACTGAAAAGGCGATGCTGTTCATAAAAGACAATGATCTGCCCATGTCAGAACTGCTATGTGCCCTCAAATATGTTCGCATTGCAAGTCGCGATATCTCAATGGATGAAAAGTGCACCGAAATCGAACAGCGTTTAAAAATTTTGCGTTCTGAGGACATTGTTGTTGTGACGCCCCCATTGCCTGATGAGACTTAAATGAAATGTATGAAATGTATTCTGCTGCAATTAACAGATAAGATTAAGCTAAATAAAAACACCATATACCTAGATGTACATGTATACAAAAATTCGCCAGCAAAGGTATTTTCATATTATTTTTACAGATCTCTGATTACGTCAAATTGTTTGCTGGAGTTTTACAGTGCTTTTTAAAATATTTCTACATCCATATCCGCCCTTAACCGTTTTTGTTACTGGAATTTAAGAGCATGGCACGAGTCAAATAGATAAAATTAGACGCAAGATAAAAAAAAGCACAACAAAGATAAGAGCTGGGGGAATGAAATTGGTATAGATTGTATGGGTAGTTGAGAGGGGCAAAGTAGAATTGCATGCAAAGCCAAGAGACAAAACAGCAGAAGAGCAAACAAAATTATGTTTAAGGTTATATGCTATGCATAAGTAACTAAGCAGACAGCGCTGACGGATCAGACGGACACGCAGCCAGCCAGGCGAGCGGAAACGGAAGCTCGAGTAGCAAAAGAAAGTGTCTGACTGGCTGTGTGCATGTATGCTATACGAAATATGTGTGCCAGTGTGTGTACACATGTAGATATGGTGTGTGTGTGTGTGAGTGTGTGTGTGTGTATGTGTGTGACTTATATACAAGAGCCGCTGGCACTTCCGACAATTGGCAAAACATAACAGAAAGGCAGCCAACCAATCCAGCCAGGAGCGGATTTGAAATGTACAGAAAATGTTTATATTAATTTCAATTATTTTCTCTTCATTTAAACCTAAGCCTATTCAAAAACTTGTATTCAAAGCTTCATCGTTTTAACTCTTATAGTCCGCAAGACTTACGAGATCAGACAGATTTGCAAACTGACGGACAGGTTGCTGATACTGATAGGGAGCTTAGGGGGTCGAATATATATTTCTCAATGCTGTCAACATATCTCTTTACCTGTAAAATACATTCTCACAACATCCTTATACTCCTTACTCAATTCTAATTGGTGTATAATCAATATAATTTACTGTCCTGCTTTATCCAAACCAAATGATTTCATTCACATAATTTTCTGAAAGTTATACACAAATACTTAGAAGTTTTCATTTGATTATATAAAGCCCTTATTTATTGCTCCGTGCATTCATTAATTTGGTCTGTATGTATGTATGGGCACTGAGGCAATGAATGAGTCCGCTCCTGTCCTTTGCATTGCAGGATAGCAGACGTACGACTGAACAGACAAGGCAGGAAGGGAGGAATAGGGCCAGCCACAGGCTACGATGCTCTGCACACGCGCCGAGTGAGATAAAACATTTGTATGCGGTGATAAGAACGCATCCACTTACTTTTGGTCGCGCATGACTTGAATTTTTGTGCATTACACACCCAAACACAACCCTTTATGGTTTTGTAACGATCGTTGCCAGTTAGTAGTAGCCGTTTCAACTAAAAATATTAATAATAATAATAAAAATCATAGACTTTATGCTTGAATTTAAATGCCACGGCCTTAATCTAAATTTTGGATTTTGAAAAATCTTTAATTGGTGAATTATTATTAATCAGTGAGCAGTCCGAGTGAGTTGCCAATCGCAACAAATGTTTTGGGAATTGCATTGTAAAATTTTTCAGAAATTTTGTTATTTCAACAGATTTTAGATGCCCCAAAATTCAGAACTTTTCAGTATTAGCCTGGCAAAGACATGGTGAGGAATTGTACACTAAGAACCATCCGATAAACTAAATGTAGCTGCATTCTCAAGAGTAGTATGTATATGGGATATGATTCTAAGACATGAAATGGTTTATTATTTTTGATTTTTCATTGATTCATTATTTTGGTTGATTAAACACTTTTAACAAGGAGGAAATTTGAGACAGTTATGATTGAAAAGTGTAAACTTATGATTGACCCTTTTTTTCAATGAGATGGGGGATCAGTCAACAGCACATATGTGTGTACATGAATATGATTTTAAAGAGGAGACTGTGTTTTAGGCATGTAACCTGTAAGATATGTGTTTGAATCAAGTGGATGATCAGTTAGCAACTACCGCACTTGTGAGTTGATTTTTGAGGGTGGGTTCAACGATCAGTGGGAAAGTAATTCTCGGTTTTAAAATATTGGAATGCTCTAAATTTGTAATATATGAAAGTTGAAATTTGGTTGTTTTAATCTATATTAATTTTTTGGAACTATTTCATAATTCATACAATAAATGACGCCTTAAAAATAATGCAGAAATATTTGCTTATTTTCTGACTTTGATTTCAGTTCCAAAGTCTAATTTTAAATGTATCATTTTATAATGCGGCATCATGGAAAATGGAGTCACTTTTTTTAATGGAAATAAAAAAAATTGAGTTTTTCATACCAAATTTCCAGTTTAGTTACACAACACATGAGCGGAAATAAGAAAATGGAAAGATTCCTATCTACAAAGTTGGAGAGAGATTGATGTGTGCAACAGCAGCATCAACTAGGTCCTAGCAGCCACTTCCCCTCCACTTGTTCCAATTCTGACTCACACACACACACACACATGTGAATCTTGTGGAGAACAAGCGCCGAAAAAATATCGAACCGCCCGCAGCACTCGAATGCGATTCGTTCTGTCTGAACCAGCCACTCCCCCACCCACTCCCCGCCTTTCTCTGTCTATGAGTGAGTGCACCCCTTATGCGAAAATAGGATTTGCTTGCAAATTTTTGCTACCGGGTTAGGGCTGAGGGAGTGCGGTGACCATGTGCGGGTTACGGATGCCCTGCACTCGTTTTGTTTGTTTGACACTTGCGTGGTTAGTGATTGTCCATATTATGTGACACACTGTGTGACAGACGAGCAGATAGAGCAACTCTGGCAGACTATCAGACAGGCAGACCGAAAAGCATAGCGCAAATGTCACACTTACTGCCAAAGAGAGACGGAGAGACAGAGAGAGAGAGAGACCGAGAGAGAAAGACAGAGACGGGTAAAAAAGAGGCTCAATTTTGTGCTGCATCAGCGCTGAGTTGGCAACTCCTTCCAGCTGCCGACTTAAAGTTCAGTTCAAGTTGTCAAATGTTTGGTGTGACTGCCTTCAGGCACAGTTCGTACCATCAATAAATGAATTTGACAACCTTCAGGGAGTTGGAAGTGAATTGAATAGGCGCATTGGTTGAGACGCCATAAGTGTATTTGCAAATATTATATTTGTTATTAAGGACGTGCCTCACAAATGTGAAATTACAATTGAGGACCGCGTTATGAAAATTAAGTAAAACATATTTTGAATGCATGTGATCCTGATTTGATATTCTCAGAGACTGTTGTAATTTTACTATCGGAATTCGTATTTCATATGTTTTTATTATGTTTTTATTTTATTGTCTACCCAACTAGCTGACGTGAATTGTCGAAAATATGGAATTCTAATTTAAACTCGATAACCCCATCCGCCCGCTTTTAAGTTGCGATGTTCTGTTTGAGTTTTAATAGCCTAAATCGATCCCTTTTCATCCATCTGTCCGTCTGAAATTTGGAATAAAAGCTCTCGAATACCAAGTGCACAAGTTTATTTGAATTTATAGAATTGTCATTTAATTTGGCTATGAAAATAATCATCTCTAAAAATTTACTCAATATCAGTTTAAAAAAATACTATATTAAATAAAACTAACCTAATAAAACTGCAGCAAACGAATATATTTTTTCAATTAAAGTACACAAAAATAATTATTTCAATATATACGAAGTGAATAATTTATAATACGTAAAAGCTTTGTCCCAGATCGGGATATCCCAACACAAGTTTTACTCTTCTAAAGGGTATTAAAATTTGGTCATGGAGTTTGAAAGGCATTAACATGTCTTCTACCTGCTCAAACCTTCAAATTACAGATATTCTTGATTAACATCACCATATCCGTTTCTCTCTGGAATACATTCGTCTTTTTTCTGTAAGCAGTTCATTTTTTAGTCTCATTATATGATGTGTTGTTAAATGAAATTCTCTAACTATGGGTGTTATTCTGCTTCTATCAAAAATTGCAGAGTTTGTTATATCTGGCATGTTTAAGATAACTTAATTTTTGTATGGAATTACTTGAGCTCACGGCCTGTCTATCTCAATAGCGTCGCATTTTGTTATACCTTCCAACTGCTTAGAAAGTCCATTAACAAGTTCTTTGCATATGCTGGAGGGTAGAAAATCAGTCTCCCTTGAGCTTGAAAAGTGAGTAGTATATAAAGCAAGAAGGAGTTAAGAACAATGTGCATAAATTGTAATACCAAATCCATGAACAGATCGAACTAAGCCAACTAGCGGCTGGGTGCTTCGGGTGACCCGTGCCACAGCAGTCAATGGAAATTGTGGAGATTTATGGTGCCTGGTAAAAAGGGCAGCGCCATATTTATTTGAAAATAAGTTAGCTCATAGGCAAGTGGGCTATGCTGGGCTGCGCTGGGCTGGCTGGTAAACAGCTTACAAATAACAGGCTGGCCAAAAACTCCCAAAAAGGATATTACATATCCTGTTCGCAGTCGTGCAAATGCCATTATAGATTGAATATTTGCAGGCTCGTACCCCCTCCTATCCTCCCCACCCCGTTTGATTTACGTTGTTTCACAACTTCCGCCACTTTGCTGCACACTTCTTTGCTGGGCTTCTTCTTTGTTTTGTATTATTTTGTGGCGTGGTTTTCAAGTCCAAAACGCGCCACCGTTGACCTTGCTCCTGGCTTTAACTTTGACTCTGAGTTATGTGCTGTGCTGCCGAATATGGGAGGCTATTAGAGGCTTACTGTCCATATACCGCGACAAACTCTTCCTCCCCACCGAGCTAGTGGTACGTGCAAGCTGCGCTTTTTCACACACACTCAACATCGTTATTGAGTTGGGCTCGTGATTATTGCCATTATGGCATGAGACTGAAAGCCGCTCAAATCGTAGCTGCTCCCCATAACTCTGAACTCTCTATTCCTGAATGGCTCCGCTTTACCCCAAACTGCTGCGTTTCGTCTCAAGTGACTATTCACAGCCCGAAGATTTATTGAATGTGCGCGATGGTCTCCGCTTCTTCTGCTGCCTGCTGCCTTCTGCCTGCTGTCGACTGTCGACTGTCTGTGTCTGTGGCTGTTGTAAGTTGCTCTGTCTGCTCTTTGGCATTGGGTATTGAGTGTTTATTTATTTTCAAGCATCATAAAAAATACAGCAGGCAGCCGGCACGGGGCAAGCACTAAAGACACACACAAACACACATTCAATAATATTTTCGCCTCGTGGCAAAAGCAGCTGCAATTTTTACGCCATTTTGTGCTGTGCCAAGCCAAGTGTAATTTGTGGCCTGGGAACTTTGTCTATTGCTCGTGTTGTACGCATCATTGTTGTTGCTGTTGTTGTTGCTGTTGTTGTCGTTGTTGTTATTGCTATCGCTTTTGTGTTTGCTGTTGCTGTTTAATGAAGCATTCGCGTCGAAGTAGCTGTTGCAATTTTTATTTCATTTGCCGGTCAATGAACATTGGAAATGTGTTAAGTGCCATCGCTTGTCTTTAATTGTCTACAACTTTGCTCAATGGCTTTTAATGAAGTGTTAAACGCTCATTGCCACACTAACATCCACAAAGCCATAACTATTTTGCTATTAACATATATTACGCATCCGCAGCGTTGAATCTGTCAGCGGTGCCTTGCCAGGCACTTCCTCATTAAAACTTCTTTACTATGAATCGACTCTATTGCATCATCAAATAACTTATTATGCAATCGCATTTTTTGTTTATAAAGCAATCAATTCGTTGTACCAAATCACATTTTTATTTTTACTCACAATTTAACATTATAACGTACTATTTTGTGGTCAAGAGTGTATTGCCAATTTATATTGTTAATCATCAGTCCATGAGTTGATAAAGTCATAATCCGTTCACCCATCTGTATATTTCCATGCGAATTAATTTCGTAGTTTTTTCTACCGTCTATTTATATAGACCGACCGGTTCAGACCACTATATCACAGACCACAAGTACAGCTTCCATTGGTACAAATGCAATAAGAATTCGGTTTTCAACTACTTGGCACAGTTGAAACTGTATAGTAATGGAATATATTATATTATTATGCTCAAAAGCTGTGTATATGCTAGTATAATTTATAGCATAGATCAATTACTAGATATTGATTGTAAAAATACTTTGTAGATGGTAAATAAAAGCCTCTCAAGTCGATCAACAACGAGTAGCCTGATTTCTTCTTCTAAAAATATTCTTCCACATGTCTGTCATTGAATGTAAATGAAGTAAACTACATTAGCTTTTGATGGTCATCCACCCTCATCTGCTCAGTATATGCCTTTGTGCCACATGACGAACATATATGGAATATGCGTTCTCTATGATGTTGCCAGCACAGCTTGGGGCATTTCCGCTTTTGCCACCGCCATTACTGTCGTCATTTGGCGCTCAACTAAAAACCAGAGTTGGTTTTTTTTTCGTTTTTATCTATATACTCTATGTATGCATAAATATAAATATGAAGCAGTAGAACAGAGCGCTTTTTACTTTATGCATACAACGGCTACATTTTATATTGCACATATATTTTTCATAAACTGCAAATTTAGGTCACAACCACGGGGTATGCCAGTTAGCACATGAGACAGGGAGAGAGAAGTGTGGATGGTAACTGGGGATGGGCCTGGGTCTGTGTCTGGGCCCGTGGCATGTATGACAGCAGCGCTAATGCAGCAACAGCTTTGGGTTCCCAGCGGTCAACGTACGGCGTTGACGATGGCGACGTCAAAGCGTCGTCAAAATGAATATGCGCATAGTTGCTGCGGAAATATTTAACATACGCCATGCATGCCGCATCGCGAGTGTTGAACATAGCGTGATGTGCCGCAAGCAACGGTAACGAGCGGACCTGCCTTTGCTGTTCTGCGAATCGAATAAGCCACAAATTCACACATCAGAGAGAGCAAGTTCATATTTCAGTATTCATTTATTTGTGCTTGACAATAATGAACCTGAAAGTTATAGAACCAGAAGATTATATTCAAATAGACTTAATATATCTGGGAAATCGCATCGAATAGCATTTGTGGAACTGCATTAAATATGAACGCACACACAGAATATTCGTACTCGCATGGCTGTGAGGGGTCTTGTCCCCATATCCACAGTGCCCGGCCCCAAAGTATGATTGCGTGCCTAAGCGCCATCTTACGGTTGATAGCTTCATTACAGTGCTGTTGCTGCTTATTACCCGTTAGTTTGTTGGTGTTCTTGTTCTCGTGCCTCAGCTTGTTGGTATTGTTGCTGCTTGTTGTGGTTGTTAGTGTTCTTGGCATGTTGTATGTGCTGATTACAGAAGGGCGTCAATGTGGACGCCAGCAACCTGTGCTACTTTTTATGGGCGGCTACCATGGGTGGCTTGCAGCCACCGTAATTTTATCTAAATTTATCTAAAGTGTTCTTTCGTTGGGCATCTCGCGCATAGTTTGTTTAATTTTTAAATTGCCATCCCGAGCTCTTGGTCGACGCGAGGACCAGTCGTCCTCGTTTCACAAAGCAATGAGTCGCTGGTTAGCGCTGCGAGTGAAAGTTTCTATTAAGGCACAAGTGTTATGGGCGCTTTTAAGATGGTGAAATTATGATTGGCGCAGGGAGAATTTCTTCTAAGCAGTCGTTTACTGTTTGGCTAAGTGCGCATTGCTTAAGTGTTTTCCCACTTTCCCTCGCTTGATATGAGCTTCAATAGGTGTCAAGTGTGTGTGCTTCCAAACTGTTTTGTAGGTCAATATAAAATAGTATACAAATATATATGTGAAGCACGGTTGCCAATGCAGATCAAATTGATTGTAGAGATCCTATGTATTTATATTTCGTAATAATCCACGAAGTAGTTATAGCTTAAGTTCTGTCACAAGAAAGCCAGAAAGTCCGCCAACCCATTTGCGTTAAATATAGAACAAAAGAGAATGTTGCAGTTGTACCTACCCTACTAACAGGTGCAGTGTTGGCTTGCCACAGGTCTTTGAAAGGCAATATACCTTATAAATTTGGTGACTCTAGCATTCGAATTTTGTTAGACACATGGTTTTATCGACTTACACTAGGTGTAAGGTCAGGTGTATTGGTTTTGGGAAGCGGAGTGGGCGTGGTCATCCAAATTTGTATAGATATCTTAAGGAAGATATGCGTTTTTCAGATTTATAATGCCGAAAATGTACATGCTGACCTTTTAAGGAGGTTACCAGCAAGTTACCTCTAAGTTTTATAACTTTATCTTAAAATTGTGGGAGATATGCGGTCTTATCTACCAATCAAATAAGGTGACTGTAGCCTTAAAATTGTGGGAGGTATGTTGCTTTAACGATTTACCTTACCTGGTATCAAAGTATAAAGATATATTTATTATTAACTAATTATCCCACTGACTGAGTTATTTAACATTTAATAGTCCTATTATGGAATTGTACGAAAATGATGTAGTTATATTATTTCCCAATACTTCAACTACAACGCTGCAAATAAATAAGTAAACAACTCTTCCTTCCCACAAATAAATAAATAAATAAATTTCAAGCTGTCAAGCTTCACACGCCCCAATCCCCACCAAGTATCTCTTTGCACCCGATATCACCCGATTGAAGGTCTTTCGGCGCTTAATTCGACATTGCCAAAGGGCACGCAATCGGAGACGGCAACGAGCGTACTTCATTCCTAAATACGTGTCTCAAAAGTTTCCAATATTGCAATATTGAAGTGTCAAACCTTGTCGTGTTGTATTGCTACGCTGATGTTAGCACACTCTATAACTCAATATCTAAAAAGTGTTTAGCTTGTGTAATAGACAGAGAAATATTTATATTTTTAAACTTGGTTTGCTTTTATTTAGCAGAAAATTGTAACCATTTAAGTAGTTCTGCAGCGAGGGTATCTTTTGCTCGAGCATACCTGTTCATCTTCTCAGTATTCAAAGTGAGTTGTGTGTGCAAATAATACAATTGTCAGCAAACACGAAACTCATCCCCAAAGAGCCCAGACAGACGGCAGATGCAGCAGGTGTGATTGAAGGCAATGTGACAACCAAAAAACTGTTTAAAAATAATATGAAATATTGCCAATATCATAACGCAAAGCTCAGCAAGTGGCGATGATGCGAATGGTTTGCTCTTGAATACCAGAGTCTGTTGTTGACTTGGCGTTTGAAGAGTGCGGTCAAGTATTTCCCTAACAAAATATGTGTGCTCTTTGGGGTGCAGTCTGGCACACTGTCTGATGCGTAAGCAAAAACATTTTCATTTTCATTTTTCAAGTGAAATTCAATTGTTATCGAGGTATTTGCATGGCTGCATGAGTTGGCCCGAGTTGTAAACAGTTTGGGGGTAGCTTATCATAAGCAATAAATGCTAATGGACGAGCTTTGCACTGGGAGTCGCGTCCTTTGGGAAGACAGCCATTAGTTGCATTGGCTATCTGGCTGTCCCCATCGCTAGAAAATATAAACCAGCGATGTCAACAATAATCTAGCATTCAACCACCCGACCCAAGGCTGCGCCACAACATTTACCCTCAGCGGCTGCTGTCCAAAAGCAAAGGTGACAAGAGATATCGCAATTTTATGAGTAATCCCGACACTCTCTTTTCATGCCAGACCAAACCATAAGTAGAAGTTGAAAGATAGAGAGAGTGGGAACGAGTGCCAGCTGATGACAAGGACTTGCACTGATTACGGAGCGGAGCGTTACCGACTGTCCCAGCAATGGTAATAAAATTCTCACTTCTGGATAGATTTTTGCATTGTCGTTAGAGTAGATAATGTGTGTGGGAGATGGGGGACGAGTGGAGCGGGATGGGGAGAATGAGCGGGCTTCTGATCCGGGCTGCCCCTTGCATTGTTTGTCAGCGTCTGTCTGGCTTCGGATGTTGCGGATGTTGTTCTGAGTCATATTAAAAAGTAACGAGCAAAATATTATGAAGCCAGACAAAGGCATTTCCGGCACAGGGACGAGCCACAGCAATTGCCAGAGCCAGAGCCAGAGCCAGAGCCAAAAACCAGAACCCCGAGCTACCAATATTGGATTCACACGTTGTTGTGTAGGAGTAAGAATTGGGTGTGTGTATATGTATGTAAGTGTATGTGTATGTGCATGTGTATGTGTCTGTGTCTGTGTCAGTGGTTGTACATCGCCGGCTATTGTTTGTTGTGCGTTGTTCGTTGGATGCCCCTTTTCATTTGCCCAGTGGCAGCTACATGATGTGCTACACAACAGTCAGCCGTTATATTATATTGTATTTTTAGACCAGACAAGTCTGCATTGCTGCATGTGCTCTGCTCACTATGTCTGCGAGTCAGGATCCTGTCTATCCTGGTGAGTTGTTGAGATTGCCTGCACCGGCATCCCCCTCTCCCGTTGTGCTATTATTAATAACCATAACTCAAATCTATTGCCGCTTTACTGCTCATTGAACCCTGCTTATGACCATGGATTCGTCAGTATTCCTCAGTTTCTTTGAGTTTGCGTTAAAAAGTGTTTCATTTGACCGCGAACCGCTAGAAAATCAGATTGGGGGAAGTAAGCAGGTGGACTTAGGGTTAAAGTTTTTTTTTACTTTGGATAATGTATAATGTATTTTATTCAAAACAAACAAATCTATTTTCATAAAATAAAAACTCTGTGGAGAAGTCTTTTTTAAAAAGTATTTTTATAAATTTATTTGTTCGTTTATCTATTTATACGTCTACAAATCAAATTTGAACTTGAAATTTATCTTTCAAATTATTTGGATTTCTGTATTGGAATTACTGTGTCCTGCGAATGATATTTTGAGTCAATAAGTATACCAGGAGACCAATAATTATTTTAATAAATTGTCTTAAGGTTAATTTAGAAACAAAAGTGTTGTTTCTAACTTAAGATCAATGTTAATATAACATATCCATAAATATTTGCTGGAATTAATTTGGCATTGGTAGAAATATTAATTATAATCAAACCAAAACCAATTTTCGCACACTTTTCAAATTCTTAGAATATTAATAAAAAAAATGTTCGAATGTGTTTCCCAATATTTAGTGCGGCCTGCCTTTGCCCTTATGGCATCTTCCAAAGACGGGTCAGGCTTTTTACCAAGGTATTGATGTCATTCGAACTTATTGTCTCCCATTCGGCTAACAATGCCGTCTAAAAGGATTTCTTTGATGAAACCGTTTGTTTCCTTATCCTCTTCATCAGCGTGTCCCAAATATACTGAATTGGACTTAGTGACTGGGTGGAATTTTTGTATCTTTTTGTAGTGATACAGTCATGGACCTAATATGTCAAATCATTTGCTCCACTATCTTGTGGAAACAAGACTGTTTTATATATGTACTCATAGATATAGTTGTCCTCATCAGTCATGGCTTCCTTTAATTTTCGTCGTGAAGCACAAATAATTCATATTTAAAAAAATGAAACTATGACTGAGGAAAATGCGGTTGCCAATGTGAAAGAAACAAGAGTGTGCAGATTTGTCTGACTGTATATGCTTCCACATCTTACTAAAAGTAAGTAACTATTTATTATTATTTTTTAACTGACAAATCCAGTCCAAATGCTCTGCAAAACTTGTGTGAAGTGTGCTTGCAGCGAAATTTGAGTTCCTTTTGCTCAGTTAGTCAACTGTCGTCATTTGGCTTATCATTCAGAGCTTCGGCTTTGATATGCAGCTAACGGGAACTGGCTTTTGCGCCATGTTTTAATTGTGCTCATATCTCAGGGCCTGCTCAGACCCCTTTTCCTGAGTGCGCAGCATAGCCAAACTTTGCGCTTGCCCATTTGGGTGTATGTGTGTGAGTGTGCATTTGGCTTAAACTTTTTTGGGGGGTATGAACGCACACACACACACACACACGCAGAGGCACAAATTGCTCAACAATCCATGTTGCCATTTTACAACACTTGAAATTTCTTTGGACATTTGCTTTTGGCTTAGACCCGGAATCATGTTGACTTTTACTTTAGCAAATGGCAGCTGAGCAGGCTACGGGCGCGGCAGCCGGGCAGACGGACAGACGGACAGAGGGACAGAGGGGACCGGTTCGTATAATTTCAATGTGCACTGTCGTAAATAGCATAAGAAGAAGAATAAGAAGATAGAGCAGCTCGAGAAGCAGTAGAAGCAGAAAAGATGCTGGCGTTGAGAAAACGATGAGTATTTTCTTAATTTTCTTGCGCTTCCTGCATTGCAAAGTTTTGCCAGCAAAGTGCGAGAGAGTTTTCTAGCTTTTCTAGCTGCAGCAGCTTTTCCGTTTGTCACGACAGACAAGACACCAACATTAAAGTATTATGCAAGCGTATTAATGCACTCAACGGAACAGAGCAAAAGAATTAGAAGTAGCATGGGGTTCACAGAGGGGCGGCAAAGTATCCAGCTAGCTAGCTAGTCAACTTTGGACACTTGGACACATGGACAAACTGGGATTTAGAGTCCGAGTCGTAGTTTTGAGCACTCACACAGCGTGTGTCACACGGCCAAAGAAAAACAACTGGCAAAAAGCATCAAAAGTTTTTCTTAAGCAGGAAATAATATCTATGCTGCGAAGCTTTAGCAACTGTCACTTGCCATTGCATTGGAATCCGGAACTTTAAATTTACTTATACATTAATTTGATAGCCAGAAATTAACTGAATCCGAATCCGAATCCGAATCGAAACCAAAAACCAATATCCTAGGGAGTGTCCAGTGCAACTCTTCTTGCTGTACTGTTCCTTCAGCTGTCAAATTAAAGTCAACCACAAAGTGCCAAAATGGCACTGAACCAAATCCCATACACAAATACATATTACATATATGTACAAATACATATGTATATACAAATACTATCAGCAGCATGCCGCCAGTGATTCCCCAGTGTATTTCGCTTTGACACCATAACTGATGATTCCCCGGCAAGGCTCTCCTTCCCTCCATCCCTGTCTGTCTGTCTGTGTATCTGCATTAAACGTTCGCACATTTACATGATGTATGATCGGAGTCCAGAGTTAACCCCACCCCAGCCATTAGCAACAGAGATGGCCACTTAATGACAGTCAGGTTGCAAGTCGAGGGTGCGTCGCCTGCTGCCCTTAAAGTGTCTTCAAGTTCTTCTGTGCACACGCGAGTTCCAATCAGACAGCGCCTCTTACCTGGCGCTCAATCAAGTCGTGCTCAAACAATTGCAGCTACGCCCTCCCCACATAATACCCTCTCCCCTCACATACTTAAGAACCACGCACACCACACACACACACACAATAAAAACACATTGAGCAAACACTTACCACACGATATTCATACACAATTTACACGTCTCCACAACATTTTTCGTCCTGTTTCAGCTGTGCCACAGTGGTTAAAAATAGTTGCATAAAGTAAAGAATAATAGTTTATTCTTACATTAATTTTTCAAGTGTTATTCACATGTTTCTAAGGACAATCACAATAGATATTTAAATTTAGTACGTCTAACTAGCTATTAGGTCTGACAATAACTAAATGAATATTATATAGCCAGTAATTAGCTTTTATTATTTAGTTAAAGCCTCAAGTGAGACTATTTTAGAGCTTTCTTATAAACACATTTACCTACGATTTTTCAATTTATTCGGCTGAATATTCTGAAACGTGATGCATACCAGTGGAAACAGACCATTCTGTTTATAGCAAGCTCACTATGCCAACTAATGTAAACGTAAACCAAATGCACTAAGAGCATTTCAAGTGCGCCAGTGGAGAAAGTGGGTACCGTGAGTTATTTGGGGATGCCCCCGCTGAATGACTGTTATGGTTATGTGGGTAGCATGAGTATTCGCCAGGCAAAGACTTGAGTCTGCCTTTCAATCACTTAAATTTGCTATGGTGTATAAGGAGAACAGCACACACCCAAAACGCTTGAGAGGTCCCCAGGTTATATGTATGAGTTCCTTGCTTTGAATGTTTCGAGTGTGTGGATGCATGGGAGGTGGAAGTTTGAGTTTGTGCTTCATTGCGCGACTTGTTTGAGTGAGTGTGTCATTTATTGTGTATTTATTTGACAAGCGCATGCGGTGCAGACGCATTAGACAGAGACACGTGTGCCAAACACAGTGCGAAAACAAAGGGGAAGAGGAACGGGTAGGCAGGGGTCAGACCCCGGTTTGGCAAAATGATTTCACCATGTTTAAATGGTAAATGATGCAACATGTACTCTATTATACTTGTGCAATTTTTCTTGGCAGACCTTTGAGCGTGTCAACTTTTGCTTAGTTTTATCCTCTTCTTTATAATATTTTTGGTTGGTTCTCATCTGGTGTGTTCCTTCAGGCGTTCATCATTAGTTAATGTTGTAAGGGCGTCGCTGAAAAGCCTTACAAGTCCCTTGTTTGTATTTCTTTAAGTTTGATTTATGTCGCTGTCCGCTTACTCAGCTGTGTTAAGACTCGGCTCACATCTGCAAAACGAATTTAATACCCACAAAAATGTTTCCTTTCTTTAGTTTTTGCCTTTTTTGTGGCACACATGTGATTTTATTAAAAGCACAATAGGAATTAAAATAGAAATGTGATTTATTTTGTATACAAACAAGTTTCGTCTCAGGGATGGAATCCACCCACTGTCCACTCAACATATTTTTACGACTGAAAAAACTGAAAGCTGAGAACAACACAATGTTTCATTCATTCATCAATCAGCGCGGCATTCCATGAAAAAATGTCATCGAAAAACGACAAATAAAAATTGTATACCTTTGAATGCACGGCTATGCAATACCCTACAGAACTAAGATATCTGAAATTTCAAACATATAAGGAGTACCTGCATATAAGGAGTACCTTATTGTACGTCAAATTCAAATGTTAAGTCAAACGAATACTCCTCTTAGAAGACCATTGAGATGCTTGGCATATAGGGCAACAACAAGTATTTGATCTACACCCACTTCAGTTGCTTGCTGGGGACCTTTTTATTTTCGACCCGTGAAGATTGCCGAGTCACTTTTCAATGGCTGCCGCGTTGCTGAGTCCACACAGCAATCAATATTGATTGCATAATGAATGACAATCAATGCAGCGTTTGACACTTTCCACTTAAACACACACACTCACACACACCTCCATAACTGGCTCCCCAGGCAGGGGCAGCTACGAGGGACGCTTGCCAAATTAGTTTAAAGCAAACTAAAAGCCACAAAAAAGGCATTCTAATAGCATTTAGTGCCGAGCCATTTCTAAAGTTCCATGCAAAAGATCCGAGCGATGATTCAATTGACATTCTAAACGGACAGACAGCGGATGTTGATCCAATAACCTCCATTTCTTCACCACCTCCATTTAGTGCCATTTGCCTCCCCTCCGCTGTCTCGCTGCTGGCCGTGTGCATGTCCTTTGAGTGTTTTTGGCTGCAGTCAACCCAGCTCAGACTGGTCAGTCAGCCGCACAATGACCGCCACTTGGATGCTGGTCCTGTTACAGTTGCCACTCGATTGCGCGTCTCCATCTCCAGCACTGCTTTCATCTTCATCTGTACTTGTTTGTTATTTTTTTTTACTGCGCATTTTTTTGAAATATTTTTTTCCCCTGACAGCAGCCACTTTTATTTCGCTGGCTTTCGACCATGTATTCGGTGCATTGTTTGTTTTGTTTTGTTGCATTTGGTTTTTATCATGCTGGCTGGCATTGCGCAATTTTAGCTGTTGCTACCTTTAGCTCCAACCTGCTGCCAATTCGTTAATACCCTAAGCTAAAATAAATTAAAGTTAAGTTCATAACATTGTTAGATCTTAAAAATAGAGAGAAGAGGTCAAGAAGCAATTATTTCATTAGTACATATTCTTAATATAATAATTTAAGTTCTCTACCTAAATTAATTTACACCAAGCTTATCATTTTATCTTGTGGACTAATTTATGGGAGTAATAAATAAATAAAGTTTTCTTTTTGGACTGTCTACAAATTACCATTTCTAAAAATTTCAGAGTTTTGAAGCTTTTAAGGGGTACCCGAAATTCGATCAATCGATAAAGTTCTTATACAACAGTTCCTTTTGTGCACATCACTCAATCGGTTCGTGTGTTTCTGATATTCTCTAAATTGAACATATTTCCGTTCCAATTGAAGCAGACTTTTTCTTCTTTTTCGCTTTTATCAGTTCCTTACCAACGGAGATACTCTGTTGGATGCATTTCCTGTTTGTTTCGGTTGGAGACTGAAGATCCAGCCGGGTCTACTAAAGTGTTAACTTTAATGTAAACAAATTTGTTAACCTGGCGACTATCAAAAATAAATTAAAATGAATACATATTCGAAAGAAACAATATAAATCTGCATTCAATTTATGAAAAGCAGCTGGTAACAAATGCAAATTAAAAATGTTTTTTTTTTTAAACAACGTAAGAACAGAAGTTGTTTGGTTTAATTGAGTGTGTTTTCCGCCTTTATTTTTAAAATGTGATAGTTTTTATTGTGTGTGTTCTTTTATACATAATTAAGAAATAGTTTTATATTATTCATATTCATTGTTATTTTTTGACATTTTTAATCCTTAATTTCATTTTAATCTAAATCGCCCAGTGAAAGGAATAATTAAAGCATATTCTAAGAAAATCGAAATAAATTATTGTTATAATAGCATTTAATTTAGAATATAATTTTATAAAATTCTTGGAAAAAATCGAACGAACAAGTTAAAAAAGACAGAAAGCAAAAACGGTGTTTGATTGGAAATAAAAGTGCATTATTTCTCTCATATTTGCATGGCTTGTTACTTTATAGCTTTTACTCACATTAAATTGTGAGCAAATTAGATTTTATGCCTATCACTGGAAACAAAAGCAAAACTGCAGTCTACACATTAAAGTAAGGTAGTTACATAAACTTCATTATGCTAGGGTCAGCACTTTAATTTTTTCCACAGCTCAGTTTTTGTTTCAGTTGTGTTGCTGTTTTGTGTGTGCGTGGTTAAAGCACGTTACATAAAATAAATATTTTAACAAGTGTTATTTTAATTGTGTGCAGTGCAGCGCAGGCAGCAATTGTATGTGTGTCTTATTGTTGTTTTAGTTGTGGTTATTTATCTTTGTTTGCTTTACCTGTGTATACAAATACACATACGCATATACGCACATAAAGTGCAATTGCAGCAATGTGGCCCATTTGCATGTAAGAATGTCCATTCGCAATGGATACGTGTGGGCGCATAACTTTGTGGAATGTCGAGGGGGTGAATGGTGTGCTTGGGGATGTGTTGCATATTCATGCGCAGATTTTTACTGGCTTTAGCCATTTTATCTGATTAACGCCTCACGCATAAGTCCCAGCTGCGCCCTTCAATCGAAACAGCGCTCCAATTTAATTTGCCAACGAGCGCTGGCAACGACAAAAGTTTTCAGTTTGTCACCTCTTCGGCAAGTCGAGTGGTGGATGGGCTTTTGTTTTTGGTTGGGCTGGCTTGAGCCTGAGCCTGGTGGTTGCATAAATCAATTCAATTTGTAATAAATTTCAAACTTTTCATTTTATATTAATTTTTTATGCCAGCGCCCCTGTCGTTCTTCGTGTTCGTCCCTACGTAAGAAATCAATTTTATTATAATAAAATAAGTGCAAGAAAAGTTGTGGGTCCTTGGTTAGTTTATCGTGTGCGGCCCCAGCATATTAATTCTTTTTTTGCCTTTTTCACTTTGCTACCTCTATCCCAACCAGACTCCTGACCAATATTCTCTTTCTCTCTCTCTCTCTCTCTCTCTTTCTGTCTCTCCTATGAGGCATACACCCAATCGTACTTTTGCCTGCTGCTGCTGCCGCTGCCGCTGTCCATGTCCTGACTGCAGCTTAACAAATTGACTTTCTTCGGCGGCGAGTCGCCTTAGTTTTTTGTTGCACACTTACGTGCTGTAGCCGTAGCTGGTCTCCCTCCATTCTTTTGCTCTTTTTATTATGATTACGATTTGAGTTATTGCTGCAGGCAGTCGCAATATCAGCAGCACCAGAGCCCTGGGAATGGGATCCTTTTATGGGCTGTCTGGTCGCGTTGTCGTCACTTTGTCTGCGGCATCGTCGCCAGTCGCCGCCAACTCAGCACATAATTTCCAATGCCAACTATTTTTGGGCGTTTCTGACAAATTAATATGCATTGATTGTTGAACGGCAGCCTCAAAATGAATGGGATTGAGTAAGAAGTGGGTTATGCAAGGAGTCGCTAATCTTTGCAGAACAGCTTTAGGCATTGAAAGTAGAACGATTGGGTTCCAACTCAATTATAGTGGCATTTAAGGCTTTGAAAAGACTGAGTTCAATGGCCCCCATGCGAAATATTAAATACCAATCTTGCCATGACAATATTCAAATAAAATAGTATTTAAACTTCTATTAACTTAACCACACTGTGAACAATTTTCTCAATAGGTAAAATATACATAGATCCATTGGTTCTGTCTCGATGCAAATAATATCTGATTAAGCTTCAGCCTTTCACTTTTGTCAACCTACTTTTCTTAACTACATCGCACAGTGCTGTCCCTTTTGTCTGTCCGTTTTCAATGCAATGCAATCAATTTGTGTAAAATTTTTTGTCATTTGTTAAATTGGAAATTTCCAGCTTCAGGTCGTCATGTGTCATATGCCTGAATCGGCTTGAATTGAATATTTGACCTGTTCTAGTTTCAATGCTGGCAAATTCCTTTGCACGTTTAAAATACCCTTTGTGCAGGTCAATAGGACTCTTGTGTGAATATACCTTTGCCAGCCAGAAATGTTGATAAACTCGCCGATGGCAAACTTGAAACATGCATAGAGTGCAGGTATTGTTGATTTTTAATTGCGCATCCTCATTGTGGGGCAAGCAAATTAAATAATTTATATCCTACTTGCCACAGAGCTGACAGAGACGACCACAAAGCACAAAGCTCCAGATGCAATTAGGCTCAGAGTCTCTACATCCTTCTCATGCGCTGCAAGAGAAAACATTATTTAACAGAATGCTGTTTGCCTGCCTGCTCTTTGTAGATGTTGCTCTCGGTTTGTCAAAAAGACTGCAAAAGACCCACACATCGCAAATCTGTGCACTTAAGCTCCGGGAACAAAGAAGTAGTCAAGAAAACAGCTCGTATACATTAAAGAGAAAGGTCAGCAATGGAAAATAATTTGGGAACACCAAAGCTTAAGTACTTTTAAATATGTTAGTAGTATTTATTGAAGTATAAGATTAGTTGGGCTATCTCCAAATTATTTAAATCAAAAAGGAAGGGTTCTAGTCCATAATATATTTTGTAGCCGGCTTCAAAAATCCCATCACCATTAAAGTTGGGGATTTGTAGTTGTAAGTCTACATGAGCTATAATTTTATGTATATTTTGCAGCGAAGAACATTTCATCTAGCTGATTTTGGATGCCATTAATAACGGGTAAACAGAGAATGACATAGTTATGCAAAAGTGCGTAACAGGCAGCATAGGCATCAACAGCCAATTCTATTTAATGTTATCGATAGCATCCTCCGCTTGCCAAATACAAATCGATTATGTATAGCAATATAGGCCACGGTACACAATAGAGTTTTGTGATTGGGTCTGAATAGATGTCGCCATTATGTTGAAAGTTAATCTAGATCGGCTATTTAAAATGCAAGAGCAACTATTTTTTTTTGGTAAAATTAGTTAAAACATACAAATACACATACATTAGAATATTTGTAGCAGCACTTAAATAATTAATATGTGTATCGTACACACATACAAATTTCAAATTAGTTGAGTTGCATTTAAAATTTCTCAATTTAAATTAGGTAACACATTGGCAACATATTAATATTCAGAAACAAAAAAAAAACAGACAGAAAAAGATTTGTTTTTTTTTTTATTAATCTGACATAAATAAAGAGTATTATTACTGTATTAATGCAATGCGAAAATTCTTATTTATTGATTTATTTTTTTAGCTCGTTATTAATTTCTTTTGTTGGCAGTTTGCCGACACTAGAAGTTTTCAACAATTTTCTCGCCTCCTCGTATGTTCTTAACAGCGTCCTCCATTACGTGGCGTATGAATTTAATTGCGTATACGTCGCGACTAAACGATGGACAGACAATTGCTTTATGACTCCACACAGATGCACAGAGACGCACACACCTGAACACGTGCACCGACGACACGTCGCTCGGTTTTATTGAAGTGTAACTCTTGACTGGACATTATGATCGTCTGGCGTTTGCCTGAGGCTGCTGCTACTGCTGCTACTGCTGCTCCTTCGCCTGACACCCGCAATGGCAGTCAAAGTGTTTATAGCGATGTCCCTCTTAGGTCTGGCAATGCAGCCATCAGTACCTGACAGCAGCAGCTGCTGGATGCAGTGAAAGCTCGGCACTTGGACGCATCTTGGACTCATCATCAATGTCAAGTGGAGGCCATTGCAGGCAGCAGCGGATGCGGCTTTTGTTATTATTGTCGCTTGGTGTCGTCAGCTAGTCGTCGTCTTTTTGGGAGCTGCAAGTTGTGGCTTTTATGGTGCACTTTCGACGCAATTGGCTTTAGTGCTTCTTTCTCGCACTCACTTGCTTTGTGTGTCACCGTGGACAGGCAAGACAATTAATTAAATGTTGCGAGAGGTGCAGACAGCGATGATGCAGCAGATGCCAGTTATCTGAGGAAGATTGTGCCTCAGTTACTTCTAGCTTAGAGATGGGGAACTTAACTTCTTTCTTTTTATGTATGAGATTACATTGAGAAAAGTAATGGAGATGTCTTCATTGAGATGTGATTTTTTTATAGGCAATGAAATCTCCTCACTCAGATACAACGCAAACAAATTTGTCGACGTGGCTTTATCTGGGGGCTTGAACGATTTTGTAGTCGTTGCTTTCGACCAGAAACTGCACAAGAGAGTGAGAATACTTTTAACCTTCTCATAAGGCCTTGCAAACGACCAGACTTCAGAACAAGTTTTCCATAATACCCTGTAGTTATTAAAATGATGAGATGGACTATAAAAACTAAGGGAAAATTTACGGGCGACACTACTTGAACTATAATAAAATATTTCAATTTATAACTGTCTTAAACAACTATTAGAAAAAATAATAACTTCAAACAAACTTTTGACAACTGCTTCCAATAAAATAATTATTATCCGCTTCCTTTGCTTTTATCACGGGTTAGGTTTAATATATATTCTATCAACGAAAATAAGGTTGTTAAATTAAATGTTTTAGCTGTTGGTAATATAATGGTAATGTTATATTCCCTTGCTATGAACTTGTTTGATTAAACTCAAACTATGCTTGTACTGCAAATACAAATTTAAAATGTTGATGGTAGCATCTTATTTGTTGCATGCAGATACTTTTAAAAACAGCATGTAACACTTACAGAGTCTACTATTCGGACGGTCTTGCACAGGGAAATTTGGAGTGGGTCTTGTGCTGCCTAGACAAACACTGTTACAATAATAATGTCGTAGACAGAAAAGGACTAAAATTCGAACCAAAAAAAATGGACAGGGACTGATATGCATTATACCTTACCTAAAATTGGAGAACTAAGATGGCATTGATCTCCTTCTATATCCATCCAAACTTGTAGCAATCAACAATAATTTTGTATCATATCCTAAACAAGCCTACGGTGCTGTAAACCTAAGGTGGCTTTTTATGAAAATAAATTAATTCATAATGATTTCGTTATAATATAATTCAAAGTACCCAAAGCCCAATTCATGGCAATAGTATTTCAAATGATTCAAATTAAACAAAATTGCTTATAATATTCCGTTTAATCTACTTATAGAAGCCAATATAAAATTCTTGTTGATCACCTTTACGCATTTAGCAACTCACAGCGCAAAAAGGACTCAACGTCTTTTCTACTACTTGTCTACTGAATAAATTTATTTTCCTTTGGCCGAGCACAAAGAGATAATTTTAAGAACCTACTCACAATCACTAATGGACAGAAAAAAATTACTCACCAAAATATTTATGAAACGAAGAAAGGACATCGGCGGCCAGTGCCGTGGTCGATGGCGTATTGTGTGGTGTGCTTGCAGTATTTTCCGGTAGTTGGATGAATAGAGCAGGTCTTCAACACTATGTTGCCAATAATATTGCGGAGAGAATCTTCACTCGAACATATAATTTTGCATTAAAGTTTGTATTTATGCAACTAATTAATTAATATAATAATAATTGTATTCATTTCTGCCATAAGCCATTTCACTGTCATATTAAACAACAATTTTAACGCTGCATTGTTGCACAAAAACGCCCCGAAGTCTAAATTAATAATCTTTCACTAGTCATTAAATCAAATAAATGTTCAGCGCATAAGTATGTAAGTCAACTTTGAGTTAAAAAACTTCATCAAGCATAATATCTTTTTTAGCTGACAGCAATCAACATCCGTTACATTAATTTCATGTTGCCGCACTGCTAACAATATTAAAATCTTTATCAAATCGAAATTAAAAACCAGTTTGAATTGCTTCCTTGCGACCCCACCTACATCCACACACACCACCCATAACTAGACTACAGTCATTCTGTTGCAGATCTACATCCTCTTGGTCTGGCCATAAAACTTTAAATAAATATGCAGCGTGTGCTGCCGTTTGCCATGGTGAAGCGGATGTAGTCTTCCAGTGCTGTCTGCTCCGTAACCGATAACATCATTATTGATGAAGACGTGGGTGGCCGGAGCAGGCGGGGGATTGTCTGAGGACAGAAGTCACTGCTGGCAAATGGTAAAAAGGCAGCAAAGCGTGCGCCGCACGAACAGATTGCAGGAATGTGCCTCAGCTGCCACAGCCACACGGCTACGGCTCGCACTTCCGACTGGGGCATTGGGTAGAATACGGCTGGGACTCTGGCATTGGCACTTGGGGTGCATAGGATGTTTAGGCTGGGGTGTTGGCTGGGTGTCGTCCGCTCGTTTAGAGATTGGAAATCGTAGACATCGTCGACGTAGCAGTCGTTGTCGTAATAACTGTAATTGATTTTTGATTTGTGATTTAATTTAACAAAGTTAAATGAATTGAAGTGAGGAGACGATGCCGTAGATTTCTGCTGCAACAGAGTGAGTTGGTGCAGGAATAAGCTAGGCTTAGCTTATGTCTTCCTCGTTACTCATCAGAGTATTTGTCAGAGCTTTGAAGCCGACAAATAAATTACATTTCTTACAACCTACATGCAAATCAGATCTTAGATTAAGCTAAAAGCTTATCACATTCCTAGTATCGATTGCTATCTTTCTAGAATTGGTATGTTATATTAAGCAATATTAATATATATATTCATTTTTATATTTCTTTATTTATTTACTATACTAAAAACAGTCCACAGGTTTTAATAAATTAAAATTGTGCATTAAGTAATTTAAAATTAAGAGAGAGGAATTAATTCACAAGCATTAAAAAGAAATATGAAAAATAAATACAATAAAATAAAATAAAGAAGATAATTAATATATCTGGGGATATGACATGGAGCCAAGTGTAATTATTAATTAATATATGAGATCTTATTCTCACGATACATAGTGAAATCGAAAATGATATTAGTTATTATAGTTATAGTTATTATAACTGTTAACGGACATAACTTTCTAGACTGTCCTGTTGATATTAATAAAGTTATTTCGGTCTTTAAATTTATTCTTATACAAACGGCTCTCGAAGCTTCTGAAGTGCACTTTTTCAAACCTGAGGTGTTTGATTTCCAAGACATCTTGGCCAATTATAAATATAGTTCGAATAATTTGTTAAAGATCATCA
Organism: Drosophila grimshawi; assembly: GCF_018153295.1. Taxonomy (NCBI): domain Eukaryota; kingdom Metazoa; phylum Arthropoda; class Insecta; order Diptera; family Drosophilidae; genus Drosophila; species Drosophila grimshawi. The sequence goes on from NW_025063240.1 coordinate 181,645, forward strand.
AAATTCGAAAGCTTACTTAGTTTCTGCTTAATGAATAAGTAATTTAAATTCGAGCAGCTACTCTGTAGTGGAATTAAATCGATCAAATGACGAATAAAGCCATACATTATAGTTCTAATAAGTGATTGTTTGCCTTATCAATGTATTTAGCATTTTAACGATGTATATCAAAATATATGTATGTACTGAAATCCAATTGTAATGTTTTCTTTCATTATTTGGAATCCTAATGCAATTCAGCCCTAATATAGCCACAAGTATCACAATGTGCGGAGTCTTGTTAAACATTTGCTTTCTTCACAATAAGACTCAATCCTTTTTTCTCAAATATTCATTTCCCATTTCTTTGCTTGTGCTTTATGTAATTTCTTTGCCGTTGTGTCCATGCTCTCAATTCAGATGGATAAAGTAATGCTTTTGACCAAACCCATTTGTTGTTCGCAGTTGCTTTTCAGACCTGGCCCTTCGTTTGCTTTGTCATTGCACGGGAAATTAATTTCCATTTATGTAGCTACACATTTTTGGTGGTTGCAGATTTCATTAGGCAACGAAAAAGCCCGCCAGGAGTCCAGGCAGTGCTCCAAAATTTACCCAATTCAACTTCATTTGTGAGCAAACAGCCAACAGCTGAACTGAAACTCCACAGTACAATAACAACAACGAGCGCAACTCTTGACTTGATTTTATGAGTTTTGGGCCAACTAGAAATGACTGCAATAACAGTAAAGCAACCCCAGGCTCACAGATGAACCCCAGTCGCAACAGTCGTAACTGTGCAACCCTCTAGCCAATCATATTGAAAACTTTTAGCTATGCCAGAATCCCACCGTTTACCCATAACCCCATTCTATCAACCCCCAACCCCCCTCCACTCATAGTGTGTGTTTCTGACTAATTCTACATTTTAATTGATGCTCGTTTTGTTTTACGAGAATCCTGGCTAGAAGCTACAAGCCATCAGATACTCAACTCAACTCGACTGCTCGCCCCAATTGTGCCTCAACTGCATTGTCATTTGCATATCTTGCCGGCATTTGCCTGTGCCTGTGCCACAAGCAGTTTATGGGCCACTGGGCTGTGGTTTACTTTTCCACGCCATCAAATCGCAGCCACCTATCCAATGACTGGCATAATTCACACGCCAATGACTTTGAAATCAGCGTAATACATGTACTCATATACTCACATACATATACGTACATATACGTGTGTGTGTATGTATGTGTGCATGTTTATATTTATAGCAATATGCATTGTGCGTTATATGGCACATCTTGGAAATCTTATCGGGTATAGCACAGCTCATGTAACGTGGAAATCGCTCGAATATTGAAATTGGCAATTTTGATATTCATTAAATGCGTCGTTCCGACCCGCTTCCATTCCCGCAGTGTGGCAGCATCATCTGTGCATGGGAGCGTGCTTATCCTGGCATCAGCTTTCACACAGAGCACCAATCAAGTTCCATAAGCATCAACGTCGCTAAGCAGCGAAATCAATAGGGCCCGGACTAAGTCTAATGTTGAGTTGTTGGCCATGGGTTTGGGTTTGGGTTTGGATTTAGCTTGGGTTGGGCTTGGGCTTGGGCGCCGAGTATCTCATTTCCGATAACCGCAAAAGAATTTCGCACGCTCTTCTACATATTTAATTTGTTATCGGCGTACTTAAAATTGCGATTCATTATGAACCGCTCCGTTTGATTTAAAGCTTTAAGACGTTTCCCCTTCAAATATAAATACATGTATGCATACTTGTTGGGGGCGTTATCCGCCCCACCGCTCGCTGTGTAAATTTCATCAAAATAAATACAATTTATAGCGTAATAAGCCAATTTATGCGCCATGTTAATTTTTCTAGCTAAGAAACGCACAATTTGCATAAATTTACGCTTTTGCGATGGGAATTGGTAGGGCACATGTTACTTAACACGAGTATATGGCAAATGTTAAATGTATAAATGGCAAATAAATAATATTTGATTGCCCCATCCCAAACAGTACATAACTTAGACCGGCTGAGTTATTGTTGAACTTGCCCCTACGAATTACAAAGTACATGCAGCACCCAACTCTCAACCTAATCCTGTGAAGAATCTTGGCAGTGCTAGATTTAATGGCCAAAATTAACCAATCAACCAAGAAATGTAAAAATATAAGCTTCAACGACGCTCACAATGCAATCAAAGCTTTACATTATTGTAAATTATAATAAAAAATCAGCTGGAACAATATTAAAATTAATCCCTACTGTTTTAATTTTTCAATGTAAATATTTGGGAATATTCAAAAATAATAAAACCATATAATCTTATCTTTAACATATATTGTTATAATAATAATAATTATATTTTTCATTATCCAACAGAGTCGATATACCCATGTATGAATTACATATTTTTCAGTAAGATGAAATATCTTTAGAAAACAACATTATAATTGGTACCAAAATGGATAGTCTTAATTTTTTTCAGACACATTTAGTATAGAATGTCGAGCTTCTCAATTTGAACAGCAATTATACAAGGTACTTTTTCTTGTTGAAACAATTGTAGATACTGTAGATCGAAGTAATTAAAACAGTGAGATAACAAATGTCTCAAACAGCCAAAAAGAACAAAATGAAAAGCAAACAATTTAAGCTTACCAATCACAAAAGAGCAGACCGAAGAAAATATTCCACAAGAGAAATGATAGCAAAAAAAATCAGCTTTGACAAATTTGTATGTGGAAAAAAAACAAAAAAAAATAAAGAGAAGACAAAGCGAATTAAAAAAGAGAAAAATGTCACACAGGACGTATGAGCAACATTTTTAATTTCTGAACATTGTTGCCGTAATTGGTGTGGCAGTTTAACTGACGAACACAGAAAAGTGGAAAAGTAAAAGTGTAAAAATGTGTGATGGACAGATAAATATATATATAGAGAGAGAGAGAGAGAGACAGAGAGAGAGAGAGAGATGAGAGAAAGAGAGAGAGAGAGAGTTTGCATAGAGTGCAAATGGATATTTAAATCATTTGTTTACATAGTTGTTGTCTGTCAAGTCAATTTAATTTGTGATCAAAATTATTTCACCACAGTTGGATTATTTGATATTCAGTGACTGCCTCTAAATTAAAAACCCACTATTTTGGCACTGTCAGAATATTTCTAGTTCCTTTGGCATTGTATTCTCTCATTGGAGTATCACCTTTCATATAACTATAGTTATCCAGAAAGTTGTCTTCACTTTAATTGTGTTAACCTTTGATTATGTCGCTTCCTGGTCGCCTTCTTTAGCATTGTGCTCTTAAATTTCGCTTATGGAGCAATGCACTAGCCTGGAAATTATTCTTCTGGCCCAAGTGATAAATTGTGTACTGGACTCAGTGCTGCACTAGGCTCTAAGTGAAAAATAAAAAAATTGCGTTTACAAAAGATAAACAACACAATGGGCGAGAGTGCAAGGCGCGGGGCTGTGTCGGTGTCAGAGGGGGCTGAGGGTAGCATAAAGTAAAACTGTATTTAATTAACCGACATTGCAATTACAAATTCTGTGCAGCGCGGCGCACTGAACCAGTGCCATGTCCATGGCCTGGACTACGCTCCTCAGCCCGGCTCCCTCCTGACCAAAAGGCAACATCAGAATCAGCAGCTGTTCGGCATACTAAAAAGGACTCAAAGCCCAAGCGACGAGCTCTACACAGCACGGCAGCAAAACAATTTCATTTTGTCCACCACCACCGCCAGCAGGACGAGCTCTGCCTGCAGAGACGTGGTCAGCAGGGATGTTGCTACAGCTACAGTTCCAGTTAGCCAGCGGAGTCAGGCCAGGAGTGTACACAATGCAGCAGTTTCGAGGCATGCAAACAAAAGCTCAAAAGCGCAGTGGAAACTGCAGTGGAGCCTTGGCTTGCCTTTGCCTTTTGTTTATAGCTTCGACAATTTACACCTTCAAGAAGTGAAGCTTCTTTTATCATTTCTCAACTTTGTCCTGACTGGAAAAAAATTAACAGTAGCAAAGTTATATCCTCACTGCCAGCTGGTAGCCCCACCAGCCGTAGCTCCTTATCAGTTTTGTGTACAGTCCTCGGCAGCAGCCAGGCGTCCCTTCACAGCACTCCTTTGCCACTTTTAAAAATGGTAAAAGAAAGTTGTGAATAACTCAAAGTCTTAATGAATTATGGCTTCGCGCTGTCATTCCCCATGCCCACTGTCATTGCCACTGCCATTGCCACTGTCACTGCCACTGCCATTTCTTTTGATTTTGCTTTTGGGCTCTGTTGTCTGTTGACTCGTCTACATTTGCCAGTTGCCAAAGTTGAAATGAGTTCGAAGTTCACTCATTCCAGAAGTTATGGCTGATTTGTGTGAGTGATAATAGTGATTATGACTATTATGAAGGCGAATCGGTGTTCATTCAGATTTAAATTAGTTTCTTTATTATCTTTTGTAGATATATGTGATTATTCGCTCATTGCTATCCAGTTTCACTTCCAGTTTACTCATATACCTCTCCCAGATAGCTCACTCTAACCTTACACGACTGGGACTTTAACTGTTGTTTCTTATTGTCATTTATTCCTATAAGTAATATATAAATATAAATATAAATTACCCCATAGTAAAATTATATATTCCAATCCAAATCCAGTTCTTGTTATTGATATTATTGATATATTTAAATACGAATTTTGCTAACAGTTGTATTCCTGCCTTCAATATAATGTCAAAAAATTATTTGATATCTAATTTTTGGTTTTAAGTTTTGTTTCTATATAAATCATTTTTAACATAGCTGATTCAACTGGTGTTACTCTATAACATTTTTTTTCTTTCAATCCTTCATCTAATAACGTTAAAAGTTTCCATTTATTTAGCTCTGTTATTATTATTGTTATTGCGATGAATTCAACAACAAAGGAAGAATATACACAAGTCGTGCTCGAAGCTCTGTTTAACAACTGAGCTGCCCCAAGTGCAGATTACATGCAGAGTATACATGTATGTAAAAAATGAGAACAACGCCAAACTTATAGAAACTTAGTAGTACACATCGAGCCGGAGGGGAACAACAATCCCCTATAAATCAAATTCCAAAGCATAAAATCTAAACAACTGAAATGAATGTTACCAGCCAGCAAGAGAACAAGGACAACAAACAAATAATTTCATGTCATACACTGATGAAAGTTTTGTACTTTTGATGTTCCCTTTCCCTCTCTCATCACTCTCTCCCTCACTCTCTGTCTCTCTCTCTCTATCTATTTATCTCTCTCAATCTCTGTTGCTCTTTACAATGTGCACTGCAGAAAATTAAGCAATTTAATTTAATAGATACAAAGCATCAGCATCAGGAGGGACTGGCAGTGTAAGTGGAATTGTGCACTGTGCGAAATTACATCCATAAACTGGGTGAAACATTCTTGTACTTTCGTATGTAGCAAGCCTTTAGTTTTGCCTCATGCCCAGCTGCAGAATAATAACTCAACACATATTTAAATGTACAACTCTCTGCCTCCTTTCTCCCCTTCCTTTCGTTCGTTGCAACGCCCCAATGACCAATGCACTTGGAGCCAGTTGCTGCAACTACCGCTTGCCCTGGCTGTCCAGCAAATGAAAATTTAGTGTGCATGTTCCTGCTGCCAGAAGCAGTGCCATAGTTCCAGTTCCACTTCCACAGCTCGCCATAAAGCCACCCCCCAACTCTCCTCCCCGGCCCATATGAAATATGTTTGTGGCAGTTGTCGTTGTGTAAAAGTTGTTGCTGCAGAACTGCGTCGCATCGAAAGCTAAATCAAAATTTCTATGAGCCGCAACTACTGCCACCAGCAGTGGCAGCAGCAACAACAGCAGTTGAAGATGATTTCTATCTGAGTCTGCTAAGCAACTAATTTCAGCTTAACCCACTTTTCCAAAGCAATTACCGTTTCTGACCCTCAGTGGCCATCGCTCTGATTTATGGCATTACGTAGTACAACAAATGCAGGCTGACAACGGATTGCGAATTGTGTTTTTACTGCCACTGAAAAGGACTGAAAGACTCAAAATCGCCATTTAATGTAAGTGAAGATAAATTATTACAGCAACAGCAACAGCAACAACACCAACAACGACCAACGACAAAGACAACGATGACAACGACAGTTGTGAGGGGAGCGGCTGCTGTCAACAAACCGGAGATCAGGCAACATCCGTTTCATAAACGGATGTCCGGTTTGTTCGCACGTTCACGCTGTGCTGCCATTGAGAAAAACAGTTTCACGTTCTCCCTGCCCTCTCCCCTCGACGGAGTTGCTCACTGGGCCATCTACTCGGTTTTTGAAAATTGAACAGAGTCTAGGCCTAGAGTATGCCTCTGTAAAGAAAGTCGTGTTTTCTTTAGTGACACGAACACACTCCGAATACAAAAAGTCGACATCAATTAATATAAATACAATATATTAGTATATTTTATATTCAGCAATTCACGTGTATATAAACATTGAAGTGCTTATTACACACATATGAAACAAACATAAATAGCATTATTTCTCAATTAAATGTGTGTGTCACGTCATTGATTTTTAGGAATTTATTTGTATCTTGCTCTGTATATTTATGGTGCTCTGTATATCTTCAAAATATTCTTGTAAATTAACAATAATTTTAATGAGTGTATGTCACATGAGAGCATCTGTCAAGACTGAAATGTCAGCTCTTACCAATGTAATTTTTCCAAAGTAAACCTTTACTTTGTTGTTTGTTGGCTCAGCGTGTGTTTTTTATGAGATTTGCAATTGAATTGATATGTTAATAGATAAGCTTGACTACAGCTTGATTTGTCTCCGGCATCTGCTCGATTTTTAGATTTAGCTTGAAGCTGTCACTCTATTAGGATTGGCACCTGCACAGCTGCTTTGTTCAATTTGCGTGCAATGTATTTGTCCAAGGATTGTTGGCATTCATTTAAGCTGACTGCCATCAGCTTGCGACACCGTCACCCTCAACACTTGAATCTTTGGGCACAATTGCGATGCAGGTTGGAGGCGAATTTGATTTTATTTCACAGACAACAACCTACAGACAGACAGGCAGATATACAGATTGACAGCGTGCTGAAATATTACGCGAATTTAGCATTTCAATAGAAAATCGAATATTTCAAGTGGCTGGTAATGACATTTTCTCAAGTGCGAGTAGCAAGCAGTTCACCAAGAATCCAGCGGGTAAACCGAAACCATTCCCAGTCATTCTGTCATTCATTCACTCGTCGCATTTCTGAGGTAACCACGCGAGTTTATGTGGTGGATGGAGCTGGAGCTGGAGCGGTAATTGAAGCTGCCATCTGATTTATTAACTCAATTATGTCCCAGGAAACCAACCCCAACATCCATCCAGCACAAGGGGAGTGTTATTCTGTTTACGCCTGTTAATGCAGAGAAAAATTGATGCAAATTTACGCATCGCCTTGCAAAAAAATTCCACTTCAATTCTGTGCATAATTCGATTCGCAAAAAAAAAAATCAGATTAATCGAAATATATTCAATGAAAACGGGCAGAAGGATGTGGGAAAAGGTGCAAACGGAATGTGGTGGTGGGAAAATGTTTCTTGTAGTGTTTGATAAATTTATTATGTATTTGAACATAATATGGCATGTTAGGGAGTGTATATATTTAAATCAATAGAAATAAACTCAAAGAACTAGGTTGAAGCATACGTTATTTACAAGGCCTGCTCCTCATTTTGCCATCTTCAACTGTTAAGCCCGCAAATTAGCTGAGGAGTTCCAGCAGTCATTTAAAGACTTTGTCTTGGCTTAACTGTGCATTTGCTTATAATTTATGAGCTCAGTTCCATTGGCAAATATTGCCATCCGTTTCCTTTTTGTGATGTAGTTCGACTCCATTAGACAATTACGAAATAGGCTTTTAGCCGGGACCCAAACTCTTCGGCTATCTTTGCGCTTTGCTAATTATTTCTTAATGTCGCCTGTCAGTGAAAGGCCTGCCATTTCCGTTTCCGCTGTAACTGAAACTGAAACTGAAACTGAAACTGTCAATGGAATGTGGTGGCATCATCAATCTGAATCAGTATACAATAGCGCTGCTTATTACGAGTATATGTACTTATTAAGAGAGATGGTCTTTTAACTGTCGCTAACAACCACACTCGACATTCTCTTCAAGCACTCATTATTAGCAGCCATAACTAAGCACATTTAAATTTACAGAAAGCACAGCAGCTGGCCTTACAACTAACTAATTACATCCAAGTACAACGAGGGCTACACAAGTGGGTCCCAACAGTTGCCACTCGGTGTCAAATTACGAATAATTATATGGGAAGGCGTGACACAGTTGCAACTGGGCACACGCTGCGTGTTGTTGCACCTGGCCGTTAACTGTTCTAGGTGTAAACTGGCCCAATTGGTTGCATGTGTTGCTCTTGCTATTGGCATTTGTGGTCTTGCTGACCTCGTCATGAGCCCGGCTGCTGCTGCCACTGCAGCTTGTGATAATGATGATTGTTGTCGTTGTCATTGTCGTGGTCGACTAACCCAACTGACTCCCTATAATAGGAAAGGTCGTAGAATTCATCGCCACACTTATCAGAAGTGCAATTATAAAAGCTATGCAGCACCAGTTAAATTTTATTGGCTTATTTAAATTGGCTGCTTGCTGATCTGCTTTTAATTTTTGGGTCAGGCGAACTTCGAAATAACGAGCTTAAATAATACATATATAGATTAAATAAATGTTATGTATCCGTCTGATAGAATTGCAAATTAGCATAGTTTCCTTAAAATTAATGCAATTTGTGTTCCTGAAAAGGTCCTTGTCAATTAATGGGACATCCTGAAACTGAAATCGTCATCCAACCAAAGAGAATTGGGTGGCAAATATGGTCATAATCGCATCTACTTCAGCATCAAATTTGACAAAATCGTGTGATATATATATATAATAATATAATAATATAAGTAATCCTTATATATATATATATATATGTATGATATGCCATGGAAAATTGGACAAGCCAAGTAAAATGGCCGCAGAAAAGGGAAAAAACAATGTGTATGATTGGTCCAATAAAAATATAAAAGGTAAACTCAGACTGGAGATTGAAAACTATAAATGATTGTATACAAGTCATTCAGATGAGCAGCGACTAATCAATCAAGGAGAGCAGCACCAGACATGAAATCCAGAAGCAATTGAAGAATATGCATGATTATAGTATAAATAAATGAGTGCTTGTATGTAAATTGTCCTACCTACTAATTGATTACCTACTGATTTCATAATAACATGTTGGAGCAAACTCCATTTTGCAATCGTCAGGTATAAGTTTACATTTCATTGGTGACATGGTCGTACATTTTTAAAGGATTATTTAATACTCTAATCTATTCTGTGAATTTAGTGTAATCCTTTAAGAGTTATCTTAAAATTCTGTCGGTGATTAATTCAAATTAATAAATAAACTGCCTCTAAAAACTATCTCTTATCAGGAGCTACTGAAGTCTAAGTGCTTGCCTGATCAACTGCTGCGCTCAGGTCTACTACCCAATATGCAATTAAATGCTGATATCAGAAATCCAATAACTGTCTTAGTTCTGCTTCTAGTGAGCACTACAAATGTAGAGCTTCTGTGTGAATTGAAATCGTGAAGACTTCAACGAAAAACTACCCCACAAATGCAGTTAAGCAATCATATTCACATATGCCTTGAATTTGCAGGCTCCTTTGCGAGTTTAACGTCCTGTTCAAGTCATTTGCACCATTTGCATTGTTTCCATGCATGTGTGCTTGTGGGTGTGAGTGTGCGTGGGCCAGAACGCTGACAACGTTGTCGTTCTGCGGCCATTGTCTGCCACTATGGCAACTATTGTGGCTCCTTTTGTTTCTGTGCATCGCGCGCTGTCGTCTAATAAAAGCGCCTCATAATGTGGGTCATTGTACCGCCATATGGCGCTGCATTTGTCACTGATAATAAGAACAACATCAAGAACAGCAAGTAAAAGTGCTCCAGTCGAGAGAGCTCGACCGAAAAATACCCTGTGCCGAACGCTCTACTAATCATAGACTGTACAAGTAGATTCTCATTATAAATATAAATTATCCAAATGTTTACATGTATTGTAATCGAAATTCAATTTTAGGGCTATCGATAAATTAAATACATTTCATCTGGTTCACGCATACGATACCTCAGGCTCTAGGTTGGCTCGGCTGATTATTCTTATCAAGACTGTATATACTTGTATTGCACAACTATATGATATAAAAATAACAAAGAAATAGTAATAAACGAGTGCCTAGAGCGTCTAATTACCAACACAGTCGCCTGCAACAGCCGCAGTTGTTGCAAGGATGCATAGGGGCAGCCAGCCAATTAAGCAACTGCGGCACAATGTCTTCAATTTTTCATTTCGCATTGATGTACTTCCAAATAGTATAAATGCTGTCGGAAGCTTGATTCGCAAAGCGAATCAAGTCAGAAAGCACACAATCAAAATTAAGGCAATGTTAAGTTAATCTTTAGTGATTTCGAATAAATTAAATTCGCATGGGAAGTTGACCGTCGGAGAATTTTGATAACATATAACTTAGAATTAGGTTAAACCGGTTGTCAGCCCGAGGGGTTGACACACATAGGCCATGTTTGGGCCGTTGTGATACCGTATGGGATCTGGGGTAGATTTCTCCAACACTCGTGTTTTAAAACCTAAAAAAAATATAATAAAAAACAAAAAGTTTGGCATTTGACCAGCCAGTTGCGTTTATAAATTGGCCGGTTTCGTGCTTGCTAGCTCTGATAGGCCTGTTAAGGAATAATTTCCCAGGATTGGCAGCCGTTTCCTGGCAAGTGCTGGGCAGAAGTAGAAGAAGTGTTCTGGGGATTCCGCCTCGTCCTCCTCTTTGCAGCTTCTGCAGAAATCATTATACAGCACCTGGAGTCTGTTGACGTGAATGCCGACCAACCAGTGCCCTGTTAGAGCTCGGATTACTGCAGAGCAGTTCGTGCGACTCAGATTTCACAGCTCTCTACTGTGCTTTGCGTTAATGTTGGGCCATTTTTGGTGTGCTATGCGGGCGCAGGTTGCATTTCGTCATTTATCATTTGACCTGCGCCTACTTTTTTCTTTGATATTCAGCTTGCAGGTAGCTAAAAGCATACTTATACCTTACTTTCCTAGCTAACTCATCAGCTTTACAGTTGCCTTCAATGTCCTGGTGTCCAGGAACCATATCATGCAGAGATTTGCGACAGCTTGTTTCTGATACCTTTTAGGCAATCTCGTGCTTCTTTTATAGCAAGTTCTTAGAATTAATAAACAACATCTTTGCATAATATACATATATTATATTACATATATACATATACATATATTGTGAATTGTTTAGAAAAATGAAAATTATTTGAACAAGTTTTCTCATCTCAGTGCCATATTTATTTGGTGACGCTTTGGTAAGCTTATCTCTCTAATAACATATGTACAACAGTGCTTCAAGTTTTACAGCAAAAAGTCAACCCGTCAACCACAAGTATTTGAGAAAATATGAGGACAATACAATATATTGAAGATCACGAGAAGTTTAATTCGTATGGAGAGGCACACAATTGCCATAGGCTGGGAGGTCATCTGGCTAGCATTAATAATTAGGCCGAACTTGATAATTTAAAAGTGAAATTGAGACCATCGCTTTTGAATTGGATTGATCTTAATGATCTCAGCCAAGGCGGCAAATATATATCACTTACTACTGGCGATGAAGCATCATTATTAAATTTGTTTTATGGCTAACCAGACAATTACTAGAGTGATGAGCATGTCTACATTTATGAATGATCTACCATACAAATTACAATATAATTTTATTTGTGAGACATTAAATGTGTGATAACAAAAAGTTTGCAAAAATGCAAGCAATACTATTATTAACGAGAATTGTATTCATTTAACTAAAGTAGATTGAAGGCTTGTGCTATTCATTTAAATTTGATGAATGTGTGTCAGATGATTCACAATCTAAGATACACATTAATGTATTTTATTTTATTGCTTAATTTTCTGTCCTTACGGTCATATTTATATATTTATTATGCCCTGAACACATTGGAAATTTATCAGAAGAGCACAATAATTTTGTAAGTAACAAGCAGAAGGAAGCATCAGCCCATAAACATATATTCTCTTTACCAAATCAACAGCCCAGTCGATATAGCCATGTCCGTCTGTATGAACAGACTTTAGACTTTAGGTTCTCGTATACAACGAGCAGATAAAGTTAGCTTAATTTTATGGATAAGTGCTTTAGTGTCTCGAATATCGATACATTTCGATTTCCGGGATGGCATGATGAGCGAAGCGAGCATAAATGTTTATTTGTCGCAAGTCGGTGATTTCAGTTCGGGCTTGTGAATAAATATGCATGTATGTGTATATCTGCTAATTTAGTTTTTTTTAACTCTTTAGTGCCTGTGCTGACATAAGGAAAGGGTGCACTTGCAGAACTGCTCTCATTTGGGTTTGCAAAACTTTTAAAGGGAAATTTGGCAATAAAACTATAATATAATTAACAACAACGTTCAGGGAAGGTTCAGAGTTATTTTAACTCGATTAAAATTCAAGTGAAAGTGCTGTTGAGTTATATTCATGCTCAATCCGAAGATTATATCTTCAATAATACGAAATACGCTTTAAATATACGAGAACTGCTTACAATCTATAGCTCAGATAGTCTCCAGCTCATATAGTCTGAGCTGTTGATCCTGTTCATGAATATTGTTAAGGGGTCTTTAGGCTGTCACATTATATAAATGGGAGCACCCAAAAGTATGCAATTGTTTTAATATTGAAAATTGAATATGCGTTTTCCCGACAGGTGGCGCCATATACAATTTTAATTTTTATGGCATTTCACTACTGTAAAAATTTCGCTGCGTTTATTGTAGATTTAACTGGATATTACGCAGAGCTCTACCATTTCAATTCATTTCCTTATAAAACAAATATTGATTTTATTCAATTTCACTGTCGGAAGCAGAGCAGAAATATTTGGATTTTATTAAAAGCTGCCGAAATGTAAATAGATTGAAATAATATCGCAACCATATTCTACATTTAAGAGATACAAATATTTTATATGGATATTGTGATATTGTAATTTGTAACAAGTTAAAATATATTAAATAATATATATTAAAAAATATATAAAATAATATATTCAAATTAAAAAAAAAATAGCGCGAAAAAACAATATGAAATTTATTCGGGCTTAGATACATATTTTTAGTTAGTTGGCTTTGCATTTTTCTATTAATCAATTCAAAAAAATTTCAAATGATAATAAATGTATGCACCTCTGTCTGCAATTCTATTGTGTCCCCAACACAGTGAAATAAACGTGTCTGTAAGATAAATAAATGAATTGTACAAAATGTTTCCTTTGTCACATTGGCACCTTCGAACTTGCAACTAATTAAAGTTTACGTAACTTTTGCGACAATCAATGTAGTCAATGGTTGCCAAAGTACTTAAACATTTGTCGTGGATGCAATTGAGATGTTTGGCTGGCGATAAATGCGCGCAACAAATTTGTAGCTCAGTCGTTTGCCGATAGCTCATGACTTTTGCGACTTTCCGATTTGTTATTCCACAGAATCTGATGCCAGCCACTGCATTCAGCATTTAAATATTCGCCTTTGAGCGCATTTTAGACACATTTCCAATTTGTAATAAAAAAAAACTATGGGCAGCTTTGGGTGCTTTAGAAAGTACGAGTTTTTTTCTATATGAACGAGTAGAAGAATACTTATAAAAAAAAGGAAACAACTGCTGGTCAATCAAGTTTTAGTTTGCAATAAAGTGCAGCGCATGTTGCAAAAAGAAAGGCCCGCATCAGGCAGGCAAAGTGATAGATTCGCCAACTCATTGAATCAGGTTACCAGCCCAAACGGACGGACAGACGACCAGGCAGACTGAGAGGCGAACCCACAATTCGAGCAGCTGCTACAAAGCATTCTTTGCCAGCGTCTTTGAGCGCCTTTCACTCTTCCGTTGCTACAGTTAACTTCAACTCTGAACACAGGCACCGGGCACCGTGCACCAGGCACCAGTCCCAGCGACCGCCATCACCAACATATCGTTGCCATCGATTTGTTTGTGTGTTTGTGTTATCGCTGCACTTCTATAATTTTATGACTCCGACGCCGATTTCCATAGCCTGGAGTTATGACTCCAACTGCGATTCGATCGTTATGTTTGAGACTTGTCAGTTCCTGGGCAATGAAGACATATTATGGTTGTAAGCAAGTCACTTATGGCTGCCCCATGGCTCTGTGCTCTTGTTTAATGAGGGAAATGGATTTGGCTTTGTAATTGCAATTGTGTGAAAATACTATATACATATACTATAATAATAACCCATAATAACTAATATAAATTTAAATGGCAGCTTGTTTGTATAGGAACAAATATAATATATAATATAAGGGAATCGGGGCTTTTATTGAATTTACTTAACTTTACGTCACTTTGAGTATTTGCTCGCTACGACTGAAAATCTTAAAGATTCGCTTGTGACTTGTATTGTTGATTGCTGCGTCTTTTATTGTCTAAGAAAGTTTCTCCTAACAAAGTCTTAAAAAATTATTTCTAGCTCCAAAAGTAGGTTGCCAGTACTTTTCGATCTTTGGTTGCATTTCTAGTCGAATTATTTGGTTAAAACACGGTTTGGGCCCCCAGGGCTGAAGCACTTTTCTTTGTGGCCAATGTCTGATTATTGATTTGGTTTGTTAAATATTGAATATTTTTAAATCTGCTGGATAAACCTTATGAGTCAGGCAGACATACAAATATTAATTAATAACTTTCATATATCCCCCTCTCCAAATATTATGAACAATTCGCAGAATACTGCTGTGTAAGTAAGTATATGATTATATACATATTATGTATATTAGAAAACTTTTCTCAACATGCTTATAATTTGCCATGCGAATCGCACTAAAGAATAAGTTTGAGGCACACCCCGTAACCCCGCCCCGTCGCTCTTCCAGCCCATTCTCATTCTCATCCTCATTTTGGTGGCGAGTGCAATTTTCAACTCTCTCATGCAGAGTTTCATTTTGTTCCATGTGAGTGTGTGTGTGTGTGTGTGTGTGTGTGTGTGTGTGTGGGTGTGTGTGTGCTTGTGTGTGTCAGTATTACGCCAGCGGACAATGGCAAAAGTTTCTGTTACGGCTCGATAAAGTATCTGTTAGATACAATTTACAATATTTCGCTAGCGCCTGGCGCACAAGTGAAAGTTTTTCGCCTGCCCAAAAAGTATGGCTTTAATGATAATGACTTTAGCTGAGCAAAAAGTGGCGCAAAGTTTAGAATACGCCAACGCAACGCTTTTGCGGATTCTCCAAATGCCAAACAGCAGAAGTTTACCACATCCACACCCATGCATGCCACACACATACACATACACATACACACACACACAACACCACATGCACAAAAGATACGCAACGAGTTGCGCAAAAAGTTTTCTACGTGTCGGTTTTGCAACATGAAATTGATAAGACATTTTGAGTGTAAGAGTGTACAAAATGCACACAAAAAGTGGACAAATTTCGAAGAATCATAGAATATGTAAGAATATGTAACGATTGCGTGTTTAGCAAGAACTTCCAATGCAGAACATTCTTGAAGTTATATTCCTCCAAAGCACTCAGCGTGTTCTTATATGTTCAAGAGTTGAGTGTGCTCAACACATTCTTAAATTGTAAAGAACACATTATCCAGTGAAGTATTTAATATTTCTAAGGCGTATTATATTCATTTATGCTTGAATATAAATAAATATCTGTGAAGTGACGTAAACAATGAACAAGATGGATCAGTTATCTTAGACAAGCCGAAGATTAAATACTCTCGTAAAGCGGAGTTAATCTCCAGCTGTATGTCAAATTTTATGTTAATTTTTTCTGCATCCTTTAGTACTTGATATATTAAAATTATATTTGTTTGTAAAGAATATTTTAAAAAAACAAACACTTCGTCTTGCATAAATATTTTTCTTATGATTCTAGTTTGATGTTTCGCTTTTATTATTTGATTATTTACAATTTTTGTAGTTTTTTTAATTTAGCTTAGCAAACAAATGGATATATACAAAGTTTCATTAAGATGCCATTTAAACTAAATTCGGCGCATATAATTCTAAAAATGTTAACATCCGGACATGACTATATCGATAGTGATTCATTGTGATTCAGATATGTATATATGTATATGTATATGAGACGCACAAGTGTAAATAAAGAAAGTTTTTTATAAGTAAAACCTTTTGGGTTGAGTTTTATCACTCACTTATTAAGTTAACGTCACTCGCAAGACAAACTTCTAAAATGATTCATTCATATATTATTTATTATTATTGAAGGATTTTCTTAACACTCAAACCTTTTAGATCTGACTGCAACTTACATAGTTACTAGCCAAAAATCGTAAAAATTAGCTAGCCCTTCTAAGCAACACGATCTTGGCTTGCAACGATTTAATTTTATCGCAGACCCACAGCAACAACAACCTCAGCGATTTATTGCATCAGTCACAACAACAACAACATCAGCAACAACAGCAACAACAATAAAAACTCAACATTCGCTAACGTTGTAATCGCCCAAGAGACACAATAAAAAAAATCACAAAAAACAAAACAAGCAACCTCAGCAGCCCAAAAGGCTACCAGCTAAACGAGCCGAACTACAAGCCACCTCAGTCTGCTGTCTTCCGTCTGTATTCTTCAGTCTTCAGTCTTCGGCCTGTGGTCTGCAGTCTTCTGTCCTGCGTCTGCAGTCTTCATTCCTCAGTGCTTAGTATCTGGTCTCTGGCATTTCGGCAGCCTCATCAACGCGCTAATCTTGTTGTTGTTGTTGTTGTTTGTTGTTGCTGTTGTCGTTGTCGGCAACGTCCTCATCATCAGCATCTCGAACCTCGAACCTGGACTCTCTCAGGCTGTTAAGAGTTCAACTCGTGATGTTAGTGGTTCAAGACAAGGCAGCGATTTCCTCATTGGTCCACTATTCTCTGGCGTTTGTTGTTTTCTTTTGTTGCAATTGTTGCTTTTGTTGCTTTTGTTACTGTTGTTGCAGTTGTCTCTGGCGACATTCTGTCAAGACGATCACGAAGCATTCGTAACACATTTGTTGCAATTTTCGTCGCTATTTGTTACGGTTCAAGCGAGGTTGTTCCACGGGGAAAATCTCGGTTCCATCTGAGTTCTACTGCTGTTGTCGTCGCCTTGGCGGAAATTAGCAACGTGTAAAATATGCACTAGCTGAAAGACGCTAGTTGCAAGTCGCGTTGTCGGTTGGGTTGTTCACTCTCAATGCAGATCATAAACAACTCACATAACCACATAACAGCAACTATTGCTGACAAGGTTCGCTCATGTGAAAAGAGCCGATTATTGTGCTTTCGAAAGTGCCAAGCGCAAAATGACAATTACAGCAACTTTGCTATAAATCTAATCTGATCATTTCCAATTCAACAAACAAATAACTTCTGTTCTGATCATCACCATATTAATATCTTTATATGCATGTCAATAATTGTGCTTATGTACCTACTATTTATTTACTTTAAAATGTTTTATTTTGGTCATGAGCGAACTTAGTTTAGTTTATCTTAAGAAACAGTTGTTTTTCTTTATAATGTTATCTTTCGCTTTTTGCCTATACGCTAATTCAAGCTTAGCATGCAGCTTTGCTTCAATTCATGGTCGCCCGACTGATTTCCTTTTTCTACAGAATTTCCCGCACTATTTGCCCTAGAGCAACATCAATCACTTCACTTGAAACCCAATCAATTATCAATTGCTTTGCATTCTCAACGGACTCAGGTGCACAATGCTCTCCCCAGTTACCCCCTGCCGACGCCCACGTCTGTTCATATAATAGTCTTCTAATTGTTTAATTGAGACCCTATGCAACAACAGGAACAGCAACAGTAACAGTAACAGCCAGCCACAATACACAGCGTACTGAGCCCGTGTCCTCTCTGCCCTATTTTGTGGCTGGCCATCAGCAATTTGTGCAAATTGCACGCACGTAGCTCGGGCTATGGCTTTGGCCCAAACCAGTCGATAAACATATCAACACCTGTTATAAGGTATGTGTGTAGGCAACCCGTTGCAAATATTGAAAATCACTGGCATCATTGTGCCACACACACACACACACATACACACACAACCTGGCACTGTCGTACCCACATGCGATTGTCGACAAGCTAAATAAATTTTATTTGCTTGATTTTCGACGCGGCGCATTCGCAATTTTTATACAAATTCACGCAACAATGGTGAGCCAAACGAGCTGGCAACTGAGTGACGTGTATCCTAGTCAATCAAAGGACGCAGGACAGCAACGGAGAGGCAACATGGAGAAGCAATGTGTGTCGTTCGTATGTGTGTGAGGTGTGTGTGTGAGGTGTGTGTGTCCTCTGCTTGTTAATCTCGCATGTTGGCCGTTTGTCGCGTGCAACAATATTTTCACCAGATATGTATACCTGCAACATTCTGAATTTCACACGCGAGTTGCTCTGAATCCGTTTAAGCTCTCCTCCTCGTCCTTGTCCTCGTCCTGCTGTCCAGCAGAACGAATTCTATGCTCTCCTATTTTGTTGATAACCATTCGCGGCACGTTCATTTGATTGAATTGAAGTCGCTTTTGCCGTTTTTGCCTCCCTGTTGTTGTTGGTGCTGTTGGTGTTGTTGGTGTTGTTGTTGTTGCCGTTGCCTAGGCTTGTTAGCAACATTGTCAGCTGCCTGTCCGTCTGTCTGTCGTATGTATGTCTGTCCAGCTGTCTAGTCTAGTCCACTCGATCTCCATGCACGTCCATGCAACAATTATTCAATTTGATGCGCCTCGCCTTTTGTTTTGCCAATGCCCAACTCAACCCTTCCCTTTCATGTCCATCCACCCCTTCCTCTCCTCTATTTCTCCCGCTGCTACATTGTTGTTACTACACTTGAATGCCTGCCAAATGTGTCGGGCGTGAGAGTTTACACCTGTGCCAAAGTGTGTCTCCACAACGGAAGCGGCGCCGAGCGTGCCCCTCATCCCCAAACAGGAAGTGGATTTAATGCGGCTGCAATTTGCAAACCCGTTTAGCCAACGCATTAACACCAGGCAACCAGTACTCCTCCCCTGCCCCTCCCCCTTCCCAGGCCACTCTTAGTACTCATATGGATTATATTTTATTGATGTGTTAATGTGTAGCACCTAAATTTATCAGCATTTAATGGGCACATATCATATACATAACAGTTTCATTCCAACGGACAAAAGGTATTTAAGATTTAAAGGAGAACGGAATTGAACTCTAAAATTAGTTTACAGGTTATTTAATTGGAAGGATGTCTGCCATTCCTCTCTCCAGTAAACAAATCTCAGTTTAGATCAATAAATAATGAATTTAAAGCGATTTCCTGACTGTGCAAAAATAAGAAATAGTAGTCAAAAAAGATAAATATAATATAATATAATTTATAAATACTGATAATAAGTAAAGCAAAAATATCCCAAGCACTTTAAAAATTAAAAGACTAACAAAATAAAAGAGATAAGAATTAATTTATTGGTTGCATGCTTGCTGGATTCCCACGACGAGTCGACCACTCATTTGGCTAAGCCCATTGGGGCCACTTGAGTCCACTTGCTTCACGCCACTTGGTCTGTATGCTAATCATCAAAGCAAATCCAGCATAATTGAACTTAAACGGAAACTCATAAAATGCACTTCAAAAAGCTAAGGCTCCCCTTAGCTCCCCTCGCCATAGCTACGACTGACAGTGTAAACAGTTAACATGCTAAGCTCATTGAAGCTGCCATTGTAAGTGCAACCCGTTGCCACGCAGGCGAGGCAGATGCAGCCCACGCGATGCCAGTCGATTAGTC
Organism: Drosophila grimshawi; assembly: GCF_018153295.1. NCBI lineage: Eukaryota > Metazoa > Arthropoda > Insecta > Diptera > Drosophilidae > Drosophila > Drosophila grimshawi. The sequence goes on from NW_025063240.1 coordinate 201,567, forward strand.
CAAGCCCGAGCAGCGAAGACCGTCGAGTGGCAAGGGAAAAAGGGAGAGGAAAAAGGAGAAATGAAAAAGTAGAGGCCTAAACTCGACTCGAGTGTCAATTAAATTAATATCAATTAAAAGCGGCTGCAACTTGTTGCCTGATGCTTCCACTGCATTCATTCAGCGGCTGCAACTCCAGTTGCAAATTATGCACACGCCATCAAGTGGCTGTCTAATGAATGCAGCCAGTTTAAAGCTTGCAGCTCCTAGCGATGCGACGCCTCCATGCTGCAGATTTTCCACTTTAATGAGTCTCGCCTAATGAAGGGTTGCCCTCCTACTCCTCCTCCTCCTCCTCTGATGCTGGGCTGAAATTTAATCAGCAATTTCCTGTCGCAACATTGAACTGGACATTTGTAGTTACTTGTAGCTCAAATGACGTTTAATGAAAGGGTCACTTATTAAGTGGATTTTGAGTTGAGCTTTGTTGTCATTGTGATTCAACAATGAGTACAGCAAATAGCAGCAGCTATAATTTAGTGTTATTAAGTGGTTTCTGCTTAACTTACATTTTGTAAGCTGGTATCATTAAAAGTTAAAGCTGGCAGCTTCCAAATTGATTCGCGCACAGTTTGTCAGCGTCAGCCAGGATTAATAGAGCGGGAAGCTGGAGACTGGCACCGCTCCCGTGGGTGAAGTGTCACAAAATTTGCACGCTACTTGCCGGAAAGCCACATGGCAACAAACACGCACACAGTTGCACCACAGTCAAGAGCCAGTGAGGCAGCAAGGCAGTCAGGCAACTTCTTGCTTCGCAAGACACACATGTCAGCGTGTATTGAATGTCGTCGGTTGCTGTCGCTGCAAAGGAAATGGCGTTCACTGACTGCCACCAGCTACCAATTACCAGTTACCAACCAGCTACCAACCAGCTCCCAGTTAACAGCTACCAGCCAACAGCCAACAGCCAGCAGGCAACAGCTCGTCAGCTTGCCGAGCTCTTCAGCATCTCAGCGAAATTTTACGCACGCACACGCATCGACGGCCAAGTCAAGGAAATGTGCAAAGCTACGCCGCAGTGGCAAATTTATAGCGACAAATGTTGACTTGAGATACGACGAAGACATACTCGATACTCCATACGCCACACTCCCCGCACTCCTCGCTCCATTTGTTCATCCTGCATGCCACATACTCAGGCCAGGGCGCAGTCAGCTGAGAGCTGCTGTTGCCTGCCTCCTCAAATTGAATGTCAATCGATTTTAGTTTTTAATTTAAAAAAGTGCGCTACCTTTTGCTCCTCTCCGGAGTCGTGTAGCTGTTTCTGGTAATTTAGATGGGCGTGTGTACTTGAACAACAGAATTGAGCTATGCGCTTGATTGCGTCCTGCCTCAACTTCAATCTCATTCTTAATGTGTGAGTGTGTGAATGTGTGTGTGTGTGTGTGAGTGTGTGTGGGTATGGGTGTGGCAATCAACCAGAGGTTTAATGGTTCAGCTAACGGCAAATGAAGCCACAGCAGCGACATGGGAACAATCCAAGTTAAGGGTTTTGCCAATCAGAAGACAACACTTAAATAGATTTATATCGAATTGGAAAAAGAAAAGTTCAACCGAATTGCGGTTAACGTGTTTGGATGTGTATTTAAAAGAATAGGCCATGTTCTGTTTCTTCATAAGTAATTACAATTGAAAGCTATTATGGAGTTCAGTCTGTGTACTATTGTTTGATCAACGTGATGTCTCCAAATGATTTCTAAAATTGTTGAAATAATTTATGAACTTGAAAGCACCGAACTGGACGCTAGCTGTAAATCTCTTTCTGAAGGCGATAAAGGAAGAGATTCGACATCGGGGTATATGAAGAATATTAATCACTCGACCTTAACAATTTTAAAGTTTATCGATCGTTAAATACAAAAAATATAAACAATAATAGGTAATAGATATTCTTAACATAAATTAATAAAGATTTTTCCACCCAATGATACAAACTTGAGCTTATTATTTAAGGCACTAGTCACAAATAAAAGTAATAATCCTATTTTATATTAGATATGTTAAATTGGACATTTATTTAGTTTGATTTTATTCAAGTTAATACTCCATTTGATGTATTAAGATGTGCTTTAAATGGACTTTTAAATTGTGTTGCCTCTAATTGAAATGCCTTTCTGAATTTAGAATCTTGTGTGTTAAGCAGACAATGTTTCGTATTTGGAATTCAGTTTATCGGCTTGTGAACAAAATAATTTCTGCAGAACAAGTGCTTTATAATACAATTTTTGACAACCAGATTGTTATATGTAATATTAAAGATCAATGCAAACCATAATAATATTCTTATGATGATTATTATACAGCAATTGGCGTCTAAATTGATTAATTTATGGAAATAGTTTTTAGCGAGCAAACTGAGGCTGAAGGCAAGAGCTCTTCTATTTGACATAACTGCGAGACAATTTAGAGCGTCGAAACAAATTAGACAAGCTGCAAAAGCCACAAGCGAGCTAGACCTTAACTCAGATAATAACGGCAACTCGAACTTATTGCCAAATGACTCGCAAGCCATCCGTTCAAGCCTGTCCAGTTGCCTTCCCGGGGTCCAGTCACCGTCTGCAGTCATTTGTTGTCGTTGTTGTTTTTGTTTTTGTTGTCGTGCCTGGCCTCCATCGATGTGGCCAACGCCAGAGCTCTAATCGCTCATTAAATGGCCACAATTTGCCTGCACCGCGCTGCATTTAAATTACTTTCCCATTGCTTTGGCTTTGGCTTCGGCTTCGGCTTTGGCTGTGCCTAACAAAATTAGTTTATGAGGCCCAGCGAAACCTTTTAACTAAAACTAAAACTAAAGCTCATAACTTTGGCTCTGTTCCCCGTTCGCGTGAATTTCAGCAATCAGGCGAATGCTCAGCTCTGAGTCCCACAGGCTGCGGCTAGAGTTGGAGCAGGAGCTGAAGCTGGAGCTGGAGCTGGAGCTGGAGTCGATGTTGGGCGGCTCTGGCGGGGACCGTTCAGTCGCATTCATCAAAACCGTTCAAGTCGTGCAGTGTGCATCCAAATCTAAGCTGTGCCCCACCCGCGTCCCACAAGTTGAAGCATGCAATTCGCATGCCACGCTCAGGTTCTGCACTTCTTTTTCTTTTTCCATTTTGGAATTTTCCAATGTATTTCAAAGAAATTGTCTCTGGCCAGAGTGGACGTGATATTATAAATTTAACTTTAGCATTGGTCTCTTCGGTATCCTCCCCGTTTTTGTTGTATTTGACTTTTGTTGGGTCAGATTTGGGTTCAGCTGCAGGTTACTTTCTTGGTATTCTCCCTAACTTGTCGATGGGAATCTACTTTCATATTGGCTTAAAAGGGGTTTGTAAACAGCATTAACCTGGATTTATAATTACCGACCGCAATGCATTTCTGCATTTCTGCATCTCCCATAACATATTTGTGATGCTTCGACATTTTTTTTAAAGAAGACACCCTCTACCCTGAGTCATTACAGTCCTCCTCTCATCTAGAAATAGTATGTCCTTCACTTTTCTTCATTTAAAAGTCAGTCTGATTATTGTACTACATACTTATATTTATTTTTTTTAATTTTAACTGTCAAATCAACAATCTGTCAAAAATTTCGATACCTTTGTGAATTTAAAAGATATCCACATCAAATTTTGCAGTAGCGAATGATATTTTTGTGCATATTCACTTTATTGAATTATTGAAAGTTGTTTAAAAACAGTCCGCAATTAAAATAAATAAATTAAATAAAAATTTCAAATTGAATTAAAAATAAAAAGTAATGAAACCAATTAAATTATTTAAAATAAAGTGAAAATGAATAAATTAAAATTGATAATAAAAAATAAAATAAAAATATTGAGAGAGGAAATAAAGAAGAAGTAGGAAAATCGCTGAGTCTGTTGAGTTAGTTAAGTTTATCACAGTTAGTACTTAAAATATAATTAGAAGAATAAACAGTTCCATCAAGAGAAAATATAATAAATTCATTTTACTATTTCCAGAGGAGACGAACAGTTATTCATGATAGACAGAAGACAAAGTTCCAATTATGTCTACTAGGAATACAATAACTTTATAAAATGAATGCGTTGGGAACAATCAGCTGAAAATGTAAAACTAGATATTAAATACTTTCAAGAAATGTGGGAATTATCAATTAATTTTAGAAACAACTACAGCAATTGAAGACTCACTCAAATACCCATACAAAAGTCCAGCTGTTGTCTGCGGCTGTCCCTGCGTCTCTCTGCCCTTCTCTTAATGCTGCCAAATGCTGCACATTTAATTTATGTTGCCGACAGCATCGAGTGAGTTACTTTTTCCCGCCCCAAAATTATCTGCCTGCCACTCTGGCCTGGAGAATGTATTTTTAATTGTGTATGCGTTGTTGCACGCGTCGCTTTTCAATGTCAGCGCTGCACTTCTCCTGCCTCCACCTCCCCATCCCTGCCCTGTCCCAACTCCGGGGCTGCTGCTGCTGGTGCTGCTGCTGCTGTTGCATCTGCTGTTATGTAATGGACGGGAGACTAACAATAGGTTTGAGTTTGTTGTCGGTTTTGGGCTCCCTCGCTTATTCATTTCGAGCTGTACGCTTCGTCACCTTATTATTACGTGGCGTTATTTTCGTAGCACTTGAAATGCGCTTAATTGGTTCCTCAACTTGGACGTGGCACATCCCTTTCCTGCCAGAGCCGCAGCTTCTATTCGAGTGTGGCACCCCTCCTCGTGGAGTCAAACTGGCGTTATTAATATTTACAACCTGGATAAGTAATTTAAAACAGTTATGAGCCGTTGCTCCCCCACTTAGCGCTCGATAATAAATATTTGAAATTCCTTTTGAAGTGCGTGCGTTGCTGGGGTTTAGTTTGGGAATACGGAACAGGCATTATGAGGAGAGGGAGGGATGTCTGTTTTATTTATGAATTTATTTTTGGTATAAGTATCTCTGATCTGCTACAGTTATATTTTTAGATGAGTCGGTTTTACGTTGATGGCTATTAAACTGTTGCAGAATAGTTTACAAGTGGAACACACAATTCAGATTAGTTTCATTTTTAAAATGCTTAGCGAAAAACAAAATAATACTAACAGGCTTCTATAATATGTAATTAAATTGTATGCAGATCTTTAAAAATCATTTTGAAGCTAACCATTTAACAATTTTAAGTCTGCAAAATTATAAGAATTAAACTTCCGACCATAGATCTACAGAACCAGCAATTTCCTAGCAACGGTGAAGAATTTTCATAAAAAACTTATACAATTTTCAACTTATTTGTTGTGTTTAACAAATATTATATTATCAATATTTGTTAAATGTTTCACAAGGTTGCTTTCAGGGCTCACTCAAATATTTATGAGATACAAAATACCTCTCAATGTGTGAGATGCACAACAAATCAAACTTATTGCTAAAAGTTTCTGTAACGAGACTTTGGCGGAAAAACAAACACTATTGGAAGGCTGTTATTGTAGAACTGTTTGATTTACGTGCTTCTAATGATGGCTCACAACAATCAACTGCAATTGGCAATAAAAGCGCGGCACTAAAAGAAACGTTGCTTGCCAACCAAAACCAGGAAAAACTTAACAAAGTTCGTGGTTTAAGTCACAGCTCCGACTCTGCCTCCCTCTCCGTACCCATCACCGGCTACGTCTTCGGGTCTAGTTGGATTACAGCAGCAGCAACAGCAGCAGCAGCAGCGATTGCAACATCAGTCCTGGCCCAAGTGCAGCTCATCCGAGCGCTATTCAATACACTGGGCACTATAAATTATGCCATTGAGCTGAGCCAAGCAAGAAATCGAAATCATGACTGCATTTTTTTATTTCTTTTTTTGCTCAGCTTTGTTTTTCTTTATTTTTTTTTTTTGTTGCTAGTTTTGCAGTTTTTTGCTGATTATGAGACTTAAATTGACTGCGAGCAGCGATCGCATTTCGGAATTGCAGCTCCGAGTCATAAATAATCATAGCTGCGCCATTTATTATGACAAAATATCATTTGGACATTTGTTTGCGGCTACTCCAGGCCTGGGATTCGCTTACCCTCCGCAGCCATCAACAGGAGGAATGAAAAACAAAAAACAAAAAACAACAAAAAAAAGCAAACTTATCCCAGTTACATCTCGGTTCACATCTCTCTGACCGCATCTTCACGGCGCGACTTTGAATTGTTTGCACAATTTCATTGCCATTCTTGTCTTTGTGCTGCGTTTTAATATAAATTATTTTTAACAATTTGTGGACGGCTTTCCCCCGCTCCTCGCCAATTTTAGACCCTTGGCTCCTCCATAGCTCTGACCGAGGACGAGGTCGAGGACGAGCACGAGGACGAGGACGAGGACTCGGACGCGAATGCGTTTGCAGGTCGGACAATGCAAGCACAGAGCCAAAGTTTTTTGGCCAGCTTCTCTGGGCCCGAGCTGGCGGCCCAGTGCCAGTGTCAGCTGGCGGCTGCAACCAAAGGCGCATTAATCTCGCCAACGAATGTCAAGAATTGTGGCTATGCCGACGAGCCAACTGCAATTTTATTGTTGTTCTCGTTGCTGTTGCTGTTTCGCTTTTTGTTGCTTCTTTGTTGTTGTCTGCTTTGTTGTTGAAAAGTGTAAGTTTCATTTCTGTCTCACATTGCCTTTCCTTGCCATATTCTCTCATTGTAGCATTCTTCGCTCTGATGCGCCAGCAATGCAATTTTGATAAGCCGGCAGTAGCTGGCTCCAAAGCTCCAGAGTCTAGAGTATAGAGTCTAGACCATAGGCCCAGCCCAACCCCAGCCTCAGCTCCGTCTTGGCCGTTGTCAACAGCGGGGCGGCGGCATAAGACAAAAGAGGCCCCAAAAGTTGTCGGTGGCGGGAAGAAGACAGGCCGAGAGTCCCTCAAATCGAGCCAGCGAACAGTTCCCATTGCCTTGGGCGAAATATTGTCATGATTATTATTTATGGCCCACCAAGAACAACCAAATGAAAACGCTCGAAAACCTCTCAAAGCCCAAAACCAATTGGGCTTAAAGTGCACTTTAATAGTTTGATTGTAAGTTGCCTCTTCGCATGCCAGCAAACAGTTAGAAATTTATATATATATATAAATGCCAGTGGTCCAAATGGATACCAGGAAGTGGGAGAACTAACTATGAATTGTATTTACATTCAACACTTAATACACAAGCATATTTGTTATGTTATTATTCAGCTGCAAAAACATTTATTAAACTTGACGAATTTTATCTGCTTGAATTTGCTGAACTAGAAATAAGTATTCTCTACATATTTTCGCATAGTTGAGTTTTATATATGTTTCTCTTAAAGTGAAATGACGTCAGTTTTACAGTTTCAGAAAATGTTTATATTTAATACGAGTTTCCGCTTCTTCTTCTTAACAAGCTACTGAAAACCCACTCAATCAAATAATTGAAAGTGTACTAAGGATTTGTGTAAAACTCATCTGAAGTTAAGTCTTTTGTTTAACATTTTCTTTCCGCTTCTATGTATGTAAGCTGAAGATGAAGGGGAATAGTGCTGACCACTCCTGCTGGCACCACTGTCTACATCGACTGCTCTTCTGTATTATTGCAATGTTCCATTCTCAATAATAACATGACCTATTGAAAACAAATTCTACTTACAACTGCTGAAACTCTTTGGGCAATTTCAATCTATTGATTTTGGTTCTTCTCTTTTCTGTAGCAGTCAACGCATTCAACACTGTTGATGGCTGACTTTTAAGATTGTTATTGCTAAATATTTTTACCAACTGACTGTCAATAAACCCCCACTGCGCGTACCCCCTACCCCCTACCCCCTCTCAAACGTTTCCGCTACCCGCTCCTGGTCTAGGCCATCGTTTACTGTCGAGTTTTTTGCCATTTTAAATTAAACTTAAACTTTTTTCATATCCATTCACACACATCTCGTACATCACAAAAACTCTTCCCCCTTTTTTTTTTGTGAATCTACTGCGCACATGCGTTTCAATTCAACTTTTTTGTTCATTTCTGTGAGCATGTATGTCTATATCCCGTAAATCTGCACAGATGAGTGGGGTATACCTCAAGCCTGCTACTATTTGTGACATGACGCAGCTAATTTAAGCTGCAGCTTAGATATCAAGAAATCTTTAGTTTTAAAAGAAATATAAGTGTTTTTTATAATATCACATATCTTATATACTTTTTGAGAAGAGACAAAATGTATTTATTTTGATTTAATTCTTTTTCTTCCTTACTCTAGAAGTATGCACTTTTAATTTACTACACAAATCACAATGTCGCTTAAGATAAATCATTGTCTTACAAAGTTTTAAAATACTAATACTTATAATTTATTATTACATTGCTGTATATTAAAATTATAATAACTTTCATTATCCCCAAGATTAATAATTTCATCATCTCAGCAACATATTAAACTTTACAAAAAGTTACTTAGTCAATTTTTCCATACTTAAACAAACTTCTCACTTGGCTACAGGGTATATCGTGATCGCATACTTTCGACAACAAAAACATTGGTTTGATTCGTGGTACGCGGCGTGCTGAGCGTGTTGTTTGCTTATTTGAAGTTTCCGCTGGGAGCTGCAGAATCGAGTGGAACTGGGGAGTCCGATTGTCAAGTTGAGTTGGGCCAACGAGCGCGCAATATTAAATCGTCTGTATTGTTTACAATCAGAAAGCGTTTTATAGACTTCATAGTCGACGCTGACGAATGCGAAGAGCAGCAGTACAACAATTATAAAAATACAACCACTGCAACTACGACAACAGTTCTGGGTATCGATTTGAGCTGTTCCTATTCCGACGAATATCGGTGTGTACTCTTATATTATTGTATATACAGCACATAGACGGCCCCTTTTTCGCATCGATTCGATTTTACTTAGGAATCGTCGTCTGGGGGTTTCACAGTCCAACAACTTTTTAGTCAGTCAGCTGAACTTGGCTGCCATTGCCATTTTCATACAAAGTCACGTTTTAATCGCCGCCTTGCACAAATCATTAATCAAAATTAAATAATAATTATGTTGCAAAGCGAAATCAGCCAGCTCAAAACACCACAGAGCACACACACACACACACAGACCTAGAAATAAGCCAAACCAAAATAAAAAAATGTGACTGGACATTGGTCAGTTGGCCCAGTTGGGTCAATCATCAGCTGTTGGGGGCAGGTGCTTGGCCAGCTTTTTGTGGGTGCCCCACGCTCATTATGATAGAAACGTGCACAACTCAACAAAAAATCGCAAAACAATAATACAACAACCGAAAAGCTATAACATTTAATTGAGTTTTAATAATCCATAATTATGCGTAGAGAGAATCAAGAATCGTAATGGAAAAAATAAAACCAAATTGCCGATTTAACATATCATCGTGTGAATAGTTTTAGCTTCTGCTTGTGGAACCCAAGATCTGCAAAGCTTCATACTTAACACCTTAATTAAGATGTTCATAGATGATAGTCGCCTCTCCATTATTATTATAAAGCCTTTAATTTATTGGTGCTACTTATGCGCAGCAAAGTGTTGGAGAAATCCAACAAATAATTTTAATATTGCTCCTAACTAAATAGTTTCACCATTATATACTTTATTTATTATTAATAACAAGTACAATTATGAAAACTTGACCGTGTTTTACATTTTTTCTGTTTACCGATTTGGTTTACAATTTGGTTTTTTGTTACCAATCATTTTTATTCAATTTTTGACATATAATTAAAATTATTTTATATAAAAACTTAAAATAATGTAAAACTGATTTGAATTTTACTGTTTTTGCCATATTATTTATTCATTTGAGGACAATTTTGATCTGCATGTCACAATTTTTTACACAATCATCAGCAGCAACACAATCTTATCGCTCCCAGAACAATTTATTTTAAACATATTTCTGTTTTGTTTAAAATCACAACATTTGAGCTTTAAAATCCGCGTCCCTTGTTTACATGCATGTTAAGCTAAAACCCACAGCAAACAGATTGTTTAAATTGCTTGTAAAAATAACAACAACCAGTAAGCAATAACAATGACCAATACATGTAGTAATTTTTGTATTTTCTTTTTTTTTCCATTCAATAGTCGCAACTGTGTTGAGTTTTTTGATACAAGCATCGACCCCAACGGCTGCGACGACTGCTGGCCAACATTTATACAGCAATTGAACCCCAAAGTGCAAAAGGGTAAATGCAAACCCCGATGGGCAGACGGGACGGAGCGCGATATTGTGGTACTACTGATTGGGTGCTGGGTGCTGGGTACTGGGCACTGGCTAAGGCTACACATGTGTTTTTTTAAATGAAATGCGCCGACGAGTGAACCAGGGGGGATTGGAGAAGGTGGGGCAGGGAGCACAGCAAAATTGCATTTTATTATACGTTCGATTGATTTCACAGAAGCCATGAACCAGGGGTCAAAATCGCACCCGCCTTTGCGCTAAGTGGAGACTTTATATTTATATTGACAACACATACTCACTCACACACACACACACACACATGCACTTACTTGTGTGTGTGTAAATATATGTATGTGTATGTAGATGTAAAACACAGCTCCAGGGAGTCGGCGAGCTGGTTGCTTCAAATTGAAATTGTCGATTTAACATTTTGAATTATCGTTTAGCAAATGGTCAATATTTTGTAGCAGCCAACTCCCCCCACCGCTGCCTGCCACATACACCAAATTGTGGCACATAAACTGTATTGCTATAAACAATCAATTACTTTGTGTGCTTCCAACAACGGGGCAACTTCTCAAGGGAGTTTGAATGTTTGGCGTTCGAATGTTTACAAGTTATCGTTGTTGTTCTTATAGTTCTTGATATTGCTGTATGAGAATCAAATTCCTCTTTCTGTTTATTTACTCTCGCCTATGCCCTGGAACCAGTATAAGTGTACAAGAAGGGTATCTTAAGGTTGTGCGAAGGCGTGTAACAGAAAGAAGACGGTATGCCCACATTTACTGACAGTCTGTGTCAACGAGAGCTACAAATGTCCATTTTAATTTTAATTAATTAATTCGATCATTTGGATTCGACAACTCAACTACAAAGTTCACGATTTATGGTAGATATACATATAGGGTATGTTTTTGTCGACCTCTATTAGATTTCCTAAACTTCCTTTGTGATCCAAGTTGTGTGAAAGTAAACACAGAAGTTGAACTTTGAATGTTCATCAGTCAAGGGCATTATTAAATGGCTTAACTTAAAAATAAAATAACGACACTGTTGAAAGGCTACCTAGCGATTGAAGAAAACAATGGCAAGACTACAAGACAAAAGTTTGGTTTGTGTTTGGGTTTTCTTTCTCCATTGCATACAAGGAAAATTGAAGAAATTGCTTGAAAGGGATTACAGCAATATACGATTCATAAATAGTTTCCTTCAGCGCATAATTGATGGATCGCGTTTGCGTGAGCACCTTTGTCACAGACCTTATAAATAAGTGAGTCAGCAGCAAACTGAATCAGAGTAATAAGCTACCCAAGAAGATATGCATTGCATGCAAATTGGATGCACAAACAATCTAGTTCCTGCGGAGGTACAAGCAGAGCCACAAAGCGTTGACTAAGAAGACCACAAGGCAGGAATCGCAGTTGACAAAATGGAGCCAGAGATAATGCTCAGGGCTCCTTATGGTTCAGATGCACCTTAAGGTTCAAGTAACAAGAAACAACAACAACAATAAAAAACTAGATTCTCCCAACTAGTTGGCTTATCGGTATTTTTGTGATTATGATTGTTTTTGTGGAACATTAATTTTTTACAAAACAATACCAGAAACTAAACAATTGGCTTAACTATTTTACAACTTTTTCAAATTAAAATTCATATTCTAAGTCCGATTTACTACACACATGTCTAAGTCATTCGAAATTGATTTAAAATGACCTAAAAACATTAAGAACTATTCGTTATTATAAATACACAATGATTTAAATATTGATATTTCATTTTCAAATCGTTCTATATATAAAAATATACTTAGAACATGGCCTGATTTAGAAATTTCACTCTTAAACCTACAGTAGTAAGAACAGCCATAAGTAAATACATAAATATATAAAAATGTTCGTTTTCCTCTGGCAAATGCTTAAACGCTTTCTATTTGCTGGCTATTAAAGTTGCAACTAAATGGAACTGGCCAATGTGTGCCACTGAACGCTTTGCCAAGCAATAGCAAATACTTTCCACAGTTCCGAGTGCCGGGGACGGAGTTCCGCTAGGTTATGCGTCCGTGCCTGGAACCAGGCGTCCCTGTGCCAATTCCATGCCCAGTACCATGTGTTGCCACCAAATGTAAGCCATATATTATTCGAGTACTGCTGGTGCAAGGGCGTTGCTCGATGGAGGGTTTCGGGCGGACAACGGTGGGTTTTGCTCTGTTCGTGTTTTGCTTTGCTCGCCAAGGGCCAATTGACAGGAGCCTGGAGAACGGCATCACAATTAACACATGCCGGAATAGCCGGAATCGCTACCAAGCCGGGGATGAAGTCCGGAGTCGGAGACGACTCGACTGAAGTCTGGGACGTGAGTGCGCTACGAAATCCGTGGAGCGCTGCACGTGTCACATCTGCAGCAGCGTCAAGTAAGTCACTAGCTTGCACTTCCGATCCTTGATGGGTTGATGCGTTGTTTCGTCGAGGGGTCGAGGGGTCAGAGTCCTGGTCCTTGCTCCACCTTCACACATGCGCCCCCTCTCTTGGCCTGCTGCTGTCTTTTATTTCATTTTGACGCTGCGCATTTTAATCGTTTTTCATCGCTTTATTCCAAGGGTGGCTTTGCCTTCTTGTTCGTCACTCTTCTGCCTCGACTGACAATAATAAATTATGGTTTGACTTTTACAAGCACCCTCCTATCGAGGTTGCCCCTCATAAATTGCGTAACGTTTTGCCCCCAAAAGCGACAACGACGACGACGACGACGACGACGACTATTAAAAATTACATAATTGCTTAAATGCAGCAGCCCAGACAAAGAGAACAATAGCAATGCCCTGGGCTCTCTTTCTGCTTCGGGTTCTTCATGGCTGCGATTTTTTGCGTATCAAATTGCATTATTTACTTTTCAATACATTGCCAACAGGCAGCAGCAGCAGCAGCAGCAGTAACAAAAACTGCCAAAGGAAAAGACCAACAGAACCAAGCGAAGGCTACGCGAACAAATTTGTTTATAAATTTATGAAATCGACCGTGGCTAATCGATTAGGCTACGAGCAGATTGCTATTTATATTATGTCTGCCTGGGTTTTTTTTATGAATCATGTATTTCAAGTACTGCAAATTAAAAGCAAATATTTATGTTAAGGCTTTCAAAACATCCTTTTGCAATTGAGAAATGGGTCCTACATTAATCATGCCAGACATACGAGTATTGTGAATTGGATTTTCAAAAACCAAATTTCGCAAAAAAAAAGGTTTTTTTTATTAATGGCTAAGAGAACTTCAAGATCATGCGATTTGGCTTAAAGTAATTTAAGAGAGATCGAGAGATATTAAAGAGGTGATATATTTCTTTCTGTTTGAATATTATCGATTAAGGGTAATTGGTAAAAGTTGTTTACCAAATAAAAAACAGATGGATTGTTTTCGGCATACCCGAATATATATTATCACAAACTAAAGTAATCAAGAAAACAACTAAAAAAATATGCAAATAACATTTTAATAGATTATTAGTATGAGTATTACAAACCCTGTAAGACAAGTGTAGTAAAAAAGTGATTGCATATAAATTTTAAAAATTAAAATCTAAATTTGATTGAGAAACTTAAAATAAGTGCATTAAATATGATAATCAATACTCACTAATCAAAGTTACTGCTGGTATGGAATTTACTTAATTTGAGAAATGAAAAGTAACTGGCAATACCTTAGAAATCTACTTATATAATTCTCAAAAATATTTCTAAAACACAGACACATTGTTACTTCATTTATTTAGGTATTAAAATCTAAGGTACTTGAAAACAATTTATTTTAGTTAACTAAATAACTAACAAATATTGCAGATTTAATCATAAGACAACCAGAACTCAAATAGTAAAGGTTAACTGAGGTTAGATTATCTGAAGGTTAACTAAAATGTCAAAATTATTTCCAGTTTCTGAATTCCAGTTAATTGGATTTTAGTTCAATGAACAGATGGATTCAATACCATTTACACACAGCACTTAGTCTGATAAAAATCATCAGTCAGAAAGACTCAATTCATCTGAATATCTGGCTATCAGACTGCTGACCGCGGTCATTGCCCCAAAATGCTGACCATCAATTCCAAAAAGTGTTTCCCGTTGTATGGGATGAGTGGCGCTCTCAACTATTCAACTTTGTTGCGCTGTTGCACTGACTTTTTCACAACCCTTACTCTTTAGATTGCAGCGAACCCCCCGCCGGCATGTGGATTGCCAGCATAGCTGTGACTGACCAACTGACTGATTGAAGGACTGACTGACTGACTGATTGACTACAGAACTGAGCACAAAAACCGCAACTTAATAATTTTAGCTGGAACCATTTTTCAACATTTGCTTCCTCTCTGCTGCGGCACTTAAATATTTTTACCTTATTTGCTCCACTTTTCGAGTGTTGTCTTCTCCTGCTCCATTCTGCCCTATCAGTGGCGATTTTGCTACGCTTTGGGTCTTGTCGTCCCAGCACAAATTTTGCATGGTCATTTGCTTTTTGCACACACCCAAAAGTAACTGAAAGTGGCACCGAGACTGGGGCTCCGTGACATCTAGATTGTGGGACTCCCCATCCCTCCATCCCTCCACTCCCAGCTCCTCTCCCTATCCACTCTATACGCATTTCCCTGGCCAATGTCCCCGCATTCTGGCAACGCGCTGTTACTAATTAAAAACGCAAATGGGTTTATGATGTTGCACAAGTTGCGGTTCGCTTAAGGGGAGAGTGCGGAGAGTGGAGAGAGTGGGGAGAGTTGGGGGAGGCAGGCAGCATTTTTACTGCTGTCGCTGCACAAATGTAACACAATAAGGCCAAAAGAAAAAATGTTGTAAAGAAAAGCATAAAAAGTGCGCGCAGCATTAAAACAAATTTCTGTATCGCTCTGTGCGCCTCTCTGCTCCTCGCTTCTCTGCTCTGCTCATCAGTCCGGTTTTGTTGTGTGTTGACAAAAAAGAAGAACACAAGGAGAGGGGGAGGGGGTGCAAAATACAACTCTGGTCTCCAGTTAGGGAGACCATCTTTTTCTTTTTCATCTGCGCTGTGGCCTTTGCTCGGTTTCCCTTCCCCGCCAAATTGTCAACGCTGAAGCTTTATGCTCCAACTTTATCGCCATCATCTTCCCCTTACTCAACCCCTCTTCCTCCCCCTCCCCCTCTCACGATTCCTCTCATGTCCCAAACTCTCACTTTCTGTGTGTGGTTGGCTACGCTTTTCACGCTTTCTCAGCTCTGACTGGCATGTTTTGTATTTTATAAGCGTGAAAATTTTTCAAAGGTGTCAGCAGTTTTTATGTCTCTCTCTCTCTCTCTGTCTCTCTATCTCTTTCTCTCTCTCGTTGCTTGTGTGTGAGTGTGTGTGTGTCTCTGGGAGTATGTGTATTTCTCTTGCGAGGAAATATGAGAATCTTTTCATATGCTCCGCAGTTTCTTTCGCTCCTGACGAGTGACAAACTCGTGTTGGTCTGGTTGGGTTGGGTGTAGGGAGCGGTAAACTCCTTGAGAGGAGAGGGAGTGGCAACCATTCAAATGGAAACAATGCAACTGTTCAACTCTTTTCCAAAAATATTACTCGACAGCATTTGCAGACATATTTTAATGAAAGTTTTTTTGTGGAACAGCCAATGAAATGCGGTCAACTAAGGAAATGACAAAGTGTGGAACAAAAAATATTTTTTAATTGCCAAATTTATGCAGCAGAAATTGTTTTTGGAAAACAAAAGCGGAGCTTTTTGTCTACTGTGCTAATTTATATGTTAATTTTTTATGCTCTTTTTCATATTTCTATTTATTTCGTATAGTATGCATATTATGAGTATTTTGTGCCGCTTTGCTATTTTTGTTGATGTGGTCGCTTTATTTCGAATACAAAAACAGGAAAGGATCCCCAGCCAGTTGTTGTCCCCATTCAGAAAGGCGTTTCGTGCTTCTTCTTCTTTTTTTTTTGGTTCTATTTTGCATGAAATTTTGCTGAGCGCACACAAAAAGCCCACAGAAAAGCGACCGCAGACGACGGAGGGGACACCCTGTGAAGGGTGTTGGGGGTGGGGAGAGTGTTGTTGATTTCGGCAGTTAGTCATAGGCAAGTTTTTAATTTTCGCGACGAACTAGAATAACAGCCAACGGATATAACACAATAGATGCGGCGGCCCAAGGACAATGCGTCCTCCATTTTTTGGGCTGTGGCGCGTGTTACCGGACATCCGGTCGGTCGTGTTATGGCCAACTGAAAACTCAGATACGTCCGGAAACTTTGGAACTTTTAAGTGAATGCCTTGCCTGAATTATTTATTAAATTATTATAAATTAATTTATTACTTATTGACAGTCCTTATTCAATTTTAAATATTTAATTTAAACTGATTAGCAATTTGGTTAACACCTGAGCTTAAAATAAGTTTCTGACTTGAGTGGACAATTACTTAACTAAACATAAAACTCATCGTAAAGATATATACATACTGACATATCTGGATGGAGATGGAACTTTTGTTGCACACTCCCCGGCAGTCTTTGGATCCGCTGTCTGGCGTTGCAGTCGAAGTTCTTGGCTTGCTCTGCCTTATGGCTTATGTTATGCTCTCATATTTATACCCGCAACAATGTGCGCCTCGTAAAACAATTTATAACTTTTGCGCTCTTGCCTAATAAGTTGGCATGTTGTGGCCAATAAGTTGCCGCAGAATAGCCCTCCAACCTGCCACCCCGTGCGCCGTGCACAAATGGGTCCTGGCAGACGACAGGCTGCACACAAGTCGAAAACTATGCGAAAAGTGCAACGCACTGTTTTTCCTTCCTCCCCTCCGCCCCACTCCTTTCCCCTTCCCTCAACCAATCTACAAACCAAACTAAATTACAAGCATTGCTGAAACAACAACAACAGAAAATGCCTGCAGCAGCACTAGGTGCACCAGCAGCTCCTTATCCACTTCCACTTCCATTTCTACTTCCCTCTCATTCATTCCTTTTCGCTGCACCCGCAGCACTTCTTGCCGACAAGTTGCTGCCAGCTTAACTACTGTTAATTCTTCTAATTGTGTGCACGTTGTTTGCGTGCGCTAATGTCGCATATGCAGAAACAAGAAGAACAAGAACAAGAACAATAACCAACAGTACGAAACACCTATGGGAGCTTTCGGGGGCGCAGAAGGAGACGGCGTGTCATGCAAATGTGTAACTGTTTATGCCAGCCGTCCCTCGTCGCGTTGTGTACTTGAGATTTTTCGATGTTGTTGTTGTTGTTGATGGCCGTCGTGTGCTGCTTGACAAGTAACATGGGAACTGCAGCTAGTGAGAGAGACAGAGAGTCACTTGCTTCTCTCCTCTCTCGCGTCTCACACTTCTTAGCACAAAACGCAGCACGCGCGTTGTGTGTGTGCGTGTGTGTTTGCGTTTGCGTACGTATGCATGTGTGTGTGTGTGTGTGTGAGTGTGCGCTTGTTTTGTTATTGTTAAATGTAATTAAATTATGCAGATGAGTGCCAACATGTCGCTGTTGCTACGCAAATTACATAAAAGAGCGTTTAGGTATGCCACTTGCCAGTGTTGACAAACAGCTGACAAATCTTGACAAATGGAGCAAACTAAGCAGTTTTGCATACTGTTCGCCAATTGTTTATCATTTTCTCAAAATTATAAAATGCTATATAAAAAAAGTAATACACTAAAAATAATAAAATAAATTCTCACTTGGCAGCGGTGGGATTCGAACCCACGCCTCCGAGGAGACTGGTGCCTTAAACCAGCGCCTTAGACCGCTCGGCCACGCTACCACATGGTTTTCGAGCGTAACGAAATTAACATGACTAAATAAAAAGAATTGTTGAACAAAAAGTAAATTTAACATTTTCGATTGATTTATTTATAGTGCACACGGAGCATTTGACTACTATATACTATGTATATATAGATATCTATATGTATGCATTTATTTATTCATTTCATCTTTTGTGCATTTTTAGATATTTGTGTAAGACCCGCCAAGTTGTCAGGTGACAAAATAAATACGTGCCATGTGACTAACTTACGAATTTCTATATATAGACAAAATTACAATATTTCGCTGATGATATGTGTTTATATATATTTATATACATATATTACACAACTGTACAAATAGCACCACTATGACATTTTGCACACTTGTCAAAGAAACAAGTCATTCAATTATTTATTTGAACTTATTTATTGATATTTTAATAAAGATTATCTATTTTTGAGAAACTCAATTATGTTGGCTAAATAAATAGAGTGTTGCTCAATGAAGTTAAAGTAAGTCGAATGAATATGAATATTCATTAAATATTTCTTATTGACTATTATGTGCTCAAAGAGTGCATGAGAGTCTCTGTAAAATAGGAATGTAGCCAGAGTTGCTTGTGAGGAGGCTCACCTGAGCTGCAACAATAAATATTCATGTATGTAGATTATTTTAATAAATATATTGTTTGTATTGTAATTTGTTAAATGTCTTAATTAAGAAAATACTGTCACAACTGTTTTTTTTATTAACACTCCTTGACTCGCTTTTCTTCTCGACTATCAAACGTCTGGCAACTCTGGTGGATCTCCTACATGTACATGTGTTCCAGAACTCCACATCCTTGTCCAAGTGGGCTTTGGCGAACGTCATCCTAATCCCTTTATTTTTTGCGCTTATAAAGGGCTTCTTCCGTGGTATTCGGGCATTAAAGCCATGGTTGCGTAGAACCCGGCGCACAGTCTCCACACTGCACTTTTTCCCCATTTCATCCTGCACCTGTTGAGTCAGTTTTGGAGCCGATAGCTTGGGATTTGCCCTTATTTTCCTGATGATCCTCCGCTCTTCCTGATCGGTGAAAATCTTGTTTGGTGCCTTTCTGCCCTTGTCCTCTATTCGATTTTCGTCGACGAAGCGCCGAATGATGTTGGTCACAGTTGATTTGCTTAGATTTACCATTTTAGCCATTTGGCGCTGTGAATATCCGATCTTGAAGTGTTCCAGAATGAGATTCCGTTGTTCAATGGTAGTCCGTTTGCCCATATTCCTTGTTGACTGGTTGCACCCGAGATGCAGGATATAACTGAACTGACTACGAAGGATTGGTCTATTTATACCGAAAATAATCAACCTGACGTACAAAATCCGGGTTTTATGGTACCTTTTACATAACCCGACCAGGTGTTGATGGGGAAATCCCAGTTTATGGGGTCATATATTCATTTAGGTGGTTAATATATGTACCTGCCATCGGTCTTTGGCATTTTTGAAAAATAATGTATAATTAGTTTATGGCAGGCAATTAAAATGTTTGCTAGACACTGTCGGAAATAAGCTGTGAGACACTGTTACTTAAGTGAGATTCTTTCGTAAGGGCTTACTTTAAATAAGTCACTTATCATTTTTGGGTATGTTGCTTCACTATGCTGGGGCCATGGAGCCCAGACTAATAGTTTACGTTGTTGATTTACACAATTTCATTCGCAACTCAATTTTTATTTTAATATGATAAATTGTTCAATCAATTCGAGGTATATATATATGATTCAACGCCTAAAATATATAAATAAAACATTTGTTGAATCTGTATATATAAATAAAAGTTTATAAATATAAAAATGTTAGAAAACTACATTTGGTTATTATAAATTTTATAAATAAATATATATGTACTTACTTGCAGGCAAATAGGTTCAAAACCGTTAAGACTAGGATTTTTTTTTTAAATGGCTCTTCCAAAAAATAAACAAGTGTTTCATTTAATATGTTAAGTTTGTTGTTTATTTGATTTTATCTTCTAGTTCTTGAACAGTTTGCAATCTTATGTTTCATCCAACATCCTTCCTACGTAAGTACGTGTAGAAGTATATGGAAATTCCTTGTTTGGTATTTTATATTTTGTTATCTTCGTCTAGCTTAATAGCATTTTGTAGTACTCGTACAATAGTAGAATATGATCATATTTTTGGTTGATTTCCTTATACTTTTCTTAATTCTTGTCACCTTGTTTAACTTTTGTTTTGCTTTTGTTTTTTTTTTTTTTGCTTTTTTAACTATTCGTGTCCCTTGTAATTTGCTTAGAATCTATGAAATTTAATTTATTTATTTCAATGTATGTATATAACTAGATGAGAGATTTGTCGCTTTATGAAATATGAATATAAATTTACGTTTGAATAAGTTTTTCAATTACAATAAATTTCTTTTCTCTTCTTTCGTTTGTCCGTTTAGTTTTAGGTTACGTTTAACTCCCTTGTATGTGTTTTGCATTTTGTTCCATTAAATTGTTAAATATGTACAATTATTCAAAAGCGCCACTCGACAAAAAAATATGAAACGATGATAAAAAAGAATAATAATTAAAATGTGAATAAAAACGAGAAACCAATCAGCCAAATGGCCATATAAAAAACAACAGAAGATTAAATTTGTTCCAGCATACACTTTTTATTTACACATATTTTATATTCGTATTTATCTACTGCATAAATTGCTTTCGTATTCATATTGTGTCAATTTGTAGTATCATCCTTATGAATATTGTGTAGTTTGTATAATTGTTACTATTTTGATGCCTTTCATAAAGTTTTTCATTATTTATTATTTCGATAAGTAATTTACGTTTACCTCCTGTGTCTATTTATTTGGAATTTATTAACTATAAAAATCGTTTTTTTTTTTGTTTTTGTTGTATTTTGTTTTGCTTGTTTGTTATATATGATTTTTACTTATAATTTGTATGCTTTTCTTTTTAAGTGAGTTTAGCTTAGATATTGTTTGTTCTTTTTTTTAAATATATTTTTTCATATTCATTTTGCAATTGTGTTTTGATTTTTTAATAGATATATTTATATATTTTATGTTTTGTATTGCAATATTTTATACTAAATACACATATATTTTTAATGACTTGTGCTTAGAAGCGTAAATTAATTGTATACAAATTGATTCCTTTTTTTTTTTAGGGTTTTTGTGTTTTTGTATTCCTTAATTTGTGCATAGCATTTAATTATTTACACGAATTTGAAAATTGTAAGCAAAACTTATTAGTTAAATCACTGGATGCGAAGAAAAGAAATGCAGCAGGTGACTTGTGGGGATTTGCCAAACAGTGTTGGTAAACAGTGTCAAGCTGTACCTATTTACATGTCCGCCTGCAATTCAGCAATTCTTTTCAACTAAATGCTAATTTATACAGATCGCTGCACGCTTGAATAAAATTAACTAAAATTATATAGATACACATAAATATTAAATAATGCATAGTTCACAATAATAACACAATGCAACCGGATTCAACCCTTGTAGAAGTGATGCAACTCAATGTCCGCTGTGTGCGGCTGCAACATGCTGCTGCGGCAAAGAGTGCCGCACGACTTAAGCGTGTATCAGTGATAGCGACGCAGGCTGCCATTGTTGTTGTTGATGCCGCTGCAGCCGTTAGCCAACACTAGACCATTGTGATTATTGTTTGACAGCGTTGCCACATTGTTGTTATTGTTGCTGTTGCTGCTGCTGCTGTTGAACGAACGCCTGCCGGTTGTGTTGCCATGCACCAGAGCCATGCCTAATCCATTGCGCAACGGCAACGCCGGCGGCGGCGGAGTGGGCGTGGGACTGGGCGGCATATCGTGATCCAGCGGCAGCGAATAGTGCGAATTATTGTGGATATAGCCCGGGTCGGTCATTGCATCGCAGGGCTTGGCATAGACGCCACCATTGTGATTGAAGTGATCCTGGGTGAGGCGAATGCCCACCGGTTGGCTGTAGTGCGACAGGGTGCTCTCCTGCACCCCACACTGCCGCCCAGCCATGTGGCGTGGCAGCGAGGCATTCAAGCCGAGTGCCTTGCCATTGGCCAACAGTCGCATATCCTGTTGCGAGTGATGGGAGCGAGGAGTTGTTGTTGCTGTTGTGGATGCAGCTGCTGCTGAACTTGCGGCTGATGATGCAGTGGTTAGTGGATTGTTGGTCATGTAGTGAATGTGACTGAGTTGGGCGAACGGAGCATGCGCGTCGATAGCGCTGGGCACGATCTGGAGTTGCTGTAGCGATGCTCCATGACTGGTTGGGGCACCACCCCGACCCCGCAGCTGAGGTGGGGGTGGAACTTCTAGCTATAGCTCGGTGACAGGTATCGGCCGACTGCCCAAATACTGTGTGGTATTGTAGCTGCTCGGGCAGGGATAACCCGAGCCGGGATGCACACCACCGACACAGCCCGGTGCTGGCGGCCGCGTCATGTAGTCCTCATCGGAGAAGGTCTTCTGATATTCGCGCTCCTTGCGCCCCAGCGCCGAGTGACCCTTGAACAGTTCGCCAATGCGACGACGGAACGCATAGATCATCAGGCCCAAGGTAGTGATCAGGGCGGCACAGCCCACCAGGGTGACCATGATGATCTTCTGGTTGTTAGCCGCACCGTGGGTGCAGCCCAGGAGCGGCTCGGAAAGCTGTGTGAGGGGCAACTCCCTCAAATTAGCCCGGATAGGCGCAGATAACGGGAGCGTATTGATTGCTGGCATTCTTGCTGATGAGCAGATTACGCAGCCACATCAGCTGGCAGTCGCAGACGAAGGGATTGTCGGACACATCCAGCGTCTGCAGATCCGACCAGGGGAATAGAGTCTCCGGGAGCGAGCTCAGTTGATTCTCCTTGAGCACAACGCTGCTGAGATGCGGGAATCCCCCAAAGGTGTTCGCATGCAGCTCGTTCAGCTGCTTGTTGGCCGAAAGATTCAGGTGCTCCAAGTTGGCATTGTCCGTGAAGGCGCCGCTCTCCACACGACGCAAGCGCGGTGCTCCGGTGATATTCAGCTGCCGCAACTCACGCAAACCCGCAAAGGCACCCGTTCCAATCACTTCGAAAACGTTTTGTCCCAGCGACAGCTGCTCCAGTCGCGCCAGATGCTGCAGTGCAGCTGTGGGCACCGCCTGCAGGCTGTTGTCGGATAGATCCAGAGAGCGTATGCGCTCCAAGCCGGCCAACGCATCCGCCGATATGTTGTGCAAGCCCGCACCGCGCAAATCCAGGCGCGTCAGAGTCTTGAGATCCTTGAAGGCGCCTCCCGGAATGGTCATAAACGAATTGGTGCCCAGATAGAGCTCGGCCAAACTGGGCAGCGCCTGGAATGTTATCTCTGCGGGCACCGTTGTCAGCGTATTGTCATCCAGATAGAGTATACTCAAATCTTGTAGTCCGTCCAGGGCATGCGGATCAATGTGACTGATGCGATTCTGGCCGAGATTCAGCTCGACCAGCTTCACCATGGGCGAAAAAGTGCGATAGTCCAGCTCGGCAATCAGATTGCCACGCAGATTGAGCACAGTTATCGTGCTGAGGCCCATAAACGTTTTGTTCGTCACCTGACCAATCTTGTTGTGATTCAGATGCAGCTCGAGCAGTTTGGCATGATACAGGAAGGAACGTTCCGGTATCGTGACCATATCATTGTAGGACAGATCAAGGAATGTCAGTTGCGAATAAAACTGCATCGATGAGTCAATGGTCTTCAGCTTGTTGTTCTTAATGACCAGCCGCTGTATGGATGGATTCAGGGCAATGGGCAGCACATCCAGTGCGCCCACACCACAGTTGACTTTCAGTGTTTCGTCATCGCATTCACAACCGTTGGGACAATTTGCCAGGCCATTTGTCGGTGCCAGCAACGGCAGCAGGAGCACCACCAACGACAACAACGATGACGGCGACATGGTAATTGCCATTGCCGATGACCGTCGTCTGCTCATTATGTGCCCACTCTCCTCTCTCTCTCTCTCTTTCGGTCTCTCTCTCTGTGTGTGTCTTTTGTCTCTGTATCTGTCTCTGTTGGTGACCTGGCTCTGTCTGCGGCTGGACAAGCCCCTCTGGAGCCCTAGTCTCCCTAGTCTGTGGTGTGGTCCGTTTGGTTTGTTGCTTTTGCTGTCTGATGGACCTCAGTGCAGCTGCTCCTCTCTATCCTTCTCTCTCTCTCTCTCTCCGACTCAGTCGCCCTTCCTTCTCGCTCGCTTTTATATTGGGTTAAATACGTTTTAGCCAAGTTTGCCAATGGCTTTCGTATTTGGCGTCCGACATTCGTGGCGTTCTGTCTGCTGTTTAGCCTGCAAAGAGAATGGGAAAAGGGGTGTAAGAAGAAGGGGAGGGGGGTTAGTATGTGCGCTTTAAATTGATTTTCCATTAGAGTTCAAAATTGCTTGGCTTTTGGATTTTCATTGGATTTGGCAGCTGCAGTATTCGGATACCTCGTTGGCAACCCGGCAAGTTAATCGTTAGTTTTGTGCATTATTTTCCCTGTCTACGTCTCTGTATCTGTATCTTTGTATCTGTATCTCTGTATCTGTTTCTCTGTATCTGTATCTCTATTTCGTATTCTTTGTCCGACAGTAAACAAATGAAGACAATTTAAGTGGCTACGGCAACGACATTAGGAACAGCATTCACATTAGTGGCAATTTCCAATGCGAAGCCGGCAATAGTTGCTTTTAGCAGATCTGGTCAATTTTAAAGTCTTACTTCAAGTTGACAACGTCTACAATATTAATCTGATATTCTTATCTCCTTTTGCTTTTTCATTTTAAAGTAAGGGTGACAAATAAATCTTATTTTTCAGATTACAACACTTTTCATGTATATTCAGTTGAATTGAATCTTCAATGCTATTTGACTTCATTAATCAAGACATATAAACAGTTATCTAATGTTCCTATTACTATTATTAATACTACATGTTAATTATCATTAAAAGTAACATTTCAGATGGTTAAAAAAAATTTAAATAAATTTTGAAAGATTTCTTAATTTATGGCTGCAGATCCATAATATTTTCTGCATTGATCATGTCCCCAATTGATCAATTTTAAAACCAGAATGTTAAAACCGCTTCTACTCTGAAAAGAGTACAATTTAAATGATTTTCATTTCCATACAATTTTATATCTGCTTAGCTGCAATGCACATTGTTCAATTATAAATTCAGTTTTTACTATGTAAAACACCTTAAAGAAAATTTGTAGTCAAGAAAAATGCAAAGTGCTGAATTTAGTTTCACAAAGAAAGTACTTTGGAGGCCAGAGGTAAATTTAATTGTATTCTTTAATGTGCAACAGAATTAAAGTCCAGTTTAAGCCAAAGCACTCTGACACATAAATTGCTTTAGCCTTGCCTTATGCCCCTGCCCCTCTTATCGAATTCATTTTTCTTCTTTTTTTTTTGCAACTGACCCAACCCTTTGTGGCAGCTTGAAAGTCCCCAAAGTGGAAGCCCAGTGAATGTCCAGGCGAGGGCAGCTCCCTAAAGCCGGGCAAGGCGGGGTCCGAAGATATGGCTCATAGTTTTGGTCGAAACTTGAAAAACAACTTGCACTTTGTATGCTTTGGGGACATTTATCAGTTCGGGAGCAAAAGGAAACTTAATTTAGCGCACAACTGCCAGAAGTTCAAGGATGCCAGCTAGGATGTGGGCACAAGGCGCAACCCCAAGTGCTCTATCAAATAAATAAAACACAAAAAGGGGGAAACACAACATTTGGTTGTTGCTGTTGTTGTTGCTTTTGTTTTTGTTTTTGCCCAGCCCCACACAGTATACAAAACAAAAACCCAACCAGTCGGCCACGCCCCCTCACACAATTTGGCTTTGGCTTTTTCATATTTTTCAACTTTACGCATTGCTCGAGTTGGAAATGGTTCGGCCCCGAAGGCGTCATGAAAATAATCATAGATGTGGGTCATATTTCAGGATGGGTGACGGCATCGTTGTGGTGCTGTGGTGGTGTGCTGGTTTGGTGGTGTGGTGGTGTGGTGGTGGCATTGGGGACGAGTGATGGCTTTGTGCTGTTTATGTTGCGCCAAAAAGGATAACGGATAAGAGCTGGCAGCAAACTCTCGGGACGAGCAGCGAGACTCGGCTCCAAACAACAATTCGCCAGACTCTCGTTTTTATTATGTAAATATCACATAAACACCCGGCAGCGACTCAGCGGCACAATCATATGAAACAACGCCGCAGAAATGGAGCGACGGGTCCTTGGTGGGACTGCAGTCTCTCATCATTATCATGCATATGCCATAAAGCGACTTGTTGAGACTGCGACTCACTTTTTGTTGTTTTTTTTCTTTTGGTTTTTTGTTTTTTGGCAGCTCAACTCGGAGCCACAAAGACGAAGCGAACCGTTAAACATACAAACAACACACAAAACAAACAACAAACTGAAAGCAGATTCGCAAAATAAAAATCAAGGAAAGCAGGCAAGGATCTGTCCTCCAGTCCTCGACCAGTCGAGTAGTTGACTGCTCCATTTATGTGCACCTCGTGCGGGTGGCAGCTGCTTAGGCAGTCAGTCAACACATGCTGGGAAAATTAAATTTAAATTACTGAAATGTGAATTGTGAAATGCTGCTAAATGGCTAAAACAATCTGCAGACCAGTCTCTTAAATGGCCCAGAGCAGAAGGCATCCGGACATGACCCAAACTTGCTCAAAGCTGTTGGCTTAGCCCCAACAAATGTGAACGTTTAGCAGACACTCTTCTTGGGGGTCGAGGAGACACTTACCGGGAGCCCGGGAGCACAAGCCAGCTGCAACCTGGCCTAAACCAACATTGTCAGCAAAGAATTGCTCCAGGTGCTCCACAAGCCAAAATGTGTTGTCGAACTGTGTTGGTAAAAGGTCAGCTAAAAGAGACTCCAGGACACATTTTTTACTCAAGTGGATTTCACACTATCCTTCTTGATCAGACCAATCCATAAAGCTTAAAGAAATCCATATTTCTTCGAAGGCCTTTGTAAAATATATTTAATTAGTAATCAATAATTATTTTCATATTTAACAAAATACCATGTGTAATAATTTACTTCAGTCACGAAATGAACGATTCTATATAAATAATATATTATTATTATATTAATTATGTTGACTTATGCGTTATACTAGACAGATCAATGCCTGTATAAAAAACACTATGCTTTTCCAGCACATCCAAACCATATAAAGAGTCTTTTAGGATTTACGAGTTATTATCCATTAAGGCAAGCGAACTCAAATGTTTGTTTTGTTTCTATAATTTGTATAAGCATATTTTAATTTTAATAAGCTTTTGAAAAAATAAATATATTATTTTAAAATCGGATCTGTTAGCGTATTTAATATTCGGCCGGTCGAAGCTAGCTGTTCATTCTTTACATATTTCACAAACTACTCGTTTTATCTCAATCAGCAGACTTTAAGCTTCCCCTTGGTCGGTCACAAGCAAATTCAGTTTCAGTTCTAACCTCAGTCTTTAGTCAACGCCATTTAAATTGTCACCCAGTCATAGTCCCAGTCCCAGACCTATACCCCCACTCATTTCCCTTCTCCCCATCAGCTGATGTGTCTGCCGCTCCGAAGTATGCTCTAAATATTTTATAGCTAGCCACCGCCATGAGCGCTGAGATTTCTTCTTTTCTTTTCTTTTTTTTTTGGCTTTTTATTTGGTTTACGGGCGTCGGACAAATCTTTTTCGACTGCTGCCCGCTGCTGAACTCATTTATTAGTTCTGCCTGTGTCCGACGCCGGGTGCAAGTCCGAGTCCAGGTCCAGGACCGACCCGGCCGGCCAGCAACCCCAACTCCCACCAACTGACTATTGTTATAAATGTTTGGCTGTCAGTTCAACTGTGGCTGTGGCTGTGTAGCCTTGCGGCCATGCCCCACAAAATAGAAAAAAGGCAAAGTGGCAAAACTCTTTTATTGTATGTGTCTGTCTGGTTCCGCCGTAGTCCTTGGCCCCGGACCCTGCCCCATCCTGGTAGTGTTTGGTTTGTTGCTGCGCCGGCTGTTGGGCAAGCTTTGCTTTCGCTTTGCGCTATGAGTTCCGTTTTTTGTCGGCTGCCCGCTTTATTGTTGGTGCTTATTGTTTAGTTGGGTGAGTTTTTGAAAATTTGCCAAACTACGGCCAAAAAAAAAGTAGTTTTCCAACAGTTTTTCTTTTGTTTTCCCATTGCCGGGAAATTGCTAAATAAATGCATGTTTCGTATTTAATACGACAGCGGCGAGAAACAGAGAGAGAGAGAGAGAGAGAGAGAGAGTTGCGATGAGTTTTCTCTAGTTTTTCGATTCATTTCAGTCTTGCATTGAGTTTTATTTTGGAAGCTGCTGAGCTTTAAATGGTATCGTGCCGCTTGTCCACAACTCTTGCTTTGCTCGTTTTATTAATTTCTTAGCCATCTTTGAGCTGCTCCAATTTCCACTAACTGTCAGCACGCTCCGCACCGCCCCCACCCCGCCTTGCACTGCCCCTCTTTGTGGCCAACAACGTAAGCAATAAACTTCAAGCGGGCTTGCTGTTCTTTGCCAAATGTTTAATATTTCAAAGTGACGCCAGCCAATAGCAGAGAAAAACCCAAAACCCATTTTCCATATTCGCTGCCCCTCTTCTTGTGGGGGAGGGGGGGGGGGGGGTTGGGCGTTCAGGATGATTGCAGCCCTCGCCTTGTCCCTTGCCCCAACCAACCCCCTGGTGTTATTTATATGACATTTTCGCTTGAGTGCGCGTTAAAATATCGCTGACAATATTTTATGCTCATGCTTTGCCTCATGTTTTGCCAACGTATCACTCTCCCCCAAGCCCCCCTTATCCCCCATGCTCTACCCCAACCCCGTCGCCCACATTTGGCTATGATAAACTTGGCAAATTTATCCTGCTTTGCGCCATACGTCTTTTGGCACAGTTTGCGCTGAGAAACTCCCGTCTTCGCTCCCACTCCAGGTTTCCTCCTCACTCCTTCACTATTTGCACAGTTTACAGTTTCAGCAGTTTGGAGTCGAGCTTCGCGTGTGCATCTGTTAGATACTTTGTGTTGCTAAACAAGCACAGTCAAATATTTGCAATGCTCTGCAAACAACAACAGCAGCAGCAACAATAGAAAGAGAACGAGTACGAGAAACTCACGCACGCTGCAAAGATGGGCGCGGTATTTGGAGCACTTGCCAGCGAGCAGATGCAGAAGCAGAAGAAAGAAGTCAAAATGCTGTAGTCGAGTGAGCTCGACTGCGATATACCCTGAATCCAGCTGTTAAGTATCTTCTATGGTTATTGCCAAATTAAAAGTTTTGCTTACTGAAATCTACTCAGGACTGCAGCCGCTCTCAATTCTTATGTCAGCACATTCAGTGAAGAGTACAAAAAACTTGTCCAATTGATCAATAATATGCTTATAATATATATTAATTAGAATAATTTTCCTTTATATTCGTGGCTTTTATTGCTATCAGAAATCGAAAGGGATTAATATTCGAGAAACGGAGCCAGTTATCGCAAGCTTGCTCCGCCAATGGTATACAAGTACTAATATATAAAATTTGTCTTTAGCTATTATGGTATTCATGCAGATGGACGGGCATGGCTATATCGACTCGGAATATATATACTTTCGGATGTCGGAGATGCTTCCTTCTGCATGTTACATACATTGGCACAAGACAATTATACCCTTTTTACCCATTTTTATTGGGTTCAGGGTATGAAAACCCCAATCAGCGTACTGAAGGCTCTGTGTGTGTGCCAGTGAAAGTCGATGGATGGAGGCAGTCAGTCGTCTGTGAAATAGAAAACGAAACAATGCCCTCTTTCGGCTGGGTGTAACGAGAAAACAGCGGGTCTGCTTTACAATTGCAATGCACCCATCGTCGTCACACATGTACTTCAATTTTCGGTAATGGTAATCTTGCAACCAGTAACCAGCAACCAGCAAGCAGCAACCAGCAACCAGCAACTTGCAACTTGCAGCTTGCTGCTTGTGAATTGCGGATAGCCTTGCAAGTTTGTCTAGCAATTGATTTGAATTTAAATTTGGAGCTGCGGTTGAAGCTGCTGCTGAAGAGCGTTCTGTGGGTGTATTTCCTTAGAATACTTGAGTTTCTGCTGATTTGTAAGAGTAACCACAAAGCTTATTGAGAATTTATATTGAATGAATATTTGTTGCTTTTCACATGAAGAACATGCACACATATTTGTGTGGTACTCGATCCTAGAAATCAACATCAATCAGTCACTGATTTTTTGTTAAAATAAAAGTAAAGTAAATAAAATAAAAATAGAAAATAAAGCAACATTTCCGAAAGGGGGACGATATTGAAAACAAAAAATTCGACTTGGAACACACAAGACGACCCATGAACTGTGACAAATGAACCTGGCATATACTGGCAGACTTGGATATGACTATATCGACATTACACAAAAAATGTCCATAATTCTGAGGGATCTTTGTAGCTATTTAGATCAATTTTGGTTTACTTAGCATGCTTAAATGTACTCTTAAGCTAACCCAAAGTGTGGTTTAAGGGAGTTGCGACTGCGTTTAGCTTATTTGTTGGTTTGTTTCTGTTTCTGTTTCTGATTCTGTTTCTGACAACTTTTGTAATTTTTGTGAAAGCCGTAATCTCTCACTCCATTGCAGTGCGATGAAGAGCGCTTTAGCTGCACAAAAAGTATTTTATGGCTCCCTTGAACATTGCGACCAGCTAAGCGACGACGGGCCAGTTGTGTTAGCCAAAAATTTGGTAACGTTAGCACTACGTCAACGACGACGACGACGACGACGCTTTTATGGCATAATTCCTAGCACCGTCTTTTTGTTTTTACAGCCACGCCAAAAACTTTGACTGCTCGCTAAGGAGAGACAAGGAGACGGCTAGACGGGGTCGGCAGTTGGAGCGGAGAAAGGCAGCCGAATTGGCATGGTAAGAAAGTAAAGAGTAATACCCAAAGCAGTCATAAAGTAAAACCAAATACTTTACATATAAACGACCGCAAGCAGACGTCAGAGTCGAGGCCCTCTTGAGCAAGAGAACTGAATCCTCCACAGAGGTGCGGGCTAGACGACGTCGCCATCTTTGCCATAACTTTTTTCTGTTGGTTTTCAGTCGTTTTTTCTTCTTTTTTTTTGGACGCATGCCCATAAAACGGCGACAGGCCAAAAAGTAGGTAAAAAAAAAATTTTGCCGGCGACCTTGCCAAACGCATTCCTGGAACTGTTTAGTCGGTTTCAGTCTCAGTTTTAAAGCCAAGGCAACTTATGTGTGGCAGACAATAAATCCGGGCCATTGATCCTTGTTATATGTCTTAAGCAAATTTATATGGCCAACGGAAAACTAGCTATGTACTTCCGCTGTAATATACTGACACATTTTGGCACAGGACACCCCCTATCCCCCCATTCTCGCTACTTGCCCCCGCTGCGTGGCATTTGATAAACGCGCATATGGCATCGCAGGAGCTTGTCGAACATAAACCTTGCACGGCTGGAGATTTGCCATAGATTCGGAGAAACGTTTAGTGCAGCAGAGTTGAAAATTAAGGCGAGCAGCAACAACACTTTTTTTCATTTTATTACAATGTTTATCCTCAGAGCGGATTAAAGTGGAACTATAAATTCCAAGTGGAACAAAGTGGGGGTAAGGCAAGCAGTAGCACTCCAAGGAGATAAGCCATGCTATACATATATGCGTCTAAGGTTGGAGAGTTACATTTAATATGGCCTAAATATGCAAGCAAAGCATGAGAAAAAAAACTTGAGAGCAAAAGAAAGCCCAGATGAGATGAGAAGGAAAGAAAATAAACAGAGAACGAAGATAATATTGTTTTCCATCTTTTGGAAAAAGATAACATATCTCTATTAAAAGTAAGCACATTTCGTTGTGAGTAATGTATTATGGCAAGACATTTTTCATTTTTCAGAGCATGTTTACAATGTGAGCGAGTTAAAAATTGCAATTCTGTAGAAACATAAGCCTCAATCAAGAACTCAATTATCCTAATTTGGGCTGAGCTAAGCAAATTTGTTTCAATTTGAAGCACAAAATTTGCTGCTTAAGGATATCAAATTAAATTTCCATTGCTGTGCAGCGAAATTATTATATTTCTTTTTTGGGTTTTTGCACTTGGGAACTTTGCCAAGTTTTGCTTCATTTTGGCTGCTTATCGACAAAAGTCAGCAAGCAGATCGGATTTGTGTTTGAATTAAGCAGTAAGTAGCGAAATGTAGAAACCAGCAAAATGAAAACGAGAATGTAAAAGCGCGTAAAGGAGTTACAGCCAGCACCAGTTGGCCAAGGGCTTAGGTTGCTTTTGCGACAGTGCTGGCAGGCATTAGAAGGCAGCATTTGTTGCTGCTGAGCTGACTCAATTCGCGAATACTGCAACTGCAACAAGCTGGCAAAGCAAACCGACACAGGCAAAGACAAAGACAAAGACAAGGAGAGAGAGAGAGGGAGACACACTAAGTAGAGCTTGCCAAGCGCTGACCGCCGCCATGTCGAGCGCCATAAATCTTTGCAAATCGCGGCGGGCGCAAAGTGCGCCACAAAATGGCGAAAATTGCACGGCAAGGAAATAACAAAAGGACCAGAACGACGGCAGCCAAAGAGCCTTGTTGCCACGTAGCACACTCAAAAAAAAAAATTAAATTCAGTAACTCGACCTAAATATTAGAAAGCATTTGTTGCTTTTATAAATATTCTCCAAGTATAAGAAGAAGGCTCGCCCGAAATCGACAATCCCAAAAATATAGTTCTTTTTATTTTCCTGAAATATTTTCCATTATTAAAAAATACATTTCTAAAAAGTAGAACAGCATACTTTGATGATAAAAGTCCTTTATGAAATTCTCTCTCTTGATTTCTACATAAAAGTTTAGTTTTTGTCTGCTTCAGTAGCTCAGCGGTTTAGTTTTTGTCTGCTTCAGTAGCTCAGCGGAAAATAAGTCGAAGAATTTGGGCTCGGAATAACCATAAAATACGAAGTCTTTTCCAATGAAGGTAAATTAATTTGTATAAACTAAGTTGAACTGCGTGTTTGCATATATGTGAAATATTAAAATACGTATGTTGAAGTACCAAACAAATTCTTCTATATCTTCAGTTATTTTAAATTTTGTAGAAAAATCCACTATGAAATTATATAAATAAGAACTCAGGTCCTTAGAAAGTCAGAAACATAAATTAAAGGAACACTTTGCTTCCAAAGAATGGCGAATTTCGAAAATTCAGACTGATTTTTCCTGAGTGCAGGTAGACATGAATCCAAAGGGGCAGCTGGCAGGGCAGCTCGGCAAACAAGTCCCGCCACATGCTCGGAGTCGCTCTTAGCTGCAGCGAAATTTAGTGCGCTTGAAATTTAGTTGCACAGTTGCGGTGATTTAGTTGGCCATCGCACTCGAGCGGCAACCCCAAGCTGTGGGTGGCAATGCAGGTCAGGCAACTGAACAATCAACTCGCCTTGGGGAAGGGCGAGAGGAAAGAGGAAAGAAAGAACGAAGAAAGCGACAGGCGATGAAAGAAGCTTTAAGCTTAAACAAAATTTTGACCAGATCTGATCATTATTAATATTACAAGCCCCAAGCGCTGACTTTGAAAGCCTTAAGTCTGTTTGGAAATATACAAATCAGCCAAAGATTTCTTGAATTCAGCAGTATGTAAATTATGTTTTTTCCCCTGAGGGACATCCAACATTCGTATAGTATGTTGCGAATGTTAGAGTATTTTGTGTTTTTGAATGATTTATCGAATTTTCGTTTTGTGAAAAGTATCAATTTCACAAACAGCAGATAATTGGAGAAAGGTAAGCGCTTCGTTTGATATACAATTAAGCAAAATAGAAATTAAACCCTTTCTAATCTTTATTAATTGGGTTATTTGCAGAAAAGTGGTTATCGTTTGTCTTTATTTTAACTAATTGTCTTATTATTCATTTCGTAAAGATTATTAAAAAAACAATGAAATCAAGATTATTTAAATCAAATTCCAATTTTGCGACTCACACGTTAACCACAACGGAGTCAAATTAAGAATGTTAAAAATGTGGATGCAGGAAATGTTCCGCATAGTGAAATAGGTAATAAGATGGTTTTATTATTACAAATACTTGTACTTAAAAGTGACAATTAAGATACCCATAAGAATGGGATGCGCCATTGCACATTAAAAATAATTGTTAGGTGGAGAATAATTGTTATTACCTCTCACATTATATGAGAAATGCACTTATTCTTATTAGATGAATGCATTTACTGTTATCACTCCCTGTGCATTCAAATGTCCCATAATGTTCGCATTCATCATTTGCACAAAACTTTTGCCCACGACCGACATCCAATTCAAGCCTCCCCCTGGTCCATATTGCCCTCTCTTCATTTTAGGGGAGCCAGAGATCGAGCACAGTCAAGGTTTTTGCTTTAAACAGAACCATTGTTCATGCACCGACCTGGACACAGAGAAAAAGAGAGACAGACAGACAAAGAGAGGGAGAGAGGGAGAGAGATAGAGGGAGGAGGGTAGAGTCATTTAAAGACCCTGTCTGGAAGCCGACATGAGCTAAGTGCAAAAGCGAAATTTATGCGAAAAATGCAGCAGCAATATGTGCAACAGGAGCAGCAGCGACAACAACAACTACGACAAGTGCGGTAACTTTACCAATTCGCACTCAAACAGAGCACAAACGAGGCAACCCAATCCAAGCCAACCATATGCCGCACACAACAACAAGGGCCAACAAGGTACGCAGAGGCGTCCTTTTTTCCCAGGACTTTTTTTTATTATATACACACACATATTGTTTGAAAAATGTGTAGCAAGGGATCGTCTCGGATTGGGGGCAGCAAGGGGTAGGGCGGCGAGAAGAGGAAAGGCATTTGCCAGGCGCAGCAACTTGTTCCCTGGTCCTGTTCCTGTTCTCGACCCTGTGTGCAACGCATGCCCAAGTGTGAATAAGAAAGCTTTGAAAGATGCTGCCGAACAATTCGCCAGACGGCCACTCCTCGTGGCATTATTCATTGTTCTCGAGAGAGAGAGGGAGAGAGGGAGAATGGAGAGGGGAAGGTGGAGGTGGAGGTGGAGGGGGGAGAGCGACGGATAGGCCGGCGAGGACTTAATAAGATTTTAATTGAAGCGCAAGAATTTAATTAATTTAATAATGAATGCTCAAGACCAAAAGAAAGTGAGTAACAGACTAATATGAGATTGTATTCATGGCATGTGAAAATTGCGAAAAATGTGCCTTGCCAGCGGCGTGGGTTTGAATTAAATCACAAAATAATTTCTAATATTGCATTTCTGTTTTTAAATAAGTTTGTAGTTTCAATAGTTGAGTAGTCAGGTATTGAAAACAAATAAATTTGCGTCTTGGGCTATCTACAAATATATCTATCATTCAATCATTAATTTGAATTTGAATATGTCTTATACATTTCACTAAAATAAAATATAATTTATAATCCAAAGAAAATCAAATGTTCCTAATTGCAACTCTATTTCAATTAATACTCGGGCAGAATTAAAACTAACACATTAATCTGTTAACTATTTTCCAAGAAATGTACGAAGAAAAAAGTTTATTTGCCAAAAGCAGCAACTGAACCCTTTAAGCTCGTTTGGCTTTTGGCTGCGTGCTGTTTGGTTTGGGGTCAGAAGCTCATTGCAAATTGTTAATGTTGCAGCTGCAACTTGCGAACTGCAACTGCAACTCAATTGAAAATCTTTAGTGACTCTAAAACTGGAAGTAATATAAATCACGCAAAAGGTTCAGAAAGTAACCCAATGCCGGCAATGGTCGCTGGTTTAATGACGCAAATAATTGCAATTGTGCTGCAAGCTGCAAGCTGCAAGCTGCAAGTTGCTAGTTGCCAGTTGAGAGTTGCCAGCTGGGGATTGTGTGCATTGAATGGCACAAGGGAGCGACTTAATGAAAATCAAACACACAACGCAACAACAATAGAAACAGCAATAACTCAAAGTCGGTCAACTGTGCTGTGGAAAACGTCGCCGAGACTTTGGCGACCTACGAGCGACTCTCAAGTGGTGCATACCAAACAATAATTGATAAACGAACAGATGTACAAGTGTTTAAGTGAATGAATGATGTGCCTCTCCGCTTCAAATGTGAAATGTGCCTGCCAGTTGCAAGTTGCTCGCTGCTGGTTGCAAGTTGCTCGCTGCTCGCTGCTCATTGCTCATTGCTAGTTGAGTGCTTTGAAGTTAGAACATTATTTGCAAGGCTGCATTGTGGGGGGGGACTGGCAATCGGTAATCAGAATGGCGAGGGGGTTGACCCAAATCAATTGATTTATTCACTTGCAGCGCATTGTTCTATGCTGCTACTGCTTTTGCTGCTGCTGCTGCTGCTGTTGGTTCAATTGAAAGCAGTAATTAAATTAATGAAGAAAGTTGACAAACTGAAGATCTGTGTTGTTTATAATACACAGCTACGCTCTGGTATTAATTAAGTTACGCAGTTGAGTTGCCAGCTCAAGTGGAGCGTGGAGCGTGTTGCAGACACGGCGGCATGTGAAAGTCATCTGTTTGAGAATCGCATGGAGAGGCGCAATTGCAACGGCAGCTGTTGAATTTATCACGCAATTGCAGACCGAGCGGGGCCAATGGCCCTTGCGGCAATAACGTTGGCGTTGCACAAATGCGGAAGACCAACTCGAGAAGAGCGCCCAAAACAGATCGCTGACTGCTCGTAGAAAACTGCACAAAAACATATCGAATTCTTTGGCGCTTCGCAGACGTGCTTAAAGTTAAAGGCGTTAAGAAAAACTGTAGATAAATATGCTCGGTATGCGGACAATTATTAGCTGTCACCCTAGTCAATTGGAAATTCCTCAGTTCTTGCAACAACTTCACTCGCGACAATTTCTCATATGTCAAGACAGAAATATGCACTCAAATGCAGTTAATTAACTTCAAAGTCGATAAGTTGAAAAATATAAATAACCAAAACATCATGTTTCTTGGTTAGGCCTCACCCTGAACTGGTTGCCCTAGCTAAGTGCAACATTTGCAGCCGTTAAAAACCGCAGTGCGACATTTGCATGCCGAACTAATCGATGTAGTTGGCAAATGGAATAAGTGCCAAAATAAACCATTATTAAAATTGTTTTGTGTTTTAGGTGGTTTTGTAATGGAATCAGTTTCGATTTGATTACCTTTAATTGACTTTTCAGCAATGTTGATTAATCGAAGCTGACGGCGACAGTGGCAGAAGCAGAGGCAGCGGCAGTGGCAGCGGTGACGTCATCAACATTTAACACTTTTTGAAGCTTATTAAAAATTCAAAATGAGGTTGACTTTTCCGCTCTTCTCTCTGTCCAGTTGCCGTTTCAATTTAAAGCATTTGTGTTGTTAATTTCAATTTCAATCCCGGAACTTTGTTGTCAAACATATTACATTTGAATAATATTCTTTTTGTTGCTGTTGTTGTTGTTGTTGTAGGGCCTGCAATGATATGAATATGTAGAGAAAAATATATATAAATTATTAAGGCAACAACAAATTGCAGCTGCGGCAGTGGTAAATTGTTAATAATGTCACAGTTTGATGCCAACAATTTATGACGAGTTTCGACCTGCATTAAAAATAAATTAAATTTTCGCTTGCAGCCACGCATTTTATTCGTTTTCGTTCGTTTTTTTCTTGCACTCAACATTTTTAAATTATTTATGTTAATATTTTAATGGTTCAATTGAATCTATGAAATCCGGTAAAGCGACTTTTCTCACCCATGCATAAAAAGTGTTTTAGTTTTGCTGTCCACTTTGCCTACCAATCAGAAATAAATATAATAATTTGTTTTAAATTAAAACTAAAAAAATAAATAATGAACTTTTTGTTTGCCGCAAATCACATTTGGTTGCCAATAATGTACAACATTTAAAGTTCATATTTGTGATAATATAGCTAACATATTTCTTAGCTTGTCAAGTGAATTTATTATTTTTAATTAGATACATATTGATGGCCTGATTTCCACTCAAACAAGCATGAATACAATTTCGATATTCAATTAACTTCTCCACATGCAATTTTGCATTTGAATTAATTGGGAAAAAAGCTTTTTTCGTTAATATTATTTCGTTGGAAAAACTGAGGAAAATTTAAAAATGAGCAGACTCCAACTAAGAATCATAAAGAGCATAAAGCAAATGTGTGACAACGAGAAAAACCGCAGCAGTAAAAGATGTAAAAATGGAAAAGCGCACAGAAAAATGCAAAATGCGCGCCTGAAGAGCCTGCCCCATGGATGGGAGCTGAGTGGAGAGCTGGGGTGGAGGGGATAGGAGCTGATAATGGGGAAGGTTCTGTGTCTGTGTCTGTTCCTGCTTCTGCTTCTGTTTCTGTTTCATATGTACATGGCAAGTGTTGTAAGTATGTGCTTAAATACGCATTTATTCATACAAATATGGCCAACGGCAGCAGCAGCAGCAGCAGCAGCAGCAACCGCAACAGCAGCCGGCAAAACAATAAAACAAGTCCGCATGCTATTGTGCTGCTGACAGGCGACAAGATACCCTATAAATGTGAGCTGCTTTAAAGCCTTTAAGCAAACATAATGTATTTCTGTTGACAACACTAAGGTCGCTTTAGTTGTCAACTGTTTAGATGAAATAATGTACCCCACAAATGAGACTAGGAGGTGCGCACACAAACAAAACGTGGAGCGAGCGAAATTTCCATGTCGTTGTCGTCGTAGTTGGGCAAATCAGATGCGCAACTAACGAGCAGCAGCCACGACAATGTTACTGACAACTGGAGCCAGGAGGACTAGGACCCATGTAGGACCAGCGCCGGACGCTGTGCCGCGGGCCATTCTGCGTCTGTCTCTGTGTCTGGGCAGACGAATCCAAACCCAAACCCGAGCCAGAACCCGAACCCATGCGAACATGGCGCAAATGTGACAAATATGGGCATGAAGTGTGCAAGTGACAAGTCTAACATACTTACAAATTTTATGCGGCGGCCACAGAGCCCAAGCCACATTATCACCCAAAAGGGGCAGAGTGAAAAACGCTGGCAACCAAAGGCAACTGGCAAGCGGCAAGTGGCAAGAGACAAGCGACAACAGACACAAGGCATTGCAGCACGGTAGGAATTTGCGTTTTCAAATGTATGTTAATGATGTACCACCGGGTTCCAGCGCCGGCAACGATGATTTCCAGTTTTTCTCTGTTTTTTTTTATATGTTGCGCCTCCATTGCGTTTGCTCAGTTAGCCAAACGTATTTCCTGTCATTGTTTACTGGTCCAACACTTTGCTATTTTTATTTTAATGCCATTTTTTGCGCTCGCCAAACAATACAGAAAAAAGAAGTAGTGCCAAAGATAATTTGAATATGTGCAATCTAATGCTGCTGATGAAGCTGCTGATGAAGCTGCCTTGCTTTTTTTGCCGCAAATTAAATTTAAATTTTCAATTTTTTAACGGAAATACCTTGAGGGGTTTGTGGTGAATAAGTGAACTAAACATGCAACTAATGTGATTTAGATGGACGGCAAATTTAATTGGGAATGAGATAGTACTTTTTTTTTTATCAATTTGGATTGATGGGCTTGAAGAGATTACTTCATTTAAGTCACTCGCTTCCTGAGACGATGATTCTCAATTATTATTATTATTATTATTATAATTACTATTATTGTTTTTACTATTATTATTATTATTATTATTATTATTATTATTATTATTATTATTATTATTATTATTATTATTATTATTATTATTATTATTATTATTATTATTATTATTATTATTATTATTATTATTATTATTATTATTATTAATATTATTATTAATATTATTATGATTAATATTATTATTATTATTATTATTATTATTATTATTATTATTATTATTATTATTATTATTATTATTATTATTATTACTATTATTATTATTATTATTATTAATATTATTATTATTATTATTATTAATATTATTATTATTATTATTATTATTATTATTATTATTATTATTATTATTATTATTTTTTGGAAATGGCGTGGATAAAAATGAAGAGTTAAACGCAGTTTCTGATTATGGATTATCTTTATTATGCGCGAGTGCGTCTTTACTTGTTGAAGAATTGAGAGCAAATTTTGAACTTAGGTAAATACAACGCAGTAAGAAAAAAAGACAATTCATGTGTGACCAGATCTTCGATACTAATCGATATAGCGATACTTAAGTATTAATCGTTGCTGCACTATTCAAACATATTTCAACATTATTATTATTATATTATTATTGGGGAGTAATTACTGCGAACTAGTTGGATCAAGTGCGCCCCTTTCTAAATCAATAACTCTTCCCTCAAAACCGATTCAAGAATTTTTGTCGGGTTGTCGACATGTTTCCCTATTATTCAGTTTAACTTGTTCTTTTATACAAATCATAAAAGCCACAGGAAATGCGTGTATTAGGCCATGAAGTTGACACAAAAATAGGTCCCAATGCGTGGACAGGAAGTGACAAACATTGTTGCAAACACACACACACACACACAAGAGTGTTGCAGACGATCAAACAGCTTACAGTTGTTGCATGTTGCATGTTGCATGAGAGAGCATATCTTAACTAGCGTTCGCCGGTAACAGCTTAACTTTCTTTGCAGTGTGCCAGATGAACCGGCTAAAGGCAGCAAACAGTCGTAGTAGCAATCATAATTGCTTGCATGCAGCATGCAATGGGCTCCCTCTACTCCCTCTCCCTCTCCCTCTCCTTCTCCTTCTCCCTCCTTCTCCCTCTCCTCCACCCACCGCTAGAGCTAACAAGCCGTCAATAAAAGTGCAAGCAGCTGTTCTCTCTCTCTCTCTCTCTCTCTCTCTCTCTCTCTCTCTCACCACCCCCACCGCTTCACCTTCTCCATTCAGCTAGCTCCGTGCTTACCCACATTGAGTGGTGCAAGTCCGCATGAAAGCAAACAGCTTGCAAAGTGGCTTCAAATGCATTTTTCAGCTACAGAGACTCATTTAAATGCGCACGCATGCAAAACGCACAAGGTTCGCAGTGGCAATCAACAACCAACTGACCTA
This sequence comes from Drosophila grimshawi, assembly GCF_018153295.1. Taxonomy (NCBI): domain Eukaryota; kingdom Metazoa; phylum Arthropoda; class Insecta; order Diptera; family Drosophilidae; genus Drosophila; species Drosophila grimshawi. The sequence continues at coordinate 242,564 of NW_025063240.1, forward strand.
GGCACGCACATAGATGCATACATACACACAGATGCATACATACACTCAGAAAAATGAGAAATAATTTATAGATAAAAGAGAAAAGTAAATTTTTAAAAATTAGAATGCAATCCCAATAATATTTATTTGATTATTTTTGAGATATATTTTATATTATTAAGAAATGCATTTCTAAAAAGTAGAAATGCAAGCCAACATTTTAGAAGAAAAAAAACAATTTACGCATTTTATTGTTTTAACTTTTATATTAGAGTTTGGCTGCCGTCTTAAATTAAATAAATATTCAAACTCAAATTGAGAAAAGAAAAACCCTGGATTTTCGAAAAACACTTTCTGAATATTCAGCAGAGTTAGCCTTGGCGCCAAAAGTAAATCGAATCTGCATCTTTTTCTCCGAGTGTATATAAATAGTATGTACACGCACTTGGATTGTCAGCTTCAGAGTGTGAGCTATCTTGGATGCAGACTCGCAGTCTGCTAACTACTCGTATCTGTCGCCCTGCACGAAATTACATAATTACCAACAATAAATTGTAATTACTGCCTTGAGATACATTTGCTCAGATAAACGGTTTTCCGTGTCTGTCGCTGGGCCAGACTCTGTTTGCTCTTGGAGTCGGTAAGTTTTTCTAGGTTTTCGTTGCTCGTTTCGCTTTTTTCTTTCATATTGTTGCTGATGTTGTTGTCGCTGTCGCTGTTGCTGTTGCTGTTGTTGTTGGTGTTGATGTTGGTGTTGGCCCGACATTGACTTTGGGCCGCCGCTCGCATAAATTACAGTGAGCAATTACAACAAACCATCGAAAATGTAAACAAACTTGGGGAATACGCACTCACAATTTGTGAACGCATTGGTGGCGCCCCTCCGGTGGCCCATCCGGTGGCAACATTACATGGCATCAGCGGGGAAGGGGGACAGACGAGGGCGGCACATCAGAAAAACAGCACACAAAACGTTTTTAAGTTCACAAAGTGCGTGCATAAATTGCGTTGCCTTAGGTAATTTATACTGATTTATGTTAGGACAGAGCTATATATATATATATATATATGTGTGTGTGTGTGTGTGTGTGTGCATATGTATACATGTGTGTGCCATGTAAAATCTGGGCTAAGCTTCTACAAGGTTGTTGGACTAAAGCTAAGCGTGAGTGGGGAGTACTCAAAGTTTTGCTTCTTTCATCTTCAACGGATGTGCATAAGACTTGAAAAATATGAAATGTATATTGGCTAAAGGCTAACGAACAATTAAGTGAGAATGTTCTGCTCGAGAGAGCTCGACTATTAGCACATATGCACACACACACACTCACACACACACACACACAACACCTTGTGTAGTTTATCAATATAATATGTATATATATATATATATTTTTTATATATATTCACTTTTGCAAACGGTAATCGATTCTTATCGATATTAAAGAAACAAGAAAGTTATCGAAAAAATTAAATAAACTTATAATCAAATGGTTAAGTCCTCGGCTCTCGGCATCACTGAGGAGCTGACAGAATTGATTACATTGGCTGATCAGGAATATATACGCAGTATTTTCCTTCTGTCTGTATGTAACAACTCTGGCTAATGTGACTTTGACATTACTCCTCTAAATATATTTATACTAGGTTTCAAGATCTAATAATTAAGTATATATTCATCTGTTCTTTTAAGATATTAAGGCGAATTTGAGCAGGGATCGTCTGTGTTTGGTTGAACGAATGATTTCATTTAAGAACTCAATGAAAATGCTGAGCGCTCTTGCAATTTGCAACTGGGTTAAAGCCGTCCTAAACATTTTTTGAATCTCTTTCAATATTCATTCAATTTCCATGGACAAAGACAGAGCCTTGAAAAATCGATTGACTTTCTTTTTGTGTCCATTTCTAGCTAACCTCAATCGAAATGAATCTTGAGTGCTGTCCGGTCGAGCACACACAAATCAATGTCGTATGCCAAGCTGGCCTGGCTGTGACCTTTACAGTGATATCCAATAAGCAATTCCCCAATCAGTGACAACGACAACAACAACAACAACAACAGCAGCAACAGTGACAATAACAATATGATGTGACAAATTAAGCTGCCCATAAATTGCAACTGAAATTAAATAATAATTGAGGCAAAATGGACGATTTGATTGCAGACAAAAATCTATAACATCTGCATCTCTTTCTCTCTCACACTGATGTTCTTTATTATTGAAATAAAAAGCAATTTCAATAAATAAACAATTTGGGTCAGTGCATTCAAAAAACTCGGCAAACTAATGACATCATCAGAAGCAAATCTGAAATTGTTAACGTTGTTATTGAAATTGTCCGTTTGAAACTGCAACTGGCAAACGCGTATTCAAATTTGATTAGACACGCTTTCAACGGGGATTGAGGGATCGGGGGTGGATAGGTTGTCCTAACCAAGTGTAGCTCATTAAGGTCACAATCCCGGGTCGCTCTCATTTATTATGACCATATAATCTAGCCGACAGAAATATTAAAAAAAAAAAAAAATACTCAGTCAGACCGTCAATTTGTTGAAAATTGTGGTTCGAAAAGCTTTTGGTGTATTATGCAAAAATTTGGTCAATTTTATAAAATGTTGATGGCTAACTAGTTCGGTCTTTTGTAAGCTGCATATTTAAGTTGTACAACATTTTAAACGCAAAGTGATTTGCATATTTAATAAGCAGCCAGCAACATTTACACAAAATCAAAGAAACACCATTGGAAAAAAATTGAAAAATGCTGGCTTTGACCAAATAAATTGTGTGCATTTTTTGCTCTTAAGTAAATGAATACAAAATATAAAATTCAAAATCAATCTAAAATAAAAGCTCACAACGTTTAGCGTAATTATATAATGTGCAAGCATGCAAACACATTTATTATCGGGCTCTGATTGTAAACAGCTCGGAATGAGAGGCGTGCATTTTTTATTGATAAACACGACGCAAAAATAATAAATGTATTTTTTCGATTATATTTGAAAATTTATTTCAAAGGTTAATTGGGTGCTGATGCGCATTGAGCTGCGTTCGAGGAAACAGCAGAGACATGAATCAGATAACGAGCTATTCGAAATAATTATTTTAATATTCAGTCTAGCACGGAAATTTACGTGTTTCCATTTCTATTTCGTATTCAAACTAATATTTATATACCCTGAACACATTGACAATGGGTATAATGGAAGCATCGCAGAACACTTAAAACATATTCATTATTATCCATCTCAGAGACTAGGAGACTAAGAACTAAAGACTTCAAATTTGGAATATTGTTCTTATCCTTCATTCAGTTATAATAATAATATATTAATAATGTTAATCGATAATGCCTGGCATAAGAATTGAGAGGCCTTCCATTCATGCACACTGATTTTTAATACGAAATTCGGCCTTAAAATTTAAATCAGATATTTAACAGCTGCGTTCAGGGTATCTCGTAGTCGACCTTACTCGACTGCAGCATCCTAACTTGTTTGCCATTAATTTTATATTGATCTTTGTCTTTTTTTTTTTTGAGATTGCAAAATGTTTTCAATTTGTTAATGACTTAACTGACTTTGCAAACGTGTATTATAATTAATATGAAGTCTTCGGAATTAAGTAAATGTTCAATTTAGCAAATCTCCTCAGTGAAACATTCGGATTTGTGTTTAATTACGCTCATTAATGATGCTTAAACTAATTGTTTATTTCCCATATCAATTAATGCTATAATCTCGATGCAAATGCAAATCATCCCGCCTGCATTAATGTCCTTTAATGTTCAACTGTGATAGCTTTGCCATTTAAGCCCAGTCACCCAGACACCCCATCCAGCCACGCCTTATTGTGCTGATGTATTTATGGCTGTTGGTAATTTGTTCTTCTTTTGCATATGCCCCTAAGTCCGTAAGTCAAATCGATGGGAGCCAAGCACCGCTGTGGCTATTTATTTATTTATTTATTATCGCAATGAGCCAGTCCTGGGGCTATTTCCTATTCCCTTTCATATACCAAATGCTCCTCCGTTCATTTCCTCGCCTCATTTAATTTCGCCACCGCTCAGACCACACACATCGCCTTCTAGCTGGGATTTTCCTTCGTTTTTTCTGTTTTTTTTTTTTGCTGGCACTATTAGTTGTTCCATAGTCTTTTTATTTTGTGCTGCCTAGTCCAGACTACTCCATTATGCGCGTCCATTATGCCTCTGTTTGCCTTGATAATGTTCCATGTTCCATGTACTGTGTTGAGGGTCCGAGTCTGCCTGGTCTGGTCTGGTCTGGTCTGGTGATGCCATTGTCAGCTTTTGCCAGCCGACTGCCCTTTTGCCTTTTTGTCATTTCAGTTTTGTTGATTTTGCAAAAAAATACAAGAAAGAACAAAATATATATTTGCCACCTCCTCAGCTGCCTAGTTGCGTAGTCAAACGCAACCGGCAACGCCTCCGCCTCCGCCCCCGCCCCCGCCTTCGACGATGGGGCCAATGTAAATAATTTATTTATGGTCTTGTTTGTTTACTTCGTTGCGAGGCTGCACCCAGCTCATCTTTGTGCTGCGTCTTGTTTGTCTAGTGCTTAGAACTTGCCGGTTTCGGCAACCCAAAGCTCTTAGTGGGCATGGCTCTCCCTTCTTCACCTCCAGCTTTGCCTCATCCACCTCCCCTAGACCTGATACGTGTGGCAGTCACATTCACTTTATAAATAAGATATCAATTGATTTTGTGCAGAAGTAAGTTAAGAACTGTTGCCTTTGACAATATTTACAGCCCTTAAGGCGATTAACAACGATTCCATTTCAGTACTCATGTAAATATCTTCAATTTAAATGAAATGGAAGCATTCACTTTATCTTGTATCAACAGCAAAATGACATAAATATTATTACAGTTGCCCGGGAACAGAATCTCTGAGTCTTATTTAAAAGAAATAAGACTCAAATATGATTCTCCAATGTTATTAATTTTATCTTCATACTCGTATTTCGCATTAGCTCAAATTCATATATATTTTTTGTTTAGCTTTTTGTTTATTATTGTGGATTGCGATTCTGGTTTCTATTACCATAAATCTAATTTTGTTTTACATAAATTTGTAAGAGAATATAGTTGCCATATAATCATTTGCAATTACAATTTGATTACAACGCAACAAATCCAACCGAATCATGCTATTATTATTCCATATATATATATATTATGTACAGATACTATCTATGAGACATTTGTGGTATCATGGTAGTTATTCAAAACACATTTATTTGCTTGTATATTCTGAATCAGATCAATCTTTTCAATGTATCGATGCCAGCAGCTCAAAAAGAACAGTTTTCAGTTAACTTCACGTCTGGTCCTCAATCCGCATATCTCTGAGGTCACATCAGTTGGAAACTTGAAATTGCTTAAACCGATGAATCATTCAGCGATTATATGGTTTGGCCACAGAGCATGGCAATTATGCAATTTTCTACAGACCGAAAACACTTGTCGCAGCTCAATGCGCAGGTATTTTCGGTACGATAGGTGTATATTTATATATATAAATATATATAGACGTATCTGATGATTCACACGCTTCAGGTATTTGAATATGTAGCAAATTGTGCGATGCGACGCCAAGGGGCAACTGGCCAACTGAGTCAACGTATCTCCAGTTGCACAAACTGAGCAGGCAGATTTGGTAACAGATACGGGCTAAGCACGATAAGCAAATCAAAGCAGAAAGTTTACATTTGAAACAATAAAATCTGGCTTCGACTTGCTCTGTGCTGTGCCTCGGCTTACAGGCATTTGTATCAGACACACACAAATAGCATCAAATCTGCAGATGGAGACCGCACATGACTGTGAAGCAGAAGCCGGAGGGGCAACTAGACATCAAAAGGCACTGAGAATGCCGCCAAACTCGACACTACGTATGTAGCTGTAGTTACAGTACTATATCTCAGTCTCAGTCTCAGTCCCAGTCTCAGTCTCAGTGTCGGTATCTCTGTATCTTCAGCCAGCTAACTGTAATTGTATCTAACAGCTTCAACTGACAGGCCCGGCCAAGAAGCGACTCAGACGACAACAGCCTGGCAACTTGTCTTGCTTTTTATGGCCAATACCAGCAACAACAACAACAACTACAACAACTACAACAACAGCAACAATAGAAACGCGTGCGGCTTTCCAGTGCCACAAGATAGTCACTGGAGGAGGCGTCGCATCGTTTCGAGTTTGGGGCCACCCAAACATGGTCAGCAAAGCGCCACCAAATTGACTACTTGCCCCGCATTGCTCCGCGATCAGCTCACAGATACTTTTCTCCCCAGTTGGCTGCTCTGCTTTGCCATTGAATTATTGTTCGAAATCAAAAACTAACCATTATTTACCAACAGAGGAGTGCCAAACGAAACCCAACTTGAACTAGCAAAAAAACAATGCAACGGACGAGTAGCAAGAGATGAGCTTGAGATTTAGTGATGAAATCGACGCAGAAAACCCGAAAAGCAGAGAATCACTATATTCCTGAAGACAATTTGATTTCACATTTTAATTACCTGATTTCTTCTACTTAAATAAAGCTCAAATCAACTCGCAATGGATGTGAGGTGGTCTAGGAAAAGTAATATAAATATCATTAAATGAAAAATAAACCGTTTAAGTCTTCAAAAAATTGAATTGATAGATGAAGTGAATTAAAGAGGTGTTGAAGCTTAATTAAGGTTTGCTTGAAATTCAATCAATTATGTTCATGCGGGACTTAATATTGAGTTGTCTTTATATTAAACTATTTCCTACTAATGTAAGTAAATTAGGCTAGAATCATGGCTTTGAAAAGTGTAAGTATTTATTTTAATCTGTATTTAATAACGCAAACCGTGAATGCAAAAGATGTGCAAGTTCAGCTGGCTTACCCCTCTTATTTGCGAAACTAATTGAACAACCGCCTCAGATTAAAGCGGTGGCCCATGAAAGTTGTATTGAAAGGCGGGCGACAAAAACAGAGACTCAGCGACAGATACCGATACAAAAACAGATATAGATGCAGAGAGCCAGAGCCAGAGTCGGAGTCACAGACACAGCCAAGTCAACAACAAGTACAACAACAAATAACTTGGCAAGGGGCCGCAGCACAATTGACTGGCAAACTGGAGCTATGCATCCTGTCCACTCCCCTCATCCCCTGGCTCAACCCTCCTCCTGCTCATTGCCAGTGCAAATAATAACTTATGTGGAGTGTCAGGCCAAAAAGCCGTAAGCGCTACGGGAAATATTTTCAATGTGTGCTTTTCCTGCCACATACTGCTGCAGTGTGTGTGCTCCAGTAGTTGTATTCACTGTACTATCCAATGCAAATAAAAAGTCCATGCAGTGTTGTTGCTATAGTTCTTGTTATTCCTATATCCGTTTGGCTTTTTTTGCTTTCTTGTTGCCTCAACTCGCTTTCCTCCGTAGCTGCTACGAAATAGTATCTCAGTATTTTTGCAATATTTCAGCATGCTGGCGCGTATCTGCTGGATGCCTGTCTGTGGCTTTCTTTTGGGGCCGTTGCTATTGAACTATTCTGCAACGCACGTAATTTAACCCAAACAATCTCACCTCCTCCTCATCTGCTGCCCAGAAGCGACTCCATTCTTCTGCTACCAACAACTTTCGACTACCAATTTTCGCCTTTCGACCCCCAATCGAAAATTTGTTAATGAAAGGGAATTCTCTCTGGCAGTAACTGAATCCTGGGTCAGAAGTTTAGCCAACAGCGAAGTGCCGGTTATTAGAAGGAAATAAGTAGAACGAGGCAGACAAAACATCAAAAAATAAAAATAATACCAAAACTCTGAACAGCTTTTTGTGGTCAGTTCGGTTGCATTTGCTAATGTAAATTGTTGTGAGTTTGAAATAGTTTTGAAGCTAAATGTTGTGGAAATTCCACTGACAGAATTGCATGCAAAAGTTGTTTTATTGTTTTGGCATTGCAGGAAATTCATTTCAAATGCGAGTTTCATAAAATAGTGGGCAATAATTCAGATATTTAATTAGAAATGGTACACCATTGGTCCACAGCAAAAAAATCATTTGTAAACATTATTTAGGTTTGCAGCGATTTATCACTTTAAAAAGTAAGTGAAAACTCACCAAATATTTCAAGTCAGTTATAAACAACTACAGCTGCTATCGTAAACTATTTCAAGTTAAAGCCATAACTTCAAATAGAAACTGGCCACAAATGCAAAAGCCATGCCCTAAGACGCCTCTAGCACATTCGACTATTGGCATCATAAATACGAAACCCCAAAAACACACAAGCTCTCTCTGGCATGTTCGTGAACCAACCCAAAAGCAATTAAACTTTAAAGTCACAACAAAAACAACAACATTCGAACTGAGCAGCAAATGGACACTAGACAGTTAACCGGGACACAAGCTGCAACTATCTCCGAGGAGACGAGGGGCAGGGGTTGAAATGGATGACCAACACGTGCTAAGCTCATTAGATGCTTTGATTTCTCAAGTCTTAGCCGAACGTTGGGAAGCTTTGGGATCGACCGGAAAAGCCCGGCAAAGGGACATAAATTCTGGCAACAAACTAATAACCAATAAAATTTCTTAAGCCGTCTAAGCTCATAAGTGCTATTTTAAAATACATGCAGCAACAAATGCTGGGTGGATGGGGCCAAAGGGTAAAAGTTGGACTTGCGGTCACTTGTTCGGCATTTTAAATATACATACGTATGTCTCTATATATACTTATGTGTATAGATTATATTAAAGTGGCCCAGGAAACCGTTCAAGTTGAAAAGCTCTCTTAATAAGCATTGGCCCGGGGTCTGCAGCTGGGGTTGGGCTGGGGCTGCTCTTAACTCGCAGTGCCAACAAGTGGCCGGAGTCGGGGCACTGGCTACGGATGAGCACTGACAGTGAGAGGAGCGAGCGGAGCCACTTCACTTGATGTTTGAGTGAATGGAGTCCAAAGATGAGCAGCAGCAGCAGACGTCAGACCAAGACCAATGATTGGCAGTCCCATACCCCCAACTGAAGACCGGCTGTAAAATAGAGCAGGGCCAGCAACAGCAACAGCAACTTCACCAACCACAAACTGCAACGGCAACAGTTGTTCTGTCAGTCAGTCGCTCTGCCTTGCGGTAGTCTCACTATGATGGTCTTGAGCGAGGGTCGCTCCAAAAGTACACGCAGGCTTGAGTAAAGGGTTTTGGTGTATAGTCCCACCATTAATACAAAATGGAATAAATAAATAAAGTTAAATAATTTGAAATATAATATTTAGAATACTAAGAACCATTTTTTCAAAATTATCAATTCTTTTCATATTTTAATTAAAATTCCAAGAGCATTAAAATTTAATTTTATTTATATTTTATTTTACTTGTTATATTTTTCTGTGTCGACTGATATTAGTTAATATTAAATACAAAAATATAAATAATTTTAATTGTGTGGATTTTTTGATGATATCTTTATTACAATTTATTGTATATAATATTTTATTTTTTATTATTGGTCTGACTGGGTAGCTCCAAAAACATGTTTTATGTTTATTCATCTACTTTCAAGTGCAATTAACTCAATCTAACTTTTAACTAAAGAGACACTTTTTGATCAGACCGCTTTTCGATAATTAATATTATTGTTAAACAATTAATAATTAAAATGATATCCATTCTTAATTTGCTTCTTTAAACAATTATGCTCTAAGCTCCATTGGTATTCACAATTTATAAAACCATTTTTTGTGTTCAATAATTCGCCACTTGTTATCTCATCATTTGCTTGAGCTACCTGTGCTCGAAGGTTGCCTCACGGCAACTGACAGGCAACTGCAACAGTGTTGAACTTTTAATTTGATGAATGATATACATTTGTCTCGAGTGCAGGCCACAGCTTGCCGTAGCCACCGCACCACATTCACAACCACAACCACAACCACAATCACAGAGACAGCCACAGCCACAAGAAAGTCGAGTAATTGTTGTGTGGATCGCAGCTGAGCGAAGATCTCTGCACCGCTGGCATATTTACACAGTCGCAGAGCCACAGCCGATGGGGGCACAGAGTGGAGTGAAGTGCTGTCTCCTCCTCCTCCTCCTCCCCCATCCCACCCCCCTTGCTCTTTGAGGATGACACATGCGTTGTGTTATGTATGTGCTGAGATCTGTTGAGATCTCGGCCTGCTGCTCCGTGGTATATAATTTTGCTTAGCTGCAATTATGAGATGTTGCGGCTGATCTTGAATCTGCTGCTGAGGCAAGAGAAAAAAACCAGCACAGCCGGCACCGGAAGCTTTGTATTCGTCTTCATCTCTTTTTCTTTTTCTTTTTTCTTTTTTCTTTTTGCTGTTGTGCAGCTCTCGAAACTTGTTCTTACGGTTATCTGTTGGTTTTGCAAGTGCCTCGAGTGCAACACATCAGTCTGCGTTGTCTCAGAGTCTGGCATGCCAGCACATAGCATCCTTAATTATGACAATCAGCGCTGCTTGATGTTCATTTCTTGGCCCCAGCCCCTTCCCCTCCTCTCTCGCTCTCTCTTTTCGGGATATGTGCGCTGCTGATCCAGATCGGTTGCAATATTTATATATATATATATTGTGGTTGGTTGGCATGGAGGCAATCACGCGATCGCTGCCTGGTTAGTTAGAACGATCTGGCACAGTTTACGGCGAAACGCATCGGAATGCTGTGCTGGGGGTTGATTCTCGTTTTGGGGACAAGGCATAAGGTGTACAAGGATTATCATCTCGTAGAGTTTATACATATATATATATATATATATATTAATGCATACATCGGAACATCGTAGCGTGAGAGCGCGAGCGCTGGGAGACAAATTGCTGAAAGTCTCACTGGGTGGCATCTTCGAAATCAGGATCAGGTCCAAGGGGCGGTTGAGCGATTTAAGCGTAGCTTAAGACTTAAATGTATTTCTTCAAGACGATAAGCTGCGATTGGCTAAAAATTAAAAACATCTTCGGCTGTAGATAATTTGTTATCTCTCATCAACAATTGGCAAATCAGAAACGAATTTTGAATAGAAAATAATTGAGAATTAGTATGGGAAATGAGTTAGCTATCTTATAAAGTGATCTTCTACTTGAGTGCTTCGATAATCGATGGACAGACCACGTACACGTTTTCCTAGAAGCTATTGGACATAACTTTCGCTGCAGATCGAACCAAACCCTATTCACCACCCCAACAAGACACACCCAAAAGCAAAAGAGAGAGAGAGAAGAAAAACCGCAGGTGGCCCCTCGACAAAAGTCATGCGAATGCGGAGCGTTGATTGATTATAGGGTAGCCAGAGAAAAAATAAATACAATTAAAGGTTCAGCTTTCACCCAGAGGCAAGGCCAACTAATTACTTTCACTTGGCCAGAATTTCGAGCAGTCGAGCCGAGTTCAATCTTGCAAATAAGCAGCACTTACAAATCGAGCACGCAGCTATCTTCATTATTATCAACACCATCAGCCATCAGCCAACAGCCAACAGCCAACAGCATGGGGCCATAGGTTAATATGGCAATTAGCCAACAAGCTCAGAACCCCACAAAACAAATAAAACACAAATCCCAAGTACTTCTCCAGTCCAGCAAGAGAAAATGAGAAAGCCGGCCAGAAATCCAGAAAGCAGCAGCAGCCTCTGCTCTCTGACAGAGACAGAGACAGAGACCGGCAATTAACAAATCGCAGAAATGACAGGCTAAACTCTATTGCTCATAACTTTCAAATGTGATTAAGGTCGACGAGCTGCCAGCCAAGAAAAGAAGAAATGAGATGGAATACATAATAAAATCAAAATAGGCATCCAAAAGTAAATCGACAGGTTCTAAGCGCAATAACCAATGATTATGTTGTTTCATCGGGCTGATGGCTGATGTGGGCTAAGAAAACAATCAAAATGCGCGTTGGCCAACTCTCAGCTCAGCTCTGGCCCAAAACACACACAGCCAAATAGCCCATGGGCCTGGGGTTGGCCAGAACGGATGCTGGACCACAACAAACAGGCAGCAAGAAAGTCTTAACAAAGTCTCTGGCTACGAATTTCAACAGGTTCACGCCTCTATCGTCAAACAAAGAACAACAAAACGAACTGAATAAAAACCAAAATCTGTGCAACAACACATTAAAGTAATTTTCGAGCCGAATCACAGCAGAGCCAAAGCAATTGCTGCATGAGGGGGCAAGATATCGAAGCCAAAAGAAGCCGCCTCAAAACCAAACCAGCGTTGCCAATAAAATGAAAAACACTGAAAATGGAACTTTCCTCGGCACGCGGAAGACTAGATGCTCTTTAAATAACCAAATAACTGCTGATATATGCAATCAATTATTGATAATAATTATTTGTAAAAAAATAACTTGATTTCTAAATCAGACGTTGAGCATTTTCTTGCCAAAATCTAAAGAGAATAAAAATTAACAGCAGTTCATATTTAAAGTAAAGGAAGAGCTTTTTTTAAACTACAATTTAATTAATTTATTATTATTTTATTAAAATCAAATGCTGAATGACAATTGAAATGGAATCAATTATATATATATATTTTTTTTTTTGTGATTTATTATTAATTATTATTTATTTACCTATTATTATATTTTAATTAATTGATTTATTAAAGACAAGTAATATTAAGCTGATCAGCTGTTTTATTATCGAGTCAAGCGATAAGAACAACGGATATCCATAATGGAATCGCGAAATGTTCGGAATGTGAATGTAGGAAATGTTGGGCATAGTGAAAAACAGACTGTAAGACATAAGTTGTAGTATCAATTATCAATCGACCGATAGTTTCTATATGATATGGGAGTTCATTCCGTAAAAACTCCGACTTGAGTTGAGTTCTTTGAAATTTGCAGTAGCCTTGGCAAGGTAAGGGTATTTGAGACAGAACTGAAGTCAGCCGCCGCTCGACTTGTAAGTGGTACATCAAATTTGAACAGTTTTTCAAGTGTTTATGACGTTACATGTTGAGCCGATGCGACGTGTTGCGAGAGGAGTGCGAGTGTCCGTGTGTGTGTGTGTGTGGGGAGGAGGAACGGAGGCAACTGAGACAACGGAGGCTTTTTGGATTGGTGTGATTATCGCAAGTAAACTACCTCTCAGTGTGGGTCTGTGGCTCTGTGCCGGTCTCTGGCTGCATCGACAGCCGCTGCCGGTTTTTTTTCGGTTCGTTCGTTTTATGAAGATGAATTTCTTTTTTATTCGAGATTTAAACTCAGCCCACAGCTGCCACAACACAGCAGAGACAAGGCACACACACCGGTCTGCTCTCTGTTGCTGAATTTTACAAGCTCGGCGCTGCTGGAGCTCCAATTACTTCACTCACTGTTGATTATTGTGTTGTATGTTGTAGTTTTATGAATTGTGCGAGTAGCTCAGCTGCTCTTGTTGTTGTTGTTGCCACAGAGATTCCTCAAAATCAGTGGATTGGTTGAATGCGTGCGCGGCTGATGTGTAGAAATTGGTAAATACAATATCAAATAATTAAGCCTTTTTGGGATTTTTTTTTTTTGATCTTATAATTAAATAAAATATAAGTAATTTTTTTATTGAAAAAGCAAACATATAAAATTGTTTTGTTTTTAAATTATTTTTTCTGTGTGGACTGATATTTTTGCTCATTTTTTGCATTACAACTTCATTAATTTATTTAAGTAACAAAAGTGGTTCAGCCAAGTAAATATACATTTTAATATTAACTATATTTTTTTTTACAAAATAAAATCTAGTTCTATCAACAGGATTCCATTTTTTATAATTCATCTGATAATTAACATTAAGTTGTATCCAATAAAAGGAAAGATTTTATAGGAATCTCTGTTTTTGATTTAGTCTGGTTTACATATTTAAATTGACTGATAAATGATATATCTATAATTATTATGATTGTCTCATTTAGAATTTGAAATTAATTATTCACTCTTATATTTTTATATATATATATTAATATATTAAATAAAAAATCACTGCAACCCAAGCTCAAACCATTTCATGTATCTTTCTCGTTTTCTATACGAGTTTCACCTGCGTTAATCCCCTTGGCATAAGAAGCAATTCAAACGTTGGCTATCAGCATTTTTGGCTTTTCCTTCAACCTTCGCCTTTCAACACATTTGTAAGCTGATGTGAAAACCAATCTAAATAGTTGAAAAGCGATGAACGAGAAGAAGAAGATGATGACGATGATGATGATGATGATGAAATACAACAAAAAACTCAACAAGTGCCACTCAGCATAACAATAATCTGAAGCGTAGCCCCCGGGTCGCACCTGTTGCTACCTTTTGGGCTAATGAGACGGACTTGGGCTTAGCACAATGACACTATTTACATAGTGGCCACATCATATCCGTATCCGTCATATATATCTAGCATCTATATATATATATTATTTTCAATAAGCCGCAACGCATTTGCCATATCTTTGGTGGCAATCTGGCGGCGAGTTCTAACCTGTGTGGCATAAATCACGAGTGGAAACCAGTTTCCCAGTTTGAGTTTCTGATCTAGCGCAAGAGATCTACGCGCATAAATTCAAATTAGATAAAAATAAACTTTTACCAGCCAGGTGATTTAGTACTTGAACCAAAAATATAGCAACAACAACAACAACAGACAACAAACAACAGACAACAGGCAACAAACAACAGGCAACAAACAACGTGTCGCAGGTGTTCCTCGATGCCAACTCGAGAAAAAAAGTGAAACAAGTTTTCTAGATTTATTCTCAAGTTGTATTTTTGCCCACTTTACTGCGACTTGACATGTTTGCCTGCTAATTTCATGTTATTTATGCGGCCGTTGCGCATTTCTTGCCCCAAGTGGCAGAGACAAACAATGGAGAGCTTAACACTCGCTGGCCAGGGAGGGACGCGGGAAGGCGAGGCTGGGGTCTGGGTGGGGTCTTCAGCTGGTATTAGCTGGCCCCAAGTTCGGCGACTTGAGCCTATTGTTTGTCTGACAAAATGACAATTACATGTCGGGAATTTCAATGAAAATTATTAAAACAAATATTTGCGTGCTAAACAAATTGCCTGTCAAGGCTTTACCAAAGCTGTGTGTATATATTTCAATGATGGTGTGCGTGAGTGTGTGTGTGTGTGTGCGTGTGCGTGTGTGTGTGTGAACACTCGATGTTGATATTGATACAGCTGATACGGAGTCAAACTTGATTTAAAGTTCAAAACGCTTTAAAGAGATCTCTGATCTCTCGTGCCAAATACAAAAATGTCTGCCAAATTCCAATTTGATTGTACAATAATCTGGGGCTTGGTTGTGCAAGTGATTTATTCATTTGCCAAACTCATTTGAGCCACCTTCACTCGTCTGTCTGTAGCTGGCAGCTAGGCCAAATTCAAAGATAAACAACCCAACAGCGGCTCTTTTTGTGCAATCCAAACTTCAATTTCGACTTGCAACAGACTCATGTGAAAATTCACACTGCCATCGTGTGGCAAACGGCAAGCGCAACAATTGACAAAGGCCCTAGGCCCTGGGCCTGTGTTGGGAGCGAATTGCCTGGGATGGCACTTCATTAAATAGACGCCGCGGCGCTTTTCCGAGCTGCTGCCACGCCCCCCGCATTATACACACTGTGGCACACTGAACTCAACTCTCAACAGTCAAGCGACTGCTTATTTTTCACACATGCTCGCCAACAACAACAACAGCAACAACAATAACAACAAACAGCAAAGGAAATAAGCAAAAACGACAACAACAACAACAACAACAGCAAAAAGGCAGAAATGTAAGAAATATTTTTCCCCCTTTTTTGTTGTTTTTTTTTGTTTGGTTTTTTATGCGCAGTGTTGTTTATGATGACAATTTTTTCGTTGACGACGCCGACATGTGGCCATAAGGTTGTCGGTAAATAACAAACAGGCGTCGACTCGGAGGCTGCATGTGGGGAAAGGTGGGCGTGGTGCCCAACTCCCACAAGGGTTGCCAGCCACAAAAAAAGAGGCCTCAAATTTCGTTGGCATTTTCGTTCAGCGGATCTGGGTGCTGCCACATGTTGTAGCGCTCTCCGTTGCATGCAAAAAAAAAAAGAAAAAAAAAGTATCTCAAGCATTGCAGTCAACGTTTGCATCTGAAAGATTCGATTTCCATGCGCTGCCAAATTCAAATTCAAATTCAACTGAATCTCGCAATGTCTTTCAGCTGTTTCGCTGAATTTCAAATTATGCCTAATTGAGCTCAACATTTTGTGCATTATGGAAATTGTTTTCTCCTATATGCATTTTCGAAAACGAAAATCGCTTATTGTTGCGTTATTATTACATTATTACTGTATTTTTCTTCTTTTTTTTTTGTATAATGAGCTTGGCATTTGAATGTCTGAGCTCAGCTTAAAAATAAATGCGACTTTTTCTTTGCCATAAATTATCTTTGTACTTAGCCGTTACCCACGACGAATTTTATTTAATGTGAAACCAGTTTTATTGTCAAAAAAAAATAAAATAAAAATAAATAACAAATTATGATAATAATAATAAATGATATGGACGACCTTGAAATGTGTGACTGTAATTAAGGATTAGTCATAGCCAAAATTGCTTGGCCTTTGAAATTTAATTTGAAATAATGTTCTACGAGCAGGTTGAGTTCGTTATGAAATAATTATATTTGTAACTCATTTATTTATTTTGCAGTTGATTATCGGATGGAGTGAAATTCTTTGCTGACTTGCTTGGCTATTTTTAAATTTTAATCACATCGTTAACTCAAGTTCCGTCAGCAATTATAATTTAATTACCACTGGAGAAGTAATTAAACATGTCTTACAATTCATTAGCTGTACGACTTCGATCTCAACACCAATTTTATTTCATTTTTATCAAAATATTTACATTATTTTGCCATGTTTGGCACACTGCTGCCATATAACTTGACTTCCAATTGACCCAACACATAACATGATGTTCAGAAACTTACCCAAACAGTTTTTGAGACTCTCAAAAACAAGCATATATATATTCAAGTATATATATACGAATCCACTCGACGACTAATCCACACACACAATTTGGTCGGCATATAATCTGTAATGAAGAGCAGACGTATAAATTTAATATGTTTCCACATAAATTTTCCAGCAGCACTTAAAAGCAAAGTCGAAATCGCTGAAGCCAAACACTAAATAAAACTATCTAAAAATATTTCCAATTAAAAATAATGGAAAAAAATGCTGCTACTGGAAAATGTTTTGTCATCTGTGTTCGAATTGAAGTAAGCAAAGGATTGACAATGTAATTTAATACTAAGCGAGAACTTAAACTAAGTGAAAATTAATAGCTGGCTGACACTGAAACGGAGACAGAGACAGAGACAGACAGAGACAGAGACAGACAGAGGCGTAGACAGAGAAACAGACACAGAAGAAATTTGAACAACTTTCACTTGAAATTTGTTGAAACAAGAAACTTGAAATGACTTTTTGAACTGTGAACCGAATGAGAGGAGCTGCTTTCAGTTGACTTGACTTCGAGTTGGGTTGAGTTAGGATGAGTTCGCTTGGACTGACTTGAGGCATCATAAATATAAATAATATACATATTTCGAAGTGTGTACATTTCCCTCCCTTCCCCCTCTCTCTCTCTCTCTCTCCCTCTCTCGGTGTATAACTGACACGCTGTTTGTTTGGGGAGGGGTGTTGCCGCCTGCATGCCACAGCAATTTGTGTGTGACTGTGCCACAGCGACAACATTTTGACACACTTAAGTGTTAGACAGCCAGCATCATCAGCTTCTCCATGATGATCACAGTACAAGTTGTCAAGAGGGTCTCGGCGATAAATTTGGAAATTATGAACATAATTCTTCATTAGTCCACGCATTCGATAATGGAACTGAAGAGGCGTCCAAACGTGCCGCAACGAGAGTGAAAGATAGACAACCCCTCTCCCCCACCATACCCCCCTCTCTCTCTCTCTATCTATCTCTTCACAAAAAAATCAACCCACACTCGCTTTCATCGGTGGTGCTAGTGATAAATTGGCGAATTACGCATTCGACTTGGGGATTATTTCCATTTTTGCACGTGGGCGTTTAACGAAAGTCCGAAAGTTACGCCCATTTTCCCTCAGTATATCAGCAATGCAAACCAAAAAAAAATAAAAAAAATACAGAAAACCCACTTGCAGAGATAAGCGATAACAAGAGAGCTGGTCCCATTGATGGAGCGGCGATTGTTTGGCATTTAAATTGAAATAACGTGATTTTTGTGGTCCACTGGGCATAGGTCCGCATGCCGTCAGCGGTTAGCGGGGGAGGGGCACCAAAACCACTGGCATAGATTTTTCCAAACTATTTTCGACTATTGTTTTGCGGTTTTGCACAGATTTCGCTTAGCTTGTGCGTGCCCGATTTTATTTTATATTTTTGTTTAGGCATGAATGAGTTGAACGCATACTTTTCTCTCGTTATGTGTGTGTTTGTATGTGTGTTTGTATGATGGGTGGGTGTGCCTATTATGTGGCCTTGTGTGTATGGTTCATGGCGTGCACGAGACTATATTGACAATCGAATTGTTTCAAATGTTGCTCATAAAATATAAATGTAGTTTTTTAAAATAATTTATTTAAAATAAAAAATTACAAAAATAAAAAAAGACTTTCTTGCCTCTCCCCGACGGGGAATTGAACCCCGGTCTCCCGCGTGACAGGCGGGGATACTAACCACTATACTATCGAGGACGTTGAATACGGTGTGCCAAACTACCGTCTTATAGCGCTGCAAAAAACAACAAAAAAGATAAGAATTGAAATACAAGAGTGTTAGTAATTGATTAATCACACGAATAATGGGAAGTTGTGTGAGTGTGTGTATATAAATAGCACCACAGCAGAATGAAGCTTTGCATAAGTTTTTGGCATCTGATAACGGCGCATTTATGCGAACTCACGTGTGCTTTTTTATTATGCGTTGTCATTGGCTAAAGTTATGTTTATGAACGGTTATAATTTTGGTCTAATATTTTCACAGCGGCAAAGCTCAAAAGCAATATCACTTTTTTTTTGTATAGCATCCGCTTCGATTTATTGTCAGCGGAAGCATTCGAATATATTTAAAGATACAATTGCGAAAAAAATAATAGCACCACCTTCACAAGAAATATGTTCAAATGCGTGTTTATTGAATTTGAGTCTATGGAATTTATGAATACGTTTTCAGAAGTTGAAGAAGTCTTAAGAAAGGGGAGACAAAAAAAAAAAATTATATTATTCACCGTTCTCAATGTATTTTAACAAAATGTATGAAAAATTCAGAGCGAACGGAAAAACTAATAGCATAACTTTTCAAATGTGTACTGAAAATGAAAATTAGAAATAAACAATTTCTATAAGATGCGTAAAGGGCTATTATTTATTGCTACTTTTTGGCACTTTTCCTTTCAAAAGAAGAGTAAATATATATTGAAGAAGCTGTACTACATTACATTTAATTTATACTGTGACTACAAAACAATAAATTAAATATCAACATTTGAAAAAATTCCAAATCGAATGATTTCCTTTTTGATTCGTTAGACAAAATGTCGTAGTGATGATATTATTTTATTTACAACTGTATGTGTATGTGTGGAGCTTTTTTTTTTAGCTTGCAATTTTGCGTCTTTCAATATCTCAGCTTGAGTGCTCAAATGTTCAAATGGATACAGAGATATGTATGTATGTATGTGTGTAGAAATGTGCATACATTCTCCTTTGTTGCACTTGTGCAGCACTCAAATGCTGTCAACACGTCAACAATGTTGATAACATCTCTTTGGAGACCTATTACAAAAAACTATCAAACAACTGCCAACAAAGTGCCGCAGTCCCAAAACGATTTCTAAACCATTCACTCATAACGCATGTAAAGCGTAAAGCGACTAAAAAAAAAATGAAAAATGCTCGCCTCTCTTTCCTTCTCCATCACATGCTACGGCACATTCGCCGTGGGAGTGCGAGCGAGCGCAACCACAGAAACCGCAAGGTGCGTTTGCTGTTATTATTTGTGTTTTTGTTGCTGCCAAACAATCGGCAAAAAGGAGGCAAACAAAATAAGAGAAACAATTACACAAACAATTCGATTGCAGTCGACGTCGCCGCTGGCAGCAGCATGCACGACGCCACTCAACTGACACTCAACTGGCAGCAGCAGCCTATGCTTCTCTCCCTCTCTCCGTCTCACAATGTCTCGCTGTCTATGCACTCCCTTTTTTGAGTGCAATCATGCAAATAAAACATTTTTATATGCAGTCATTCGAATTTATGTGTGTGTGTGTCTTTGTGTGTGTGCGTGCAAAATGTTAACCCAAATATTTTGTAGACATGCAATATTTATGCTACAATAACAGCAACAGCAACAGCAACAACAACATCTAAACTGCAAACAGGCGCAATTACAATAACAATAACAGTCAGCAGACGGCCAACAACAACAAGAGCGTAGCAACATTTTTGATGTAATGGATTTTTGCTACTTGGCGAATGGGTAGATTTTCGTGCACAAATACTGCAACAGCAATTGTAAGCCAGCTAACCCCCGACGAACCACTGAAAAGCCCCTCGCTCTTCCATTGGGCTGAGCAGCTGTGTTTTTGCCATTTAATATGTCCCTTAATGCAGCTGTCCCTCAAACATCGCTCACTCGCTTACTCTCTACACTCGTCTCTCTACACTCGTCTCTCTCCACTCTCCACTCTCCGCATTTAGCAAGCAATTTTCGCATGCATTTCTAATTTTCATAAACACATTAAAATGATAATTAAAAGGCATTTCAGAAGTAGTTGTTTTTTTCGGTGTTGCACATCAGAATTTCTGCGAAATGTTGCCGCTGCTGTTGCTGCTGCTACTGCTGCTGCTGCATTATTTATTTATTATGTATGCAAATGCATTTAATTGCATGGACTACGCTGAGTCCTAGCAGAGCAAACAAGTTGCTGGGCGTTGCAGGTGGTGAAGGGGTGTGCGCGTGGAAGGGAGGGGAGCATTTGGGAATTCAGCGTTGCCAACGTCAAACAATTTGCATATTTTAGCATGTAATGAAATTTGTAATAATTCTGCAATTAATTGCGTGCGTGTCCTTGTTTATGGCCACTGCAGCCCAACGTGCAACAGCAGCAGCAGCAGTAACTGGGGCAGTTGTGGCAACAGTCCACTCACCAATTGTGTGTGTGTTTTAGTGCGTTGCTGCTCATTGCTGCTTCTTTGTGGGAACACACACATAAATTTCACAGTTTTCGGCATTTACTTTTTCAGTTGTTGCTTCTGGCATTTGACAAGCGGCGCATTTTGCATTGTATTAATGTGAAAGCTTTTCATTATTTTAATGTAGCGCTAATGACCATAAAATATATATAAACAAGCAACAATCAAGCTCTCTGTCTCTCTGTCACTCTCTCTCTCTCTCTCTCTCTCTCTCGCCCCCAAAAGAAGGATATATTTTTTTAAAGTCTGAGTTTCGATTGCATTCACATTTGATTTATGTAATATATATATTTATTTTTTATTTACTTTTACTGAAAACAGTCGACAAATGTACAAAAAATGAAGTTTAAAATTAAAGTTCGTTTCGAATTAATTGTTATAACAGTAAAAGTGTGTAATTAAATAATCATTGGGAAACAATAACATGAAGTTGCTAATAAATATTTACAGCTGCTAAAAATTACAAGATATTTCATGAAATTTGTGTTAATTAATTAATTTATTTTTGTTTATTTTATGTTTATTTATTTGTTTAGATTATTCATATCTACATATTTTAATTTGTAAGTAGAAGGAACTTATAAAAACATTCTTAGATTTCGGAAATTCTATAATAATGTGGGAAGAAATATAAACACAGTTTTCAAACTTTATAAAAAAGAAGACAGTTACCAAAAATAAATTAAAAATAGCATGACTTTTTTACTGTGAACTTATTAATATGAAAATTAAAAATAAATAGAAGCTTCAATATCCATTCATTCAATTGTTTATTAAAGTACAGATACTTATAGTAGTCAAGTAATATTTAATTCTATTCAAAACTCTTCTACTTTAAAGATAAATGTATGCCATTGAATATTAAAATCCGAATTTCCAAAGAATGCTGCGATGATTTTCCAAATAAATTCTATTCCTTATTTTAATTTGATTATATATTATTTTTTTCTTCCTCACTTTACATATTTAATATAAATACTCTCTTTTAAATTTGTATCATTTAATTTTTAAAGTTATTTTTAAATTTAACGTAAATTTTGTATTTTGTAAGGCATTTTACAAAATTGTAGACTGTTTTTAGTCCAAATAAATAAGTAAATAAAAAAAAAAATTTGTTTATTATTAAATGGCAATCCCTTCTGAGCAAAATCGATCAAATTCGATAATTATCAATAAAATGCAATATGAAACATTTGCAATTGGATAAGTTTGTTATAGCTAAAGATTCATAGAATTGTTTGTTACTTGTGGCAAAGTGTCATGTGGCATGTTGACTAGTACATTTCCCAATGGATATTTGAGCATCAAATGCTTGACTGTAAATAAATGTTGAAGACATTCTTTTTTTAAGCCTACGCTGAGTTGAATGAATGTTTATTTTCAATTGCATTGCATGTTTACTTTTCATTTGCAGCAACACAATTATGGCGAACAACAACAAGTAATGTTGCACTAATTATGAATATGTATGGACAGTAACTGGAATCCTCCCATTGCCGCAATAACATTGAAATTTTAAGAGGCCAATTTAAGGGCAGCAAAAGCAAAAAGAGTCGGAAAAGAGTCAGCTGGAAATTGCATTTGGGTTGTATCTTTTATTTTGTATCTTGTATCTAACAGATACTCGTAGTTTTGATTTTCATGTTGATGTCTGTGCGTTTGTTTTGATGTTTTTCAATTATGTAAGGGCGGCATCAGTTGTTGCTTTTCCCATTTTCCCATTTCCACATTTGCTTTTTTCTCTTGTTTTTCATTCCCTTTTTGCCGTTGCAATTGTCTGGACTCTGGACCCCAGACGATAGACAATAGATTTCAAGGATGGTTTCATTTGTTTCCCTTACGCAATTCTGCCAGCTGTACTCCCCCTCCTCCCACCCACACATCTGCCCAGCTTGCCGCTTTTTTTGTTTGTTTTTTTTTATTGCTTGCAATAATCATTTGGGCCAAGAACATCACTGGAAATGGGGAAGGAGCAAAAGTCTAATAAAATTAGTGGCAAATGGCTTTAAAGCGCAATGTTTCTCAACAGTTTTCCCCCCCTGCTTCATAATATTGCCTTTTGCCCCTCCGGCATTTGTCGATGATTTCTTGATTAGTTTCGCGCCGCTTGAGGCGCCTCAGAAAGACTTGCGGCAATTATGCACGATACGAGAGGCGACCGCTCAATTAATTGCATGATCCATCGAATCAAATATTGAAAACACTTTTTAAATATTCAACGGGATGGCAAATTATTGTGTGAACAGAAATGCGTGCTAAATGTTTTAATTGCCGCAATTCACGATCCAAGGCGATGTGCGAAAATTCGAAACGCTCAAAATTGGCGGCAATTTAGCTTAAGACAATCTATTAGAATGAATATATTGATGGATTAACAGCCACATGTTTATTGGCCCCATAAAGGCGAAGAGCTTCCTCTAAAAATCGATTTACTTAATGTATTTTCATTTCTGTTTTTCTTTTATTTAGTTATTCAATGCCAGAGGCAGTAAAAAACATCTTTGATGGTGCCGCGCAGCAAATAAGATGCTTACTAAGACCTAATTATCATTATTGGATGTGCATAAGCATAATCTATTTGGACTATTTCAAGGACTCTTGGGAACAAGTGACTGACTTCTACAGTTGGCGTAAATGTTAAAATATATTCAATTGGTTCACATTAGTTTTATACTCAATTTTAATTAGGAAAAAAGAGAGAGACAGAGTAAGAAACGAGAAAATAGATCAAGAAGTGATCAATGAAGGCAGCAAATGAAACCAAGTCATAATTTCCAGTGTTATTTTTATTTTCATGTTTATTATTCAATAATATCTGCAAGTTTTCTATACAAAATAAAATATTTAAAATTTAATTTGATCTTAGAGATTATTAAAATAATTATATTTACGATCGTTTCTAATTTGCGAAAGTTTCCGGAACGCTGAATTCGATTTGATGCCAAACTGATGTTCAACATTTTTGTAGGAAAAATTAAGAACTGGAAGAGTGTGTTTTTAATTTAATAAACATAGTAGAAAACCAAACTTAAAGAAAGGGCAAGGCAGAAAAGATACATTTAACTAAAAAGCAGAGCGGCAAAGCGTGAAAAATAAGGAAAAAGACCAAAATAATAGTCAATAAAGAATTTGCACGACCAAAAATCATTGAAGCGTGGACTCGGGACTTTTTTTTGTTTATATCAATATAGATGGATAGACACTGCACAGATCGAGCAGGAGGTGAAGGAGCTGGCAGAGTCCTTGAAAAAAAAACAGTGTAGACCATGCAATGAAAGAACATTGAAACAAGTAAAGTTTTCCTTGGCTGCTTTTGAAGTGCACATGGCCAGACAAGTTGAAAAAAAATATATAAGGAAAACAATAGATGACAGCCCCCAGAAAAATTTAACAAAAATAACACAGGACATGTGATGACATGGGAGGGGGAGGGTTAGGGGGAGGGGCCAGCAGCGAGTGGGAGCTGTGTGTGCCAAAGAAAAACAATTTACAATGTTTTGCTTCTAGTTGAAGACGTTTTATTCAATGCCAAGCAACAAAAACAGCAGCAGCCGAAGAACTCTTTAGAAACTTTTGTTTGTTTTCTTATTTTTGCTTATTTTTGCTTATTTTTGTTGCTTTGTCTTTTCTGCGAAGCCCGATACGCTGCAGCATTTGTCACAAAAAAAAAAAACAAAACAAATACAACAAGAAATGTTAACCCATGACTTGAGCGGGTGCCAACACAACAAAAAAATTGGTGACCTTCTAACAGAATGCGAATGTTGCAGAGGGAAAAAAAACACCCAGCAGGAAATGGCTCAGGATATTGGCGGACACGAGGGCGTGGGCGTTGGGCGGGGGCGGGGCCTGGTGGGTCGTGCGTGCATTCAGCGTGAAATGCGACAACCCTGGCACGCCTTTAAAGCGCCCGAGTATCTTTCAGATACAGCTTGAAATTCACAATTCCAGGCGACGACTGCTCACTTGTAGCTCGGCTCACTTGCCATTTGCAGTTGTGTTGACCCCGCCGAGCTACTTATGGACATTTTAGTTAAATTTTACGAGGGTTTTAAGGGTCCCCGTTTGCGAGTCGCCCGAGCGCTGATTTCTGCAGCCAATCTATTGAAATTGCGGTCGAGAGCGCAGGCCGAACAAAAAAAAGGTCAACACATTAAATTTATAATGCGATTGAAAAGGACGATGAAATCGCCAAGCGTTCTGTGGGCGTGACAGCTCTGTGAGGCAGTGTGTGTGTGGAAAGTGCTTTTAAGTAGGTCAGTTTGGTCTGTCATAAAATGCAATTGGAGCGCATGGAAGTGCCGCGATTCCGGCAACAGAAATGTCATGTTGTAAATAAGCCGGAGAGCAGCGCCAAAGAAAATCGCATGTTGCGGGACATGCCACACAGCAATCTGGGTGGGGCATGATGCTCCAGCTATACGTTTAAACTGTAGATTTAAGGAGCTGCCAGCCAATGTATATAAGTGTGGATAAAATGGGTCAAATAGTATTCACAGCTTACGCACAGATATGATTCATATTTAAATAGTATATAAAAGAAAAATAAAAAGAAAAAAGATGAAGGACTTTCAGCTTTAAGAGTGCTCAGCACGATCAACGGACTTAAATTCTGTGGGGGAACATTACTCGTCAAGATTAAGATGAATCGTGCAACAATCTTCGAATGCGATTTCTTGAAATCTACCATCTGAGTTTGGTAACTTTACCTCTTTAATTGCGGGATAGTTGGGAGTGAGCTTATATCTTAGCTATCAGAGTAAAAGAAAACAAAATCGTGTATTTTTTAAATTGTTATTTTTAATTTATTTTAATTTGAATATGTGCCGTTAATTGATTTTCGCAACTTAACTTTCTTATTTTAATTGTTTTTATTTCTTTTTCAACGTGTATTTAATATAGCTAAATTTCCAATTGAATTGCGCAAAGTGTATGCATCATAGATAGGTGGAAGCACTGAGAGAATAATTGGGATACAGGGAAGGGAGTCTATATCCACTCGACTATAGACAAATAACTATACAAATAAATGTAGAATGGTCAATTTTATAAATGAAATATATAAAAGCTGCTTTGTTTAATTTAGACTCGTCATAAATGAACAACAATCAAATAACTTTTATTGGCATCTATTACATGTGTGTGTGTGTGTGTCTCTGTGTGTGTGTGTGGCATTTTTTCAGTAGTATCTGCTGTTGGGGGCCCAATTGTGGAAGGTCGTTGGTAAAATGTCCCTCACTTTACAGCGCTAACAGAAACGACCTTCATCAAAATAAAATCAGATGACAAAGTGCTGCTGGTTTTATTGACACAATGCATGTCAATATGACAGAGACAGAGACAGTGAGAGAAAGACACAGAGAGAGAAAGAGAGAATGAAGTCAAGCTTCCGCTATTCTACCGGCCTGTCATAAATAGACGAGATAGACTCGTATTTTTCAATACAATAAACAAATCAGAAGAGACAAAACAAAATCAAAAGCCAAACGGGCTTCTGTACAAATTAGCAACAAATCAAAAAACTGTCAACTGGCCATATTGCTGATGAAGAGTGACGGGCCATAAGGTCCCCATGAGCCCGGTCAATGTAAAGGCCAAACACTAAAAACGCTTTAAGCCAGACTGACGTGTGGATAACAATCACTGGCAATAAAATGCGCTAAAATATGCATCTATTTGCATGCACAAAAAAGCAGAAAACACACCGAGTGGAGAGTCATTAAAAAGCAGAGACTATCAAATACCAACTGCCCGCGAGACAATTATACACATATATATATATATATATATATATATAAACATATATATATGTTTTTTGTCGCGCTGGTAATTAAAACTTGTTGGCAGACTGTCAGGCAGTGAGTTAACAAGTCGGCAGCTTCACAGACTCCCAGTTGTTAGGAGGAGTGGAGAGCATCATGGTCAGTTACACTCAGAAAAATAAATCACCCAAACATTGAAAAGGTATATTTCTCAAATGGAACATTTATATTTCTCAATATCAACATTTTTAACATTGTCCAATGTCGGCAGTATGTTAAGTATGTTGCCTCTACTTTTCACATAAGAAACCACATTCTATACATTCAACATTCGTAAAGTATGTTTCCTGTTTTAGCGATGAAATATCGAATTTCGTTATGTTGTGAAAGGTATGGCAACATCATTGTCAGAAACAGCTGATTTATCAATAAATATAATTCAATTTATTTCAAGATACAAATGAGATCATTTTTGATTTGTTACTATGTTTCTCATTTTTTGGATTGCCTGCAGATTATCGCCTGTCTCATATTTCAATTAATTGTTTTAACATTCATATCACAAAGAGTGGTATTTTTGCCACTCACACGTTGTGGGATCGCGAAAGGTGAGAAATGTGGAATGTGGCTATTCGAGAGAGCAAACTTTAAATACCTCTAAGCATTTATATTTCCTACTTTTTGAAATATTTTATATTTGTAAGAAATATATTCCTGATTATATATTTATATTTTTTAATTTTAATAAATTTTTTTTTTGTGTATTTAGAAATTACTTCTAAAAGCCAAAAACTGTTTCTGTTTTTCGTGGCTTTCTTCTACAAATTATGGTAGTTTTTTTCTAAGTGTAGAGAGTTGGCAGAAAACTATAATTTAGCTGTGAGGAGAGCACTAATTAAACTCGACTCTGTGCGAAAGACGAACTCCGAAGTTGAAGCCGAAGTTGAAACGCGTCTGTCGCCCATT
Organism: Drosophila grimshawi; assembly: GCF_018153295.1. Classification (NCBI taxonomy): domain Eukaryota; kingdom Metazoa; phylum Arthropoda; class Insecta; order Diptera; family Drosophilidae; genus Drosophila; species Drosophila grimshawi. The sequence continues at coordinate 270,467 of NW_025063240.1, forward strand.
TGGCCATAAACTCAAACACTTAACGATGCTGGTAACAGATAGAGGAGAGTTGCGGGAGGGGTGAGCGCTCTATGAGCTGATGCTCGTGGCAGATATTTATGTTTATCGACTGGTAGCTCTCGCTGCTGACATCATCATCGTCAACATCATCATCTGGCCGAGACTGGCTGGCAGTCGGGCCAAGTTAGCCAAGTTAGTCATAACCAATGCTTGAATGCCGAACACCTTTACACCGAGTGAGAGTGGAGATGTCAGCGCAACTTATGCTAATTGTTGCAGATTATTTATTTATTTATGCATGCGAGTGTGGCAGCTTCTGCCGACGCGTTTGTCGCCTGATTATGTGCTTATTTATAAGCGCAGGTAACTCGACACCAGACTCCATGACTCCCTTCCTCCTAGGCTTCTAGGCTCCTTTGCTCCTAATCAGATGCAGCCCAAACGACGACCACAAAATCCGCATATGAATATCAATTATGAGGACAGTGCCACAGAGCTCTTCCTGCTCACCTTCCCATTGAGTGGGTCTTTGTCAGGCAGATATTACTTTGTCTCTATTTAAGCCTACAGGAAGTAGCTGGAAGTGAGCTGTGTGTTGGCTGCTTTCAAAACAGACGTCTAGACACCGTTTGCCAACTCACAAGAATGCCTTTAGCCAAAAACAAAAATAACAAAAAGGTTTAGTTATTTACATGAAAAATTCACGAACCCAAACTGAAAAATGTATAGCAGAATTTTGGAGTGGAAAGTGGCTTATAAAGCAAACTGAAACAATTTCAAAGTGTGTACACCGCAAGAAACTGATTTATTTAGAAAATATGTATTATGAGATGTTACAAATTCAATGAAAATAAAATGAAGATTTTCCTTATAATATTATATCTGCTTAGTTCAATCAGATGAAGATATTTTGAAATGTACAGCGATTTATGCTTATATTCTACGTTGAAAAAGCTTTTTAAAAATAATCTTTTATTAATATTATCTCAATCTGTATTTCACCAGATTTACGCAAAAGTATTAGCAATTTTGAGAATTTGAAAAGTGGCTAAAAATTATTATTTATCGTTTGTTTCATTAGCACTTAAGCTAATAATAAATCAATTTTAGTGTAGCAATTTATTAAAATGTTTTTGTTTTCAATGTTTCCAGAATTTTTTTCTTATTTTTATTTTATTTATTTATTTATTTTATTTATTTTATATTCAAATTAGAAGTGCATAATTAAATTAAAATTTGAAACTCCAAAACGTTAAGGAAAGTAAAATGTTAAGAGGGGAGAGGGAAAGAGAGGGACGAAGAGTGAAAGGGAAAATAAAAATAATATAAGCAAGTCGCTGAACCTTTGGAATAAGATCATTTTATTTGCCGGACTTGCCACAGATATGTTTATAATGAAGACTTGGGAAAATTTGTGAATGAAGCTAACGCAATTAATTCTCGAAATATTCTTTCAAATGTTTTGCGAACTGAGTGAGACAATTTACTCACAGTCGAAACTACTGTTCAATTTTCCAATTAGCCCAAAAACAAGTCGAAAGTCATTGCCGCAAACACTCTCGACAATGTTTATTCAGCGCAAATGCGAATGCGAGCAGCGAATGCAATTAAAATAAATATATGCAATGAAAAAAGTCGCTCTCAAACGCCCATTGACACCCCGCCCAAGACACTGACAAAGAGACGGGGGAGGGGGGGCTGTAAGTGATAGCAGGGTTCAAGTGTCCAACAGATACTTTAAGGCACTACGTGCCCCAACAAACCAAACTGAAAACTGGCAACTGGCAACCGGACAACTGGCAACCGGACAACTGGCAACTGGCAACCGGACAACTGGCAACTGACCGGGGCCAGTTATTGGAAGAAAATTGGAAAAAGACAGTCGAGTGTGGTGAATACGAGGGAGTAGAGTGGGAGGGGTGGGTGTGTGTGTGTGTGTGTGTGTGTGGCAAGGGGTGCATCTGCATCTGAATGATGCTCATGTGCATTGGTTGATTTTCTTTTTTGTAGTTTTTGGGGACCCACCCGGTTTCTAATGCGCATTCGCTGTCTGCCGTCAATCCATTAAAAACTGTAGCAGCCACAAAACGTGGCACGTACGAGCAGTACACAGTTTGATATTTGTTCTGCTTGCCTCGGTTCGGGGCGGTCAGCAGATAACATTTGTATTTAAAAGACACTTTGCGCTGGCCCCAAACGAACACACGACGCATGCAACATGCAGAGAAAACCGGTCGCTCGGACCATTTGTAGTTTATCTGTGGCAAATCTTGAGGTACCGCCGCATGTCAAAATGTCAATTTTTTTTGTGGCACGTCTGTTTGCAGCTGCATGTATGGCTGTGTGTCTGTGTGTGTGTGTGTGTGGCATGCAAAATTCACATGCCACATGTTGCGTAAACTAGTTTGGCGATACATCACCTGGGCTGCCTTAACTTTAGCCGTCTGCATAGTTTCTTTCAATGTCTGTCGCTGCACTTGCTGCACTTGCAACTGCATATTTTATGCATGGGTCCATCTCGTTGCGCTGCCAACATCCAAAGCCATTCGACTGTCAGCCCCATGTTTGTTGTAATTCAATTTGAGTGTCTATGATAGCGTACATGAATATCAAGCGACAGCAGCGACAACGATGAAATCGGGCTCGGGCTTGGGTTTGAGTTCGAGTTTGGATTTGGATTTGGTCTGCCAACTAGGATGGTTTTGTGGGGTAAATTGGTAACGGGCAGCCGCCAGAGCGTGTTAAACAACACGTGAACAGAGCAACTTGGACACCTGGACACCTGGACACCTGGACAGTTGGACACTTGGACACTTGGTGAGTTGAGCGCTTGGATCTTACTTACCCCAAAAGTTGGCAGCTGTGGCAATTGGCGCGTTGTGGCATTTAACTGTAAAGAGAGCAAGTTGAAAGTACGGTTACAGATTGCTCGTGTATGCAAAATATTTATGAATATTATTAATCGGAGTATTATCTGTATATATAATATTCAAAGTTTTAGCGACTAGATTTGCAGCTCTGTTAATAATAATTAATGATTTTAATTTTTCCATTTATTTTACTGTAAATATTACTTTAAAAAATAGAACATACATACATATTATAAATATTTGTTAACTGTTTTACTTATTTTTTTTTACAGAATTATATTTTTAGACAGAAACCTAAAATAGGTTTTCTTTTATTTGTTTTAATTAGAACGATTACTTTTATTTTAATTCTTTCAAATTTTGATTGTTTATATACACAACATATATTTATGCATTTTTTATTTATTTCTTTTGTTATGTATTTATATTGAGGTTCGTAAAAAATACTAAAATAATAATCATTTGTTTGAATTTATTTGTATGAATTTTTGCATTTAAAAATTCACATTTAATTTTAAATTTATAATTTTTGTGTACTTCATTTATTACTTCATCCAGCACTGATAACTTGAATCTTTTTTTTAAACTAATTTAAAGGCCACGTAGTTTGAAGTCCAGTTTTTAAGTTAATTATGAAAATTTAGAAAGCAAAACGCAGGTTGAAAAAAAGAATGATTTTTTAAAATAATCTGGATATATATATATATATAAATAAAATATATATATATATATATAAATATATATATATATCTTCTCAAAACAGTTATCGATGGAATGGAAGTGTCTTTAAACAAGGATAAACACAAAGATGCTCCAGCAATGACTCAACACTTTCTGGCTTAGCGCATTGAATGAAACCGTTATTCCTTGCAATTAAGCAGCAAATTTATTATTTTATCCATTTCCAGAAAAGCTTTCGTCACGCCAAGGAAATTACTTTGTTTTGTTTTTTTTTGCGAAGCGAGCAGATGGAGAAGAAAAGAATCACAAGGCACTTTATGAGTTGTCGCTGTTCGTGTCTTGGGAATTTCTTCATTGTGTTGTACTCTTCGTTTATTTTTCACAGCATAATTAAGCACACTTTTAAATATTTTAACCTATGGTGTGCCGACTCGTAAAAACTAGAGTATCCCATAAAAAAGGCAGACCACCCAAAAACCGACTGCGTGGGTTGAATGGGTTGATGACTTGATGGGTTGCTGGACTGATGGCTTGATGGGTTCTTGTCTTGGCTGTCAGTGCGTGCAAATAGAAAAAGGTCAACATTTTATAGGCATTTTCCGCTTAGGTCTATGTTTCAGTTCAGTTCCTGCTCCAGCGAGCTATCCGGCTGAATTCTAGGTGTTAAATAATAAATACGCGAGGAAGTAGGATGTTGGGAGTACTGGGAATTGGACTGCCAATAAAAAAAGGCGCATGATTTGAAGTTGCGTGTTTTGACTTATCGCCACAGTTCACTGGCTGCCCGAATGATGACATTTTAATAGCCCAAAACCCGTCGACCCCAAAGCCTGGGCAATAATATTTGCTGAGTTTTACGAGTTACGAGCTGTTTGTGCCCCGCATTGCAACAATGAGCAAAACCAACCAAGCACTTTACTTGGTTGGTTTTTCCCGAGACCTTACTCTCTTCTGCCAACCTGCTGGCAACCTGCTCTTTTTGGCTCTTTTCTAGCTGGATTTTAATGGAATATTTAAGCACCTGCACATAAAATCCCTAGGAGCAGGCACCCAGCTTTGGCTGGTGCTGGGCACGCGCTGAGCCGCTTTTGATGGCTTATAAAATGCATAAGCATATTTGTTATTAATTGCTTTATTTTTGCTACGAATTTGTTAGTTAGCAGCCGCATCGATTTTAGCTAAGCCGCTCTTAGCTGCTGCCCCCAAAAGTGCTGCTCTGACCCCAAAGTAACCGCCAACAAATGAAATTCTCGGAAGCCCAGCATTAAAGCTATTAAGTTATTGCTGCTGCCCCACAATAGCACCGCTGCAATTAAAGCCAAGCAATAATGAAAACAACAATAGCAACAGCAGCAGCAACAAATAACATCACATTTCTACTACAGACTAAACTAATTTAATTAGTCAGACCAACCAGGAGAAGGAGAGCCAGGGGGGAAGGGAGGGGCAGTGGATGGGGCTCCGGGCCTTGTAGGTTTAGTTTGCCAGGCTCTGGATTTGGTTGGCAAGTTGCTGCAAATTAAATCAAACTTTGAGTGGGCCAAATTTCACCCATAGAAACAACAATCAATAAAGGTGTGATAAGTAAATGAAAGCATTGAGACGAAAAACAAAATGTAGCAGATGAAGTTGATAGGCTCACAATTGGATAAAATGTATTTGTTTACTATTTAATGAAAATGTTTTTGTTCTTAATTCAAATTCTTACTTTTGTTGCAATCATTTATAAGGTTTTGCAAAAGAAGAAACTTTCAATTTGACTCACACAAATAGTGAGGGGAATTTATGTGCGAAATTCAACAATTAAATGCAAGAAGTCGAATAAAAGATTCAGAAAATAACTTTCAACCTTTTCAGTTCTTAATGCAGAATTAATATAAATAATAAGCCAGCATGCAAATTATTATATTTTGTATATCGAATCATTTTTAGCGAAGATATGCGATTGTAATGTAACAGAATAAGATATTTTCGGATTTTAATTAAAAATTATAGAGTTATATATAGATAAAACTGCAAGATATTAAATACAACTCGAAGATTGGTTTTACTTTATGTTCGTCCTGTGAATCATATGTGTATAACTCTATCCACCTAGTTTATATTTTATGTTTCATACGCCTTCTTTCAGGACTAATCAAGTTGGATTGTTGGCAGCAAGTTGAGGAAAATGATGAACCAAGTTTTGAATAGATGTTGCTGTATGAACATCGGATTTAAGACTAGAAGAATGTTCAATGGAATCATTGTTTCCGCATTTTTAATAATTTATTAATTTTAAATATTATTATCAATTATTAGTCATGTGTACAACAGAATAAAAAGTTTAAACATCCAGCTTACCCACCTGCCTATCGAAACCTATCGAAATTTATTCCACTATCAATTATGAGTCATAGCTAAAAGAGTTAGTAAACAAAGTTTGTGTTAATTCTGGGCACTATTGCCGTGAGTTTTCCAGTGAAATGGATTAAGTGATAAATGTTATCGAGTGTGTCGTGGCTGGCGTGGCTCTGTTTCAACTATAAAATATCCGACCGAGCCAAGGCAACAAATTGTTGTCGCCTCAACTTGTAGCTGACTTTGAGAACTGCTCCCGACTAACTGCGACATATAAATAAATATTGTATTACCCTCATATCTGTGTGTGTGTGTGTGTGTATGTGTGTGTGTGTGTGTGGCTATACACACAGAGGAAACCTTAGATCCACGACGCACATGTGATACACACATTTTTCGCCCTCTCTGTTTGCGCGCCGAGTTGTTAATTAAATATTTACGCTGCTTATTTGCAAAATGAATAATTTTAGCATTTTATTTTGCCAGCACAATGTGCTCCCCTTGTCTACGTGCCCCAACTGACACGCAGCACCTCTCCCTGTGTGTCCCCCCCCCCCCCTCCCCTCTCCCTTCTAGTCATCCTTTGGGCTTTGCTTCTACGGTTTCAGCGTCTGGCATTTTATGGCTCTGTTTGTCAACAAACCGTTGGCAAACCTTTTGGCACATTTGCCTTTTGCTTGAGACCCGTTATTAGTTTGACTTGGCGACGCGCCGCTTTAAGTTCAACTGCAACCCCCTTTAAAAGCTCAGCTCGTTCTTAATTGGCATACACATCTATGCGTAAGTATGTCTATGCATGTGTATGTGTACGTGTGTGTGTGTGTGTGTGTGTGTGTAGCTGTCGTTAAGTGCCCGAGGGGTCGTCAGCTCATTGGGAGCAGGGCTTCCGCTCAGCTGAGACAACTCAACTGTGCAAAAGTGAGTGTGTGTGTGTGTGTGTGTGTGTGTGTGTGTGTACTTAGAGGCCAATGAGAGATAAGACACGAGACACGCAGCTTAACCCATTCCTGGCCACTGTACCTGGTTGGGCACAAAAAAAATGATTATATTAAAATAGCTGTATTTGGAAGCAGAAATAGAATTTTCGCACAAATGTGGTTAATTGAGTCATGCAGTTAAAGTACAGATGACGCATAACTGTAAACCAAGTTTTTCTTTGTTTTTTTTTGTCCATAAAAAATAATTTAAAGTTTATCATTTTCATGACGCATTTAATCACTGATTGAAGTAAATAAAGTTTAAAAGCTAAGAATGCATATCTTTCACACATTTTTTAAGTTGTCTCAATTATTTTCAATAGAACTGATTATAAGACTTTAAGGTTTTTGGGCTTTAAAAGGTCTTGTGGTCTTGGGTCTTAGGGGGTTAAGCAATTCAAGTTGTATTCGCAGCTGAATAGCAAATGCTTGCAACATTATTTAGTGGATGCAAAGTGATATTGAGATATTTATAGTATGGATGAAAAGTATCTTCATAATCAAGCTGAATCTACTACACCTCTGTGTGAATTCATCTCCAGATGAGTTGCACGTTTTAACTAACCTGCCCCACCGAAAGCTTGTGCTAAACAAATGTTGTTGATTTTGCCGCCCAGTTTGAGTGGAGCAACGCCTCACAAAACGACCGTAATTTTTGAAAAACACATGAAATTGATAAATAAATCGAGCGAGAATAACAACAACAACAACAACAACAACCAGGAAGCAATTACGAAGACAACAAAACTAAAATATAATTTGTATTTTCGATTTTCACTCTTTAACTTTCGTCTGCGCTTTCGTCTATTCATTGATTACACTGCTGTTGATTTGACCCAAATAATTTTCGAGTCGAACAAACATTAAATAAACAAACAAACAGGCAAACAAGGCCTGGTCAGTGTTTCGTAGACAAACAAAACAACAAATCCGCAAAACTCGCAAAGAAAAATCAATAATTTTGGGTGCCTGTTCAATTGCAGCCCCGAAAATATCGAAAAACTGAATTTTGAATTGCTCTCGGGCAGTGGCTGGTTGTACACATAATTTGTACCCTTCTGTTCAGACAAAGAGAGAGAGAGAAAGAGAGAGAGAGAGAGAGAGAGAGAGAATATTTACGCTTAATCAATTTCATCATTGGAAACATAAACACACATTGCTCCCGACTGGCACTTATCTAATGTGTACTCAAGTCCAACTAATTATTGGGTCGATCCCAAATGCTTACCAAATAAGACAAAGACAAATAGGTGTCCGATAGGGGGCGCTGCGGCTGGCAAGCGAGCGCCGAGTGTGACCAAAGCGCTACGGGAATGTTCCGTATGGAAATGTAGTTCATTTGAATATTTAATGACGAGGGCTAAAAGTTATCGATGGCACGGGGCGTGGCTTCCAGCACAGACGCCACCTGTCCAACAATGGAACAACTAATTATTAATTAATTATGCAAAGTTCTCTCCCTCTCCGCCTCTCTCTCCCTCTGTCTATGTCTCTCTCTCGCTCTCGTCTGCTGAGCATTTCGAATTCAAATGCAAACGACTCAGCTCAACTCAACTCACCTTGACAGCCAAGTCCGAGTCGCTTAGCTGTTAAACACAACTAAAATTTGTAAACAAAAGCAAAAAACACACAAAAAATAAATAATGATTATTAGAAAAACAACAACAAATGAAGTCATTTGTTTAAAGTGCGCCAAGTTAGACGTCGTTAGACTTTTTGGGCATTGTCTCATTTTTGGCATTGCAAAACACGTTTCGCATGCATGAGAAATAAATACACGAAAATTAATTCGAAATGCAAAGCGAATCGAATCGCGGACAAAACTGAGAGCTAAATGCAAATTTCTGTTATTGCCAGTTAAAGCAAACATGAAAATGTCATTTATTTTGCATGCCTCTACAAACTCGAGGCTGTTCAAATTTAATTTTAATTGAAGTGATGTAAGCACCTAAACAGGTCTTAGCACAGGCAACACTAGTGTCGAAGTCAAATAATAACTATATTCATAATATTCTTATTATGCATGAAAACTAACAAAAGTCTCATTTGAATATAGCAAATAACTTGAGCTGAGAACAGTTGTAATTTCCTATGAATATTATATAAAATTGAAACGCATACGAATTGCATAATTAATGCATATTTCTTATGGTTTCCTAGTCAAATTTCAAAAGCATGTTTCTCTTCTTGGAATCGAAGTGATGATGACAAATAGTATACTATATTCTGATTTTGCATAAATACAAATAAAACTTTCACTTGAGCTGAGAACAGCTGTAATTTTCCATGAATATTACATCAAATTCAGGCCCAAATTGGATAATTAATAATAAATTACGAATGACAGCAGCATATTTCTCTTCTTGTTATCGAAATGAAATCAACTCAAGCCTTGACGCTTAGTGCTTAATGCATATATTTCTTGGCAATTATAAGTTGTAAGTTTCAACAACTTCCATTAGTTTTAACTTGGAAAATTCTGAGCATGCAACAAGCACCAATAAGCGAGTCAAAGTCAAAACAATTTATTTTGTATGCTAGACTAATCAGTTTAATAACAAGGCTCGAAGCGAGCCAAAGTCTATTAAAAATACATATTTTGTAATTCAGTTTTACAACCCAATCAAAATATGAAATCAGCAACTGAAACACGTCGCCAGCTGCAAATGAACCGAAACAAAAACAACAACTGAAACGTAAAAATAAACATAAAGTTGAGCGACATGCGATAATAATTACCCATTATTTTGGCTATTATATTTTGTTGGTGCGCTGCTCAATGGCTGCCATAAACACAAACAAAAATAAAAATAAAAAAGCGAGTAGTTAAAACAATAATAAATTTAATTAATATAATTTACTGGGCAAACGGATGCGTCTCGGTTTAAAATTGCACTCACGTTGGCCCAATTAAAATGGGAAATATTTTCAAATTGAAACCAGCCGAGAGACCAATGATATCTAGTAATATTTGTGTGTGTGTGTGTGTGTGTGTGTGTTGAGTCCCCCGATACCATCCAAACAACCGTTGCATTCATAAGCAGGTCGGAACCACATTCTTGGCAACAACATGTTTCTGGAACGTGCCATTCACACCGATCGGGGAATTGTGGGCGACTGATTTGCCCGGCTTCGCAGAGAGTCCAAAGATATGGCCAGAAATTGGTTTATGAAACATTTATGTTTTAAAAGCTTACCAATTAATTTTTGCTTAATTTTGATGGCATTTTGATGAACGCTGTGAGCCATTAAAGTTATTTTATGCGCATTTACAAATTTTTATAATTCTATTATTGGCTTGGGGCCAATATCAGAGTGCGAGAATGCTGTGGTCGACAGAGCTCGACTACGACATACCCTCTCAACCATGCACACCCAAATGTAAGCAGGCGTTTCCAATAATCGGTACAATATAATGTCAACTATTGAATCGCCTTTTCTATCGGTAATCAATATGTATAGACTTTTGCGAATCGGAGGCGATTATCGGTAAAATTTAATAAACTTGAACTTATACGAAAACTTTTGTTGTACATTTTTTAAATCTGTTGCTCTTATAATCTCCGAGACTCTGCCTTTCATTCTAAGTAGAAGTATATATATATATATATATAGATCGCAGATGCTTCCTTCTGGATATTACGCACAGGGTAGAAATGCATTAGTCAGGGAAATGAGTCGACGTCGAGTCGACGTTGCACTCTTTGTGGCTTTATCTACTGTTATTTACCGGTTGGCCCGTTGTTGCTGATAAGGCGCCGTTAGCAGATAAGATAAACTCTCAAAGTGAGTAGCTGATTAGAGCCCCCAAGGTGTGACTTCCCCTTCCCACTGCCACTTCCCCCCTTCATCCCTCGTTGACAGTTCTGATTTCTACAAAACTGTTACTGCAATTGTTGTGCAAGCTCCAGAAACAAATACTCTGCACAAATGCACTCAACTTGCCTATTTATGGCTATGATTCCAGTCGGTCAATATTTGTGTATTTGTGTGCTTGGGCCAAATCGATAAGGGTCAAAGCTGGCTTGGCACCGAACAAACCAGAGTCTAATGTCGAAATAATTCACAGATAAGACACAAATGGACAAATAGCTCATCGACAACAACATCGACTGAGAAATGCAGTTCAGCTCGAATAAATGCGTAATAAAAATACAAAAGCTTCAGAGAATAATAATAATAATGACGCAACTCATTTCGATATATATTAAATATTTATTGACCTATAAATAAGACGAGAACTGAAAGAGTTCTTATATGGCTCATTAGCACTGGGTATTTTATTAATCGCTGCATTTCAACATCTTTGGCTTTTAGCAAATGAATTATGGCGCTGCCCTTGCCACGCCCCCTTTCCACCATCTGTTGGCACATTTTATATGGTAAATAAAAATTGTTGAATTGAACTGAAAACATCTCAATATGTGTGCGTATTTGTATAAACATTCCTAAATATACTGCTGACCATAAAAAACATTGAAAACACATTTTAAATTTGCTCAGGCTTTTAATAGTTCAACGTTGTTTCGGCGTTTGCCCAAAAACGAAAGAAAAAACCAAAAACAAAAAACAAAAAACAAAAAAATAACGAGAACACAGCAAACATGGGCAGATACATGATAATAAAATGGCAGCGAGACAGTCTGAGCTAAATTTATGACAAAATATGCAAAAATTTGTTACACTCGAACTTGACAAAATAGATAAGCAGATTGGGAACTCAACTCAACTTGATGCTGATGCTGATGGTGATGCTTTGGCCACACAGTCGACGCCCCCGGAATACTAGCGAAAATTAAAATATATATGTATATATATACATATATATATATATGTATATATATATATATATATGTGTGTGTGTAATGTACAACTGAAAATAAATGTGAGCAAATAAAGGCTGACAAAAACCACAGAAAAGAGCTGCAACAACAATTTGTTTCCCCTATTTGCCATTTTGTTCATTCTTTTCTGAGTTTTTGAATTTATGTGCTTATTGATAGTTATAATAATGCTGAATTTGCCTTATCAGCAGCTAAAAATTGAGCAAAAACTAACGAATTGCCAGGATCGGAGCACAAGTTGATGTTTTTACAGTTTGTTGTAGTTTTGCTTTTGCGATAAAATAAATGCTGAATGAGTGGATTCAAAATCACCTATGAAATGAGTCGACAAACTTGCCTTGATTTTGTTTAATGGGTTAACTGTTTTAATGCTTCAGTTATGATAACACAATTAGCAGCGGAAAAAGAGATGAAAGTTAAAGCTGTCGGCTTCAAACTAAATATCTAAACCACTAAGCCAACCAAGCGATTAAATGCCCCAAACTATCTTGGCAACTTTCTGCTGCAAGCCACCCACAAATTAAGCCAAGTTAATTGCCAAAACAAGAACAACTCTAAGCCACCCGCACATGTCAACAATATTTGTTTGGAAGGGTTGGCTTGCCTTCGGTTGGGTTGGGTCTACAAAGCAAATTAACTCAGCAAACATACACAGAGAAAAAAAAAATGTTTTGCTTAATTAACTGACAAAAACTTTCGGCACAAAGCACACGACACAAAGGATGCGAAAAGGGCAAGGGAAATGGGAAAAGCCGTGAAAATGTTTTCATAACGCCACACTTTTCACCTAGCCAAATACAAACAGAAATATTTGTGGCAGGTGAGAGGGGCAGCAGGAGCAGGAAGCACACGTGTCTATAAATAGGCGAGGGGTGGTGGAACTTATTGACAAGCATAAAGCTGCCAAAAATATTATGGGGCAACGGCAGCAGAGCAACAACAGAGCAAACTTGGCAAGCTTAAGCGTTGGCAAATAGTTGTTTAACGTGGCGTATGCGCAATTAACATTTATGGCTATTAATTACATTATGCATACGACGCGTTGAACACAACGTTCTCACACATGCACATGACATCACTGAGTCTACACCAAACAGTTGACATATTCTTCCCCCCTATCTCTGTCTCTCTCTCTCTCTCTCTCTCTCTCTCTCTCTTTCTCTCTCTCGCGCGCTTAATTAAGCCATAAATTGCATACAGAAAACACAAAAGTTTGCCTGCCTCCAACCCCAAGCTCTTTAAACTAATTTTGGCATAAGGGCTAACAACTTGAGACCCGGCGGCGTCTCCTCTGTCATTTTTTGACTTGGCCATAATTATGGGCAATCAAACGTTTTTATTAGACGCACCAACTAATGATGTTTTGTTCACGTTGCCGTCTGTCTGCGTTCTACGAGGCAAGGTCACGGCTTCAACTGAAACCCAATCCCCAGCTGAGGCTAAAGCAAAAGCTAAAACAAAAGCTAAAACAAAAGCTAAAACAAAAGCTGTAACTGAAGCTGTTGAACTGCCTTCGGGCCCCGTCGATTTGGTTGTGACTTTATTAATTGTTCAGCTGCAGCGACCTCATCTGATTAGCGTCTCGCAGGCATCTCGGAATTCATAATTGATATATAGCCAAATGATATAGCTGTGGAATGTGTGAGCGAGGGAATGGCAAGTGTTGCCAACCATGTATGGATTGGGGGCATGTGGCAATGTGTGCTAAGCATAGGTTGTTATTGAGACCAGGCCGAGCAACACTTCCTCATCCATGTAATTATTCACAAAGATACCATCGACATCGATTAGTTTCTTGGGCTACTATACCATTACAACGTGGTCTAGAGTAAAATTGTAGCCTTGACTAAGCAAGGTGTTTAGACCCCAAACATAATAGAATTAAAACAGTTTCTGGTCCAATTCTGAATGAGTGATAAATACTGCTGTCAAATGATTTAAATGACTTAAAATTCAATTTTGTCAGAGTTAACTTAAGTTGATTTCCTTAAGAAGCATATGATATATATCATGGCTAATTATATCTCTTAGCTTGTTGCATAGATCTGGTTTGCTGTGAATATGTGCTGAGCAATCAAATCGCAACGAATAAGCTGTGGAGTGTTTTATAAAATTAAATAATTAAATTAATCTGATATGATCAAATAATTAAATTAATCTGATATGATCAAATATACAAAATTGGTCTAAAATGTAGCTTATTGTTCGGAAAGTGTCTTCCTTAAAAGCAAATTACCAATCAGAGTTATTCTTTTCTTAATTCTCGAATTGATTTTTTATGATTTAGAAAAAATATGTCTAATTTCCAGGCTGTTTCATATGTGTACACAGAATTTGTACATTGGCCTCTTCTTTGTTACTGAAGTAATCTAAATAACAGAAAATTCTGAACTTAAAAAACTTAATCTTAGAAATGTATTTGCTAATAGTAAAAACATATTGCATGTTCCTGAATATTAGTATTTTAAGATTCCATATTTATTAATTAATGTTATTCCATAACATTTAATTTGAAATTACAATTTTATGGCGATTCAAATTCGAGATTTTTTTGCTATTTTAGTATTTCTGACTGCATTTTATTTAAACAATGCTTTTCAGTTTTACTTTTAAGAAATTTGTTTCTTAATAATCGAAAACATTTATAATTTTAATAACTCTTTTTTTCGTATATGTAGAAATTATTTCAAATAATCAGAGCATTTATCTAGTTTTCAGGGGATTTTCTAAATTTCAGAGCGAGTGTTGTACAAAAGGGACTTTGAGGGATCTTTGCGGATGCTGAGCTAAATACCAGAAATTAAAAGTGAGCTCACATACACAGAGAGAGAGAGAGAGAGAGAGAGAGAGAGAGATACCGCTACTCAAAGTCATTCTGAGACTCAGGGTTTTTGGGCATGCCGCTTATCAGCTAACCTCGTGCCATTAATACGTCCAAAACTAACACAAACAATTCCAAGGCCATTTTCCACACACACACACACACACACACACACAGAGAAATTTTTAAATTTTCAACCTGCATTAGCTAATCTAAGCAGACGAGAGACGAGAGAGCAGAGAATGAGAACAGCAAAAAGTTTTTAATTACCAACAGGAAAAACACTCAAGATAACAGAGAGACAGACAGGCAGACAGACAGAGAGACAGAGAGACGGAGAGACAGCGAGTTAGAGAAAGATGGTGCGGGAGGAGGAGGAGGAGGGGGAGGCTGTAGGAGATAGGAGGACGGATAGCAGCAGCGACAGGCGGCAGCTAAAAATTTACATAAATTTCAAATATAGCAAGAGGAAAATTGTGTATTATTTAAGTTTTATGTGCAACTTTATCGCAACGCGGACACAAGGGGCGAGATTAGAGCAGAGGCGAGTTGAGCAGGAGAGATGAGATGCGAGCAGAGTCCAAGTTTGAGATACAAGTCTCAGATTGAACCAATGGCTACCTTAACCTTTTTATTTTTGTTCTTGCTTCTTATTTGGCTCTCAAAATGTATTTATGACTTGTGTAAATACCAAAAAAAAAAAAAAAAAAAAAAAAAAAAAAAAAAAAACCAAATTCGACGCGAGACAACTTTTTAGCCAGCTCACGGCAACAATTTTACGGCTTAAATATTTTTTAGCCATTAGATAAACAAACACGCAACGGCCGTAAACAGCGCCTATGGAATGAGGGCGAGGGGAGTAAGTGGGGGTGGGGGACGGGGGGCGTGGAGTAACGAAAATATCTTTCAAGTACAATGTTAGGTAAATATAAACAAAAGTTTTTTTTTTGTTCTCTTCTCTGCGTTTTTTTGGTTCTTTTTAGGTTTGCTGGGACGCTGCTGCACTTTGCTGCTGGTTGAGTGTTTTTGTTGCTGTCGTTGTTGTTGTTGTTGTTGTTGTTTTCTTTTTGGCTACTTAAAGCTTTTAGAGCATAAGATGTAATATAAATTACATTAGCTAAGTGCCAGGCAGCAATTAAAGCGACTCGCAGCCGAGACCCACGTCCCGGTATTAAAGTCGCGGTAAATGCGAGAGAAGCTGCTAATGACGATGATGATGGCCCTCTGCCTCTCCCCTCCATATCATAATCATTATCATCATCAGCATCATTATCAGCAATGGGGAGCAGCGGGAGCATTAGCAGCATCATTAGAACGTCAACTTAATCAAGGTTAAAAAGCATGTGGCAGGCCGGGAAAATTTGTGTGGCTTGCGTTTCGCTGCTTATGCAACATTTTCAAGTGGCAACCCCAAAAATATATAAACATCTAGTGATATTCTTTGATGATACACATAATTAGCTGGCTGCTGTTTTCCTCTTGTTTTGTTTATGCGTTGTTTTCGTGTTTAGAGAAAACATCAATTTCCCTTTTATTCCCAATTCAATTTTCATATGTTGCATGCTGCTGGCGGCGGCTGATTGGAAAACTGCGAAAGTGTTTTTTGCTGGCTGTGCGCAAAATTTGTTAATGCGATTACCCAAGCAATGTGTGTGTGTGTGTGTGTGTGTGTGTGTGTGTGTGTGTTGTGTGTGCTTGTTGTAAATATTCGTTGTTGCTGTCAGAAGTTGTGCAAGTATTGTGTAATGCTTAGCAGTGCGTTCAATCATCAAATCGATTGCTGGCAAATGCTGCATGCACTGGCAGTGGAAAGAGTTAACAGTATTAAAATCAAATCGGCTTAATGGCCTGTAACGTTCTCAATAAACTTTCAAGTACGAGTTATACAACTGGATACAAATCTATATTCTAAATAACATAATTACAAAGGAGCTATTTTCATTCATTTGGTGAATGAGGTCTATCAAAAGTCGACAAGCAGCTTAAAAACTTTCAGGCAATACAAAACAATTAATTGAAATGTTAAAAATTTAGAAAAATAACTACAAAAATTATAATAAAATAATTGGCAAGCCAAATAAATATAAAGTGTTAACTTATAGAAGCTTAAACAGAATTATATGAATTAAAGGAGAAGACAAAAATATAATTTAAAAATAAAAAAATGTTATATGAGATTTGCTACTAAACAAATTATGCAAACCAATAAAAATGACACAAAAAAACATGTTTAATATTAGTCAATTACGAATAAAATTGAGATTTCAATGTAATTGAGATTTGCTATTAAAGCGAAAAGAAAAACAATAAAGAAAAACAATAAAAAAAAACGTAACTTAGATTTTAAAAATGATTTATTATTCGTTTAAACACGCTTAAGTAATTCCCGAATATATTTATTAATTTTTGTGTCTGATTTTTTACAGTTAATAAGTATAAATATAGTTCTTAAAATTATTTAATACTCGTCTGAAACACATTAAAACATTAACTAAATCCACTAAAAAAGAAACGAATACAAATATTGTTATTCAAAATAACAATTAAATAACTCTCAATATGTTTATATGTTTAATTGTTTGTCTAAATTTCTACCCGTAGCAAATGGAGTTTCTGAAGTGTTAAACAACTCTCAGTTAATAAATAAATAATAAATAATAATAAATAAAAATAATAAAGTGACAATATAAGATTTGAATTATTTAATATTCGTCTGCAATCAATTTAATACAACAACAATATTTAAAATGATTTAATATTCTTCTTAATTTTATGAATTAATTTAATTTTTGTTTAAGTTTCCGCTAGTAGCAAATTCCGTTTTTGACAACAGACTTGCAAAACATTGTTTAAAGTTGCTTAATATTTTTCTTAACACATTTAAAGATATCTCGTCTATCTGGTTCTAAGTCTAATTTTGCACAGAAAACACTTCATGTGTTGTTCAAGTGTTGAGCAACAATTCAGTTAACACAGGCCCAGCCCAATCTTGTGCCAGCTCACGTTTGGGCCATTAAGCAACTGTTCTAAGCCAAGTACAAACACACACAGAGATGTCGGGAAAGGTAACTGTTCTGCAGAAGTGACAAGCATTTCCACGTAAAGGCCTGCAACACACACAGAACACACATCTTTGAGGCTGCAACGCCCCGTTCGAATTCCAAGCTGAGCCTCAATTCGAGCTTCATTCATGAAGTTTGAGATTGAGATCTGAGTGCGAGAACAAACAAACAAACAAACAAACACGAAGAGGACGACGACAACATCTAACTGGAATTTCCTGGAATTGTGCAAGCTTTAAGATCTTCTGGAACCTGTTTCCCCAGGGGAAGCAATAAAGCAAACGACATAATTAATGATTTGAAATTTTCACAAAACCGAAAACTCATAAAAACTTATCGATCGTTCTACTGGACAGCAACTTGACAACAACAACAACAACAACAACAGCAACAACTGTCACTACGTCATTGAGGCACTTTCATGAGTTTCCCCAAAGCTGAAGATATAAATTACATGCAAGCTGTCGACTGACAGCAAAAACAAAGCAACATAGAACAAAAATAAAGCTAGAATTCAAGATGTTGGACATTAATAAAGCTTAAAGCAAACTTAATTAAAACTTACGCTGCAAAATTGTGCGACGTGCCTCAGTTTTCCTGTTTTGTTTTTTTTTTTTGTATTTTTTTTTTGCGAGGAAAACACTTGGCGTGAATTTATCGTTTTGAGCGACACAAACAAAAACATAAGCAAAAATGCGCCTAGAACAAAAGAAACACGCGCAAATTTCGCTCGTTTATAATATTGAATGGCAAATGTATCTGTGAGATACGCGATACGCTGGCAATTGAATTATAAGGCAAACATTTCATTCATTGTCGCACACACTGCGCACTCAGCGCGGGGGGTTGGGTGGGATTGGGGGGGAGGGAAATTTAGCACACACACGCGTGAAAAATACGGTAAAACGCACTTGAACTGCGACAATCGACAGCTAACAACTGAAATGTTGGCTTTATTAACGGTTCAGTTTTTTGATTTTTTTGTTTTTGGTTTTGGGTTTCGGTTTCAGTTTCCGTTTCGGTTTCGGTCTCGTTGTCGATGTCGATTTCGATGTCGGGCGTTCTCCAATCGGTTGCGTCCATAAAAACGTCCAGACACGTTCACGTACTCGGCTCAACTGGCAAAAAGTATCTGAGAGCGCGGCGAGCACCGCACGCAACGAAACTTGTTTGCTGACTGTTTGTTTGTTTGCGCTCCCTCCCTCTTTCTATCAATCTCTCTCTCTCTCTCACTCACTCACTCTCTCGCATACGAAGCAGATAGCACACGAACGAGCACAAACACGAGGCAGCCCAACGAATTGGGTAATGCGAAAAGTATCTGAGAGCCAGCTGATAAGCAGTGAGCCAAAGAGAGAGAGAGAGAGCGTGAGTCAAACTCAAATTGGATTCTCATTGAGTCAGATACATTTTGGTTCGAAACTTGGCTAAGGCCTCAGGTTGGGCGGTTTTTCTTTGTTGTTATTTACGACACTCGCGGGTGTCAGTGTATGCATGTGTGTGTGTGTGTGTGTGTGTGCAAGTGTGTGGGGCAAAATGCTTGCAGTTTCCATGAAGTTGTCAAGCAAAACAAATTTTACACACAACTTAGAAGAGTTTTTGAATTATTCACATGCCAAAAGACAGGAATGAAGCTGAGATGGAGTAAATTTCGAAAAACTCATGCAACACTTAATAAAAGTAATGAAAGCGTCTACTTTTTAAGTGTGTAGATGAGTAGATGAGTGTAAATATAGCAAAGATTTAATGTAATTAAAGTAAATCATTATTTAATTACTTTTATTTAATATTTAATATACGATTTTTTTAATTTAAAAAACAAAAATGAAGCTGCATCGAAGTAAATTTAATTAAAACTGCTCTAACACTTAAGAAGACTGTTGAATTAGTCTACTTTTTAAATAGATAGATTTTGGCAAATATATGAATTAATGCAAATTAATATTTTATGTAATTAAAGCAGATAATTATATAAATCACTTTTATTTATTATTTATTTATATTTATTTTATTTTATTTATTTTTCCTTCTTATTTATATTATTTTTTTTATTTATTTTAATTAATATCATTTATTTGAATTATTTATTTTATTTAACTTAAATTTATACATGCAATAAATTTATATTGTTAGATTTCAGCTCATTAATTCGTTTTCTCCCCAAATAATTGATACCCTTTCCAATAGGAAAATCTTCTTTTTCTAATAAGTTAATAGTTCTCCTCCCCGAAATTCTTATCAGTTCATCGGCAGATATCAATTGGAATTCAGTGCGAGAAGTGAGGTAGAATGCACAGCACAAAATATAAATCGAGATTTTTGGGAGCGGTCATTCGAACAACAACAACATGAACAGAATGCACTGCCAAAGATAAACAGAGAGCCCAAAAACCAACGGAGAGAGAGAATGCGAGAGAGAGAATGCGAGAGAGAGCGAAGTGTTGAGATACGAAAAATGCTTGCTCTGTTTTTGCCGGCATTCAACTCACATGCTCTCTCTGCCTCGCTCTCTTCGTAGCACTCTCTCTCTCTCTCTCTCTCTCTCTCTCTCTCTCTCTCTGTCTCTCCCTCTCTCTCAAACGTTTTCTCGCTCAGATAAAAATGCAGTTTTCCCAACCGACTCGCATGCGCTAGTTCAACTGAACGACCACAGATGGCGCTGGCATGTCGTAGATAAGAAAAGTTGCTCAGCAAATGCAGTTTCAATGTTTTTGTTGTTTTTCTTTTTCCTTTTGTTTGTTTTGTTGCAAATCGAGTTAAGCAGTGTGTGTGGAAAGCTTCGGGCAGCCGGGGGGAATCAAAGTCACATTCTTGGAAAATGTATGGCAAAAAGCGTCGCCGGTTGTTGGCACAAATGCAGCGTAATCAGTTTTTTGCGCCACGACTCCGGCTTTGGTTCTGGCTCTGGTTCTGGTTCTGCCGGAAGTTGCAACACGTCGCCGTAGACGAACGCATATGCTGCCGCCTAAGTGCAACGATGTCGTTGTCGCCTGACACACCCCAACAATTGCCACCCAACCCCCTCCCGAAAAAAAAACATGTGCGGCAATATTAATCGCAAATTTTTCAAAATGTAAAAAGCAACTTGAAAGCTGTGAGTTGCAAGCTGAGTTATTGCTTCGGCTGGCTTGCTTCCATTGTTCACCCCCCAAACCACACTTGGCCACACTTTTTTTTGTGAACATGTGTGAACAACTGCATTCTGAGTCTCTCAAGCAACCCCCAAACACACACACACACACACACATATATACTTCGGCCCTCAAGGCAGCGATTAATCATGAAATTTTCACAGAAAATGTCCATTAGATACGAATTAAGTCATAATTGAGAGTGCAAGCCGTGCCACGTTGAAGTGCAGCTCAAAATTCGCCTTTGGGGTTGTTCTGGGGGTTGTTTGGGGGTTGCATTCTGCGCCTCTCTCTTTGTCGCTGCTTCTGTGTTTGTGCGCCTGCATAAATGAAGTTCGCCTTGGGGGAATTATGTGCCTCAAGTGTCTGCGACATATTTATTATCCATATGCATGCAGAACAAGAATCATGCACAGAATAGAATATGCCTTCAAGCTGAATTTAAAGATCACTTAAAGTCGACTAAAAAAATAATAGGACAAATTGGTGCATGCCACAACTGTTCGAGGTTCTCTGCACTTGGGTCTGCAATCAGCAACATCTATATATGCAGATATCTTGACACGACTTTAACTGCAATCGTCCTTTGTGGAAGAACTTCAAGTAAGCAAACTCGATGAGGATAATTAGTGGACTCTACATGGGCCACTATCAGCCTAAAAGTTACTAAAAGTTAAGCAGCTAAATTGAATAGAAGAAGATAACAAAGAACCTTTAAAATTTAAGCCAAATAATCCTTTTGCATTTATTTAATAAATTGACTTAATAATAAATGAATCCATATTATATATTTGTTCACATTCATTCACTGCAGATATTCCTCACACAGCAGGCACATCTAAGGCTAGAAAATCGATGATAATATCAGTCAAATAAATAATAATTTATTTTATTTTTGTTGTGAAATTAAATTCAATTAAATACACACAGAGTTCGTTTCATTTTTAATTTAAATTTAAAAAGCATAAATATTAAATTCTTTTTTTAATTTAATTTAAATAGTTTTTCTGCATCGACTGATATTAGTTAACATTAAGTTAATAAACAAAAATAAATAAACAACTACTCCAAAGAACTTGCCCCACAAAAACGGCTTTTAATATAGAATTCATATCAAATCATTAATCTAATCATAATTTTCTGTTTTAACTGATATGCTTTGACTGATATATTATATTTATATAGCAAATGATAACAGATGTAGATTTAGCTCCATTAACTTGATATAATAGCAATTAAGGCTGAATTCAAAATTACCAATTTTTCCAGCTTTTTTCGGTTTTTTTCATTTGTTTCTAAAGAGATAAGCAAAAAATGTTAAATAGAAAATGTCATTAAAAGTAGATAAAAGTAAAAGAGAAAACACTTTAGACTTTCAGGCGAGTTTTCCCCCAAAATACCAAAGGAAATATTATATAATATATTATTAGTAAAAAATAAAAATAAAAAAATATTGACTTTTCCATATTTAGTTCCTGCTGATATTCCATTATTTTGTAGTTAAGATTCAAATGCCAAATAATTGGCCACATAAGGCAGTTGTCTAGGCCTCACTGTATCATATATATACAGAGATATATATGGGCTGATATATATACATATGTATATATATATATATAGATAAGTGTGCACATATTACGAATCCGTTTAAGCAAATATTAATTACACATTATTAATTTCCGTGCTGGGTCGCCGCAGAAGAATATGAAAAATGATGTGCTTCCTCCTCAGCCACGTTGGCCTGGGAAGTGGCCCGGCTATTATTTAAATGAATTGTTTTGAGCGGACAACTCCAACAACTATAACAACAATCACAAGAATAACAACAATAACAATAACAGCAAATATTTTTGGTCGTTGATAAAACCTTCCCTTTTTTTGTTTTTGCTTTTGGCTTTGTTTTTGTTTTTGTTTTTGTGTGTTCATTTCGTGTGTGTGGCAAGCGAAAAAAAAATTGCGCGTGGGCGAAACTTATTTTTTTTGTTTTTGGTAGGTAGACCAGTTCCGCACCGCCCCGCCCCGCCTCGGCCCGTAAGGGCCCGAGAGGGGTCCGTGGCCTATCTCGATTATTGTTTAATACGCTGTCATTAATCAATTTGTTTGCCATTGTTTGGGGGCCAGCGGTAGTTGGATGTCTTTGTGGCCAAATTAATTATGCTCCCAGATCTGAGATGTGTGTGCCACGTTTCGGGCCGATAAGCAGAAAAATGTGGCAAAAGTAAAAACAAAACGTAGAACGGAAAATATATTAACAAGTGCACAAAATAGTGACAAATAATTTGCGGCATAATAAATGACTTTGTTTTGCTCGTTGTGCCGAGAGTAATTGATTACGTTTTCTTGGCCCAAAATGAGAAACGAATGGGTGAATAAACAACAACAACAAAAAATATGTTAAAGGGGAATGCCATAACTAAATAATGAAGCAAAAAATTGAAAGTGAATCCAAAGCGGTTTCACAAAATCCGATTAAGTAACTTCCTCAAATGCGGGTCAAATTGATGTTGATAGCAATATATTTATTAAAGAAATATAACAAAATTCATATTTTAAAATGAACTGCTAACACAATTTGACATTTTGATGTTTGCATTCAGTATAAATAAATCCTGTTTCCAATTGCACAAGCCTTTGCCAATTAATTTCAATTTAAATGCAATATTGACTTTGTGTGTGGTTTCATCTGCCAATTTCGCATTTAAAAATACATTTTTTACGATTTTACAAGTGCATCATTTACGGACTGTGCCACTTGACAATGTTTTTGGGCTTTGCTTTTGTTTACCTCAGCTCTCGAATTGCACTCGATGGCAAATCCAAAAAATATTCAAAAGTACCTCAAACAAACTTACATCTGTATGAATAATTGTTTAAATCAATTTATAGATGCATTTCAAGTGTGTGTGTGTGTGTGTGTGTGTGTGTGTGTGTGTGTGTGTGTGTGTGTGTGTGTGTGTGTGTGTTCAATTACGAATTGCTCAATGTGTGTGTTTGTCGTAAATAATTCATATTACATGCCATACGGCGATGTCAATAAAGACATAAGTGCGCACAATCAAAAGCAAATCAAACAGATTGACACAGACATTAACAAATATAAATATATATATATCTGCAGTTGTATATATATATATATATAGAGAGAGAGAGAGAGGAGGGCGATCGCAAGCCGAGTGCAGCCCATAAAAAAATTGAAAAAGCAACAAGCCAAGTTACAAAAACATTTGA
The DNA here is from genome assembly GCF_018153295.1 of Drosophila grimshawi. NCBI lineage: Eukaryota > Metazoa > Arthropoda > Insecta > Diptera > Drosophilidae > Drosophila > Drosophila grimshawi. Next base: position 294,421 of record NW_025063240.1, read on the forward strand.
CACCAAAATCAAATTAACATACACACTTACATTTGCCACAAGAGCAACAACAGCAACAATGGCAACAACAAACGTGTTTTGTTGCTGCCTCGCGGTCCCTGTCCAAAAATCACAGTTGGACGTCAAAGAAGAAAAATATAAAAAAAAAGATACCCATAACACTTGTAAGTTCAGTTATTGTTTAGGCAGTTATATTTTATATATATATATTTATTTTTTGTTGTATATTTTTTAACATGCGCATGGCAATATGCACTTTGTTGTTTCTGCTTTTTTATATCTTGTTTGGCATTTACCAAATTCTTGTAGTGTGGCATGTACGACAAATTGCCAGTGCACCCATAAAACTATTTGTTGTTTTCCAACAGATTCCAACAGGTGTTCGCTCCAAAGCGTTTTGATTGCCACACAATACTTCTCAAAAGTGATGGCTTTCCTAATCTGCACCGACATTTGCCTATGATTTGCTGTTTGAATCTTAAGAATGTTGCATTTGATAAAGTGATTTATTTATTTAATGTTCACAAAGGAAAAAAAAGATATATATATCTATAAAAATAAAATAAAATTAATTAATATTTATGCACTTTCTGGGAGTATTTAGCTGCAAGACATTTCCAACATTTCTGATTAAGGAAACCCAGTAAAAATTCCAATCAGACTAAAATGAAGTGTGCCAAAATCTTAACCTCGAGACAAGAGTTTCAGAAAGAAGTTCTAAATGATAGAAATAAAGGAGTCTGGATTCATTACATGATCAACTCTAGTGTTGTCAGTAGAGAGTACTATATATACAACTGATCGGACTAGAGAGAAGAGATGATTTTAGCTCGTCAAAGCAGGCGAATAAACTGCACCATTTTGTAATTCAACTATAGAAATAACAGCTGACATAATATGACGATTAGTTGGGAAGGAAAGGTCAACAAGGAGGAGTCTGTCGGAGTACGCCCCACTCATAGAGGCGAATAGCAAAAATTAAGCGTTTCTCTTGGTGATCGAGAATATTCGAAACTCTCCAAAATGACATAATATCAATGTTGAGTCATTTGTCTTTTTGCGCCTGACGCAAATCACACATTGATTGTGGTTGGGTTGGTTGTGTCCAGTGTTTGTCAACGTTCAGCTTCCGGTGTGAATTCCAATTCTCAGTGTCAACACAAGTTCAGACAATTAACACAGACCTTGTGGGCTAGTTAGCAAATCTCTGGCAAGACAACAGCCACTAATGAAAAAGAAGTATTCCAATATTTCAATGCAGGTAAAATTTATAATTAAACTCTGACAGACTGCTCCGCAATTCTGGCAATAACTCACCAACATGGCAAAGTCAAAACTATTTCGCTTTCAATAAAAGTTGCAGCCAGCTCGTAAAATTCCACTGAGAAACGCAACGCATCGCAACATAACTGAACATAACGTAACGCTTAACGTAATAGCCTTTCATGTTTGCTTAGTAACCCACATCAATTCTAATCGCCTGTAGCTTTAGCCAACACCAACACCAACATACAAACATGCCACACACTCAGAGAGAGAGAGAGAGGGGGTGAGGAAGTGGGGAAGTGCGAGAGGTTTATCTCTGTTGTATAACCACCCACAACATCAGAGCAGCAGGCAAACGATTTATGGCATGCTTTCACATACTTTCACCTAGGGAGTATTCTTGGTCATGTGCATAGTTGTGGTTGCTGCCACTGCCACTGCCACCGCCACTGCTGCTGCTGCTGTTCTTGTTCTTCTACTTCAACATGTTCCTGTTCTTTCTGGATGGTTTGGTCTCGGACTCGCCCAAAGCAAGACTGCGTATGGTCTAAAGACATACATATACAGATATACCAATATATATATATATATATATATGTATATGTATATATATGTATATAGTTAGTGCACTGCCCTTTCTGGCTAGTTTATGGTAGCATATTAATTTTGGCATTGAAACGACGTTAAGGGGCAGGTGCAATTGCTTTATGTGAAGCTATGCGGCTGCTTTGTGGCATTGTCCAACACTTTCAACCAAGATGGATGTATGTATATATATATATATGTATTTACTTTTACTATATTTCGCTGCAGTACTCAAAGGCATTGCCAACATAGAGTTAATATAGTAATGTGTACAAACAGTTAAACTCTTGCATAAATACTTTGTATGCAACAACAATTCCAAACACAATTTAACAGATTTATATTTAGTCCAAGTCTCGACATATTATTGAAAAATCTTTTTAATATGTAGAGCATCGCTGGCTGTCAGTAAAGTTTGCAACATGGTGCCAACTTTTCCATATTTTCCCATATGGATCAGTTAGAAACAGGCGGCTTCTCCTATTTTTATCATTAGATAGCAGTTTTTTTGTGGTGCTCAGCTAAAAAACTCTTCCCACATTGGAAACTTTGCCCGAGCAAACTTTAATTTCTAAATCATAACTTTTATTTTTGCTCCAGCTTTGGCAGAGCTGCACAGATTCTGCCCTGGGTGGCTAGTTGCAAGTTAGTTGGGTGCCAGTTGCAAGCTATTTCTATGAGTCGGTAAGTGCTTAACAATGAATAATATTTATGCATAGAGAAATGCTTAAAATGACTTACATTAGCTGCATGCTTAAAGATGAGTTAAGTCATTATACGCTTTATCAGTTCCAGTCACACACCCTTTGAATGCAATTTCAGTGTGAACTCATATACATATATAAACCGATTGTTCCCCTGAACGGATCTGCAGGTCTTCAACTAAGTGCTCTATTCAATGACCCGCCCAGAATTCAGGGCGAAAGTTTCCTGCCCAGATCGAGCGACATTCTCCTAGAGAAAGGGCGCAGTCGACATAAACTGACAAAAAAAAACACTTTGATTGCATTTCTTTTTTCTTTTTTTCTTCTCTGTGCGGCCTGCTCTGTCACTTTCTATTTTTCTTTCGAGTCGTTGCAAAAACTTTTCAACAGCAGCTTGAAGCAAAGAGCACACAGAAAAAAAGCAAATGAAGTCTGAGTGCTCTAATAAATAGTACTCAACTAGAATTATACCCTGTAGCCAGTTATGCAGAAATCAAATAGATTCTAATGTACTTTCATTTGAGAGTTTGATTTAGACTCAGACTTGGTTCTTTAAGTATCGTAAATGGCATTCGAAAATAAATGTTTTGCAAAAAAATAAAAACAATATATTATTCAAAAAACTATATATCCTTCACAGAGAGAAACCCCCTTAAATCGACTTTCTTTCGTCTGCTGTCCTGAAAACTATGCTTGTCACAGACTTTATTTTTTTCTAATTAAAGTATATTTAAATGTTTAAATTTGACCTTAAGGAATATCTATCATTTAAATATTAACAAGTAATGATTAAATAAAAACCAACAAAATGCAAAACAACATTTTGCGCTTCTTGAATAAGACACTAAAAAAAATGTTAAAATCGCTTATTCATTGCATTAGAAAATTACTCAAATAAAAAATAATTGGAGTATTTTAAATACAAACAAAATCGAAATATAAAAAATGCACTTAAATACGAACTAAATTTAATGTCTCGCTTTAAAAAGCAAACAGTTAAATTGTGTTTTACAAACAAGAGCTGCAAATATATCTGTGCCACCCAAGTTAAGTAATTCTCATCACTAAACAGAATGGATTCCATTTCGATGACACAGCACTTAAGTTTAGTTGAAAGCCGTTTAGGAATGCGCTTAGTGCTTATGGAAAGTCTGTCGATTGCCAAGTGCCAGTGTTGATGAATGGCCAAATGTGCCGTCTGTCAAACAGCTAAAGATGTATTTGTGGACGAGTGTGCAAGGATTTTCCATTCCACATAAAGTTATTGATTCAAAAGCTGGTCTCGTAAGCAAAAAAAAAAAAAATTAAGCAAAGCAGCTACTTAATTTTAATTTATTTAGTTTATTTCAATTATTTTATGAAATATAAAATATAATGAATATCACTTGATAAAATATGACTTTGAATATAATTTATTGATAAATAAATATGACGTAAGAAATGAATAAATGCATAAGTGATTTAGGTACACTTATAACAATGTGGTGTATTGTATGTATATATGTGTATACTTCATCATCGTATGGACAACTGCAATCTTGCCTTCTACATTGCATTGGCATGTCTCAAAAAGACCCATTTTGATGCACTTTCTAAGTGCAGGGTAGAACAGCAGAGAACTTCGCATAATTTAGTTGCCATGCCATTTAAATGGAGCACAAGTGTAACTAATCTCAAAGCGGCGACGATAGCAACGACGTCATCGTGGTTTTTCGTGCCTTTCACTAAATGCGGCAACGAAAGAAAACGTACAAAAAAAAAGAACAAAAAAAGCAACAAAAAAAAATAACAAGAAAACTGAACCAGAGTATATGAAAAACCAAAAGCAAAAAAACAGCATTTGTTTTTTTTTTCTAGGTTAGCCGCAGAATGGAGTTTGAATGCAAGGAGCAAGCGGCTTTTATTGTGTTTTGGCCAAAGGCACCTGCGGACCGAACGGACCAAGCCGAAAGAAGGCCAAAAATATGCCAAGCCAAAAACAAAGCCAAAAGCAAAGCCAAAGAAAAATTCGTTGACATTTCGTGCCTTCTCGTTGCAATTAAAAGTTGTTAAAGGCGACCAATGTGGGGCAGGCTTTGTAATTGATTTGCCAGGCATGCGACTACGAAGCCAACCGAGTACAATACAAATTAAATCTGATCAACATTTAATTAACTACGGCACCGAACAGGAATGCCCATCCGTTGAACGTGCACCTGACATACACATGTGAAGAGGGAGCCAAGCAACTTTGTTGTGGGACCGGCCAGAAGTTGAAGCAAGAGCTGCATGCAAAACTATTAAAAACTTTGACCCAAATATAATAAAACATCAAATTTACTTACCAGCCAGGCAGCAGGTTTGTGCGAGTGTTTCTGTGTGCAGCAGGACGCTTCATGTTGCAGACAATGATGCACTGGGGCAAAAGAGAAAAAACAATCAAAGCTTGCTGGTGGTCAGGTGAAGTGGGTGTCGACTCCGGGCTCAACTGGGCGCATTCCCCATGTGCATGTGATGAGGACTTTAAAATGCATAGGAAATAATAAATTTCAAGATGAAAGTGGATAAGGCAACGTTTAGTTAGCGTGCTGCAGCTAAAATTGAATTAGAAAATATGTTCGAAATTGATGTTTGCTCCTTTGTGTTAGAACTCGAAATAATTGATTCACTTTGCTTACACAATTTCAAAAATTTGAATTTCTTAATAGTTGATGGCAAAAACAATCTAATTGAATTCGGATTCTGTCAATTTGTTCGTGCATTAAGTATTTCATTCAACGGAAATAGTTGCAAGCACTTAATGAAAATAGCTTCAAATGTAACTTAATTAATTGGAATAAAGATATTAAATTGAATTTCACTTGACTTATACTTTTTAATTTTTGTGGGAGTCCATATAATGTAATCCACACTTTTTATTTTGTTTACATGTGAAATGTTGTATCTTAAGGTTCTCGGAATACACAGAATTATCATAACGACATCAGACCCTTGAACTGTGAACTCATCTGAAATGCTGCTAATAACAAGCAAACTTTTTGCCAAAAGTAAAAAGAGCACATCTTGTTAGACCTTTTTAGCTGAAACTCAACGCAAGCTCATTAAAATATCAAAAAATAAATAAAAATAAAAATAAAATCAAAAAGATAAGAAAGCAGCAGAGAGAAGCACGCAATCGACGCAACCAGTGAGTGGAGTGGAGGAGAGTTCCTGGGAATCGGGGTGACGATTGGCAAACGAGGCTCCCACAACCGCAGTCAGTTTGGAATGTGACTCGAGCTACTTGCCTCACTTCACATCGGCATTGATTACAGGCAGCAGCAGCGGCGGCAATGGAAAAAAAGCCAAACATGAGTGGCAAACAAATTATTACAAGTGCAGTTGAAAAGTATGTGGCGGCCACTTATCAACATAATCAACAACAAATACCTGGACACGCCTGAGTGCCTGAGTGGCTGAGTCGACATAGTCGCCGGGGACCGGCAGCTAAAATATTTTTGCAACGGCAACGCTGGCGGCACCCTTTGTGCAGAGAGGAGCTAGAGCCAGGGCTGGGCCATGCCTATGCCTATGCCTATCGACAGCACCCTACGAATCGCCGAGGAACTCGCGACCAAGACAACGACAACGACAACGATGTTGATGTGGATGTTGATGTGGATGTCGTCGTCATGTCACACACAAACAAACACACTGTGGGGTCCCCGGCTGCCGCTTTTTTAAATGAGCAGCTCTTGTTGGACCCGGTCAGGTCTGGCCCAGCCTGTCCTGTCCTGGGTTCGATTAGGTTCCCAGCAGCAGCCCCGCTGCCGTTCCCAATACTCTCAGCCAGCGCCTCTCAACCTCATCATCGTCTGCACCATCGCCATCGTCGTCATTCCATTTTCTGTCAAATGTTTTGGCTTAATGATGGCATTGATGGATGGATCACACGTAAGCGGCAGTCATTTAGTAATTTATCTCAAGACATTTCAAATTAATAGACCGCAACTCTCACAATCAGTCTCCACATCCACATCCAGGCAGGCAGGCAGAGAGAAAGAGCCAGATTCGAGGATTGTGTAACCTGGCGATCAGTCTACGATTAGAAATTATGTGCAATTTTTGTCAAATTATGAAAATTTATGGCATGTGTCAAGCGACTTTCAACGTTGCTGGCCTCCAGTCTCGAATCTGTTTGTGAGAGCCAAGCTAATTAGTGCAGCTGCCTCCACTTGCCTTTCAAGCTCGATAAACTTTTAATTAGGCGCAGTTTAGTTAATTGGCTGCTCTTCTCTCAGGCCATATGTAAATTGAGTCAGTTGCAACGCGCCCCATGCGATGTGTGAAAAGACAGTTAAACCGGCGGTCAATGCACTTGCAACAGGCTCAAATTCTTGCAGACTTAAGACTGGCAAAACGAATCCAGACTGAGGGAGATAGTCACAGTCCATAGAATGTATAGTATTCTTGATTTACTTATTTAATGTCGACTAACATCAGTGCAAACAGAAAAATATGCGAAATATTAAATTAATTACCAAACTAACTGACTAAAATAAAAGTTAACTTTTTATCCTTTTTTATTTATGCTTAAAAATTAAAATAATAATATAAGACTTCGTTGGGTATTTAACTGCAAAATTGTATACAACATTTAAAAAAATTAATGACATTTAAAAAACCAATTAATTTGCTGAAAATTAAAAAAAAAATAAAAAATAAGTAAATCAAAAATTAAAATATAAATGAAATAAAACATATCTAAGGGTTTATCAATATAAAATGCTGCTTCATTTATTGCATGGATTGCGGGACTCCTGAAAAAAAGTGTGCAAGTTAAGGAAGTAAAAGTAATAAAGAAAGAGATAAAATGGAGAGAATTGTAAGCAACTGCTCACTCATATAAAGTTCAGATTCTCCGTCATAACAAAATGTATTCTGTTTATGTTGGTTGCGTTCTGTTAAGGTTATGTTATGAACTCATGTCGTTTAGCATAATTAACATAGGATCCACATCCTCTGTCAACGCTGTAATTAGGTTAAGCTAGTTTAAACTTAACAAAGGCGTATCAATTGCAAATCAACCCTTAAACTGCATTGAAGCAGAAACAGTGAAGTTAATAAAGCCAAGTAAAATGAAATCGAAAATATTGTAAATTTTCATCATCAAGCAAAAGAAAAAGGATTTTGTCTGCAGCCACCCCCCAATCATATTCCCTAATTGAACTTTCCGAATAACAATTAATTATTCGTTTGCTCGCTGGCAATAATTATATTATTAAAAATTATTGCGATAATCATTTCCCATATATAATATTTATAGATCTATAAAATAAATCAAAATAAATTGAAAATATTGTTGTTTATTTTTATTTTACTGCATTCACTTCTCGCACGTATTCGTAAATGAAACTGAAACTGTATTGCTATTATTAAGGAATGGGGACAACAATACCGGTTCTGTAAAAAATAGCAAAGACCACTGCAAGACTACAACTATTAGATATTTGAGATATTTTTTAAGGCCCCAAACATATTGTTCGAATAACGCATAAATGTCTTTTTATTGTACAAGTAAATAATCCGTTGGTTAGTTTACAATTAAATTAAATATTATTTTTTAATGAAATATATGAATAAATTAACTTGCATGTAAGAATGTGTGAATAAAAAAGCATCTATGGAAAAATCATCAGCTACGTCGTCCAAATGGTAAAGTAACAAAATTTAAAGGCACCTCTTTAATTAAAACAGTGGAAAATTTATTAGTTATTATTTAACAACAAAATTAAGTATTATTTCCGTTGATAAAATGGTATACTAATAATTGCGTGTAGTTGTGACTAGAAAAACCTTAATATAAAAAATAAAAAATAAAGTAGATCAACCAACCTTAAATTAGTTAGAACTGTATTTTTTAAATTAAAAGTAGGTTATTTAACAATAAAATCTAAGCTGTTTTTTATTAGTAGCGTAAATCCATCCATTTGCCAGCCGATCTATCATCCTCAAAAAAACCTTTTACATTTCATCTTCCATTACACAAACTAATCTTAAGAATATAGGAAAACATTTTGAAGCGTCTTACTTCCCTTCTTATAGATGAGTTTCTGAAGACATTTGAGCTTTAACTGTTGCAAATCGAAGTTTTACTGTAGCATCTGACTGTACTGCATTGCTGTGGCTATTGTTGCAGCATGCATTACAAGCTCGTGTCTGACTTGCAACGCTTTAATTCGAAACAATTCGATCAATTTACAATATATGTATTGGCATTGTATGCCACATGCCACAGTCGAGACAAGCTAAGCCAAAAATTGCAATGCGTAGATCCATTTGCCTCATGGTGCACAGCATTAAGCGCAGACAATTGTCTAATTAGCTGGGCAACTGCAACTGCAACGCACGATGGGGAAGCACGATGGGAGAGGCATGCAACTGTGGCATGAAAACGTCGTGTTTGCGTTTGGGCCTTAAACCAATGCTGAAAAATGAGGCAGCGACAGAGTCCACCAACTACAGACTACAGCAGAGACTAAGCCACTTGCCACTTGCCACTTTCCACTTGCCACTTGCGACATTGCGACATTGCCAGTTGGTGGCGTTGGCGATGCCGTCACGTAATGAGCGCATTACGCACATCGACTAAGAGCTGCTCCTTGGAAGTGGAGTGAAGTTGCAAGTCGTATCTGGGGCTGGGGCATGATGATAACAAGCCAGCCTGCTGCTCGGCTAGCTCGTTATCCTTGTCACATTATCGCCTTAGCCGAATACCGGGCGCCCGTCTTGAGTGTGCAACATTGTTACGGATAGCCGCCGACGCTGCCGCACGGATAGCTTGTGTTGTGGTTGTTGGGCACGCGCAGCGCCTGCGGAGTGTGGCAAAGGACAATGCCTCAGCCCGGACTGAGCTGTGGCAGCACCCTAACCCAGCACCTTTGTGGCACTTCTGCGTGCTGCGTGTGTGTGTTTTTGTGCTCAAGTAGCGAAAGGCCTTAGGCTGGGATTGCAACAAGCTGTGGCTGGTTTTTCTTAATTTTTTCATTTTTTTTTGCTTCTTTGTTGTTGCACTACTTCAAGTTTGCTAGTTTGGCGCAACGCCAGCTTGTGGCACACAGTCAGACAGCCAATGTTGCACTCATTTTAAGGCCACGTCGACGTCGCAGCTGACAGGCGGACAGAATCCAAGACTGCATTTTGCAACATGTTTCCACTACAGCAGCAGCAACAGCAGCAGCAGCAACAGCAGCAGCAGCAACGGTCCCCTAACCCCCAAACCCCAAACCCCGTTCCACTTTGGTATCTGTTTGCGGTCTGCGCTTGACTCTTGCAGGTGTGCTTCACACGACTTGTCAGTGTCAGCATAAGATTTTTCCTTTTTCTTTTTCCGTTTTTCTTTATTTTTTGGCTTCGGATTTTTCGCAGTCAATTCGAGAGCATGTGCTGAGAAATATTTGGTTTTTTCCTTTGTAGGTTACGGCTATTGGAAAAGTGCAACGAGTTTTGCATGCCGGACAAAGGTTGCAGCTTAAGCAACTTCAAGTGGTACAAAGTGGTCTCTCTTTGTATATAAGTCTATCCAATAAAATATCACAACGAAAACCTACTCTTGATTTGATATTTTCATCTTGGCCTGATAATGCTCAGCAATGGATTTTCATCAAGGGATGCGTTTCTTAATTTAAGTCTGTCGTTACAACATTTGTTTACTTTTAAGTTTAATCAGAGAACTGCTGGAATTCTGGTAAATATAAATACATTTGGAAATAACATGATTTTCCAAGCTGATCTGATTAATTTAATTCCCTGGAAACGAATCCCAACTACATGCGAAATACATTGTGATTATTTCAATCTATCTTCAGCGAAAAATAAATTTAATTCATAAAAAGAGGTCGCAAAACAAGAAACAAGCTATAAATCAAGTGCTGGAACAATATTCACATTAAAGTGGGAGTTAAACTTAATTTTACGATGATATTTATAGTCACATTCCTCTCCTTATGAACTCATAGGAAGTTACGACTTTAGACTGCCCAACTATTTATAATAATAAAAAATTTACTGCAAGGCATAAAAGAATATTTGCAAGGGTCCAAAGAGATTGTTTAAAATTCACTTCATTTATTCAGCTCAACAGATATATTTTTGCTCTAGCTTTAAAGTTGACTTAACTTCCTCTAGAAGGCAAAACGCATTAAATATTTCATATATCCACATTCTTAACATGTAGAGATCGTTTGACTTAGATATAATAGCTGATCGCCTAGTTTTTTATTTACAATTACAATTTACAATTAAATGAAACATTACAAAAGGAAATTTATAAATTAAAATGGATTTCATTTCCATTTTTCGGTTAGTTTCGAATGTTGAACGTACATCCATGAATGTTGATAGTGGAATCAGGCCATAAAATAAAGTCATATATGCTTTAATTAGGTATGATGAAATCAAGTGTAGCTAAAATGATTTTTGCAGTCTAATTCATTTATGTATAATATTAAACAATGCTTATATTTGTTTGCCACATTAAGTTCTATATATATATATATTATATTATATGTACAAATTGATGTGCATATCAAGTTCAACAGCCTGTCGCGACGACTCACCCTTACTATCCAGTTGAGAGTCTAGTTAGTTCAGGCAGCGCATCAAAATTAATGATGCAATGAAAACCGCTAAATACGACCGAAAATAGCTGCTGATATGGGGCAGGTGTTGTTGTTGCTGGAGTGGGGGGGAGACTGTTGCACACGTGTAACGCTGACGCCAGTCAGTGCAACATTTTGTGCGGAACAAAAGGTTTGTGGTTAGCAACCATGGCCACTGCTACCTGTTGTTATTGTCCGCCACCAAAAAGTCCATATGTCAAGCGAGTTAACGGCAACAACAACAGCCACAACAGCAACAACAGCAACAGCAACAACTGCAACAACAAAAACAAGAGAAAACAAGCAAAAATCAATTTCGGTGCGGCAGAAACATCAACAAGCAGCATTTTCAACGGATTTGTGACGCCGTGAAATTAGTTACGCCAAAATGCAGCTGCGCAGACGCACAACTCATGCCCCTCACTTGAACTCCTCCCTTCTGCACCGCTGCACCGATTGTTGCCACCCCAATCCTTACCCATGGCAACAGTTACAACTCTCGAAATTGTAACAAACGGAACCAATGCATTGCTGGAGAGCGCATATAGTGAATGAAACAATTGAGAGTTCCTTGCAGTCAGTGTCCGACTTAGGATACCCTTTGATAAACAATTTAGTTTTTATTGAAAGCCACTCCCAATAATATATTTATTATATTTGAATGATTGAATTATACTTTTGTTACAATATGTCAATTGACGAAGCCATCCCCAACATATAAAGATTTGAAACAATGGAACCATTTTGAAACCTTTTTTTAATGATAATTGTCAGTGTTAATTGAAAACAACAATTTTAAAAAGAACAAATTTTAAAAGAAACTATAAACATTTTAATTATAAATTTGAAATTTAAATGGAATAATAAAAACCTAATAAATACATAATAATAAATAACCAACTTAAACTTCAAAAACTAATTTAAAGGAAAAAAATAAAATATAAAATGTTAGGGCTATTGAAATGAAAAATGCTCAAACATTCATTAAAATTAATCCAGAAAAAAAACATTATTAATTAGTAACTTATAATGAAAACATTTGGAAAAGGGAGAGAGTATATTGAATACTCAACTTACAAACGCTCTAAGATAAATTTATAAATTAAAATATTTACCTCACATAAATATTTGGATTTTTACCATTTCTCTTCCCAATCCACTCTAGATTCACCTTCTCATCTTAAGTTGAATTAAATACACACAATATTTTATTTGGTAATTTCCATTACTTACCAATATAATTCTCATTAGCTCTCTCTAAATCTACATAAATTTAAAATATCGAAAAAGCATCAGCTTAAATTATTTATCAATAAGATTTAAGTTCTAAAGATGACATTTGGGATTAGTAGTGTATGTAAGTGTATCAATTATTTACAAACATTTGTTGAAACAAAGCAATACAAATAACTTGGCATAACCAAAAAAAAGAGTATAAAAGAATCCATCAAGTGTTCATTTTTTTTTCATATGCATCTTTCTGCATTTATCGATAAGTAAAAGCCGATACTGCTGGATGTTGAGTTCTTCAGTCAGCAGCGATAACAGCAGATTATCGATATCTGTAGAGTATCGAAAGCCAGTCGATTGCAGGTGCATGAATCGAAATAATATCAAACTCAAATATTTTTAAGCACAAGCACACATAATAATAAATAAACAAAGTGAAATATCTACGTTGGTGTCCACTCTAAACTAATATACCCCGTATAAGCCCGGTCAACACAAAGTAAGCCAGCTCACAACATTGAACGTTGACAATGCGGTGGAATCTTAGCCAGGCGGCGTGGGCGAGCCGTGTGAAGAAAGAGTGGCAAGGCGGAAAGAGAGACGCGACCCGTTGTCAAACGCATTATGGGTCACTAAGCCGCGTCTTCATTGTTGCACAATGTCAATAGACTCTGCACGCACACATCCACTCCCTACTTCTCTCTGACTCTCTCTCTCTCACCCTCTCTCTCTCTCTCTCTCTCTCTCTCTGTCCCTTTTTGCTGGTAGTGGTTGAAGGCAGCAAGTGCAGTCATGATTGACATGCAACACGCGCTTGAGGCGCCCACTTTGGGGGCATGCCACGCACAAGCTTCACTCTTGGCTTAGTTTATAAACTGAGCGACAGTTTTTATACCCTATGCAAATTGAAAATGGGGTAGAAAGGTTATCTTCGAGTTAGGATAATGTAGTCAGAAGATAGCAATCTTGACCCCCGAGAATATATATTTATATTCTATTTGTTTGTATAAAAATACCGATTTATTCTTATTTAAAAGTTTTCGTTGAAGACACACAAATCTATTTTACACAAAGCTATTTTCGATATATATATATAATTAAAGATGAAATGCGAATACTGATCATATTCGAAGTTTAGAGCCACGCAACAATTTTACGACTAAATACAACTAGAAATACTATAAAAGTTTATTTTATTTTAATTTTAATTTAATAAGCATAAATATGAAATGTTATTCACTGAAATCCGTATCTACTATATCAGTTACTGATTAAATACAAATGTTAGGGCTGAGCACAGGGCATCTTCCAGTCTGGCACACACATCTTGCTTTTTTTCTGCAGTTTTTAGTTTGCTTTTTTTCTACTCTTCTTTGCGTTTTCCATGCCTTGTAATTGAAATTACGTGACACTTTGCATATGCACTGGATTCAAATTGAGTTTCGAGTTGTTCATTGCACAGTGCACTGATGCAGGGGAGCAGGGAGGGGCCAGAGTGTGGGCAAGTGGGAAGCGGGGGTGTGATTGCGTGTCCATTGTGGCACGCGTGTCTTTGACTTTCTCCCGTTGTTGTTGGGCTTGTTGTTGCTGCTGTTCCCTCGTGGCGAACCGAACGTAGGTGGCAGCTCAGAACTTTAACAAGTGCATTCAAGTGTAGACGAGAGAATGAAAAATTCCCCTTATCAATTGAGATGGACTAAGAGTCGGAGGCACGCACGTGTTCTGGTGATAGTCCTAAAAAAATGGAATAAAAAACCAAACTAATTAGTTGCTGGCGTGCTGGGTTTTAAGGAGGCACAGCGGGCGATTTGTTTATGAGAAGCAGGATTAACGCAGGGGTAGATCAGGAAATCTTCAACAGCTGGAAATTAAAGAACATACATCCATATTGAGGCAGGCAAAGTAATAAAGAACATATTCACCTTACAGCTGCTCTATAAAAAATGAGGTTACTTAAAGCCGACGTCCTCCAATACAATATAGGAATTATAAATAGAGTATAAATTGTAATAAATCAAGAAGGATCGACTATTTTAAGCACGTCGAAGAACATTATTTCTAAATTCTATTTCATGTAGTTATCCCTTGAAGTGAATATTTTATAGATAAATGTATGAAACATTAAAAGCACTCATCTTTCCAGAAAAAAAGAAAATTGTTTCACACGAGAAATCATTTTTCAACCGATTATATCTATATATTATGTGTTATATATAAATACATTATTTTATATAATGCATATTGTATATGACATTATTATATATAATAATATATACAATATAGTTCAACAACCTGTCGTCTTGACTCGCATTTCTTATCCAGATGAGATTCCGTTTAGCTCATACAAGAAAAAATGGTTCGATCGATAGGACCTGTCTGTCCAATCTGTGTATATGAACAGAACTCCATCAAGTTTTAATGTTGTCTTGATGAATCGTATAATGTATAAGTTTTGCTTCGGTCACTAAGTATTTTGGAGAAAATCGTTTCGAATCTCTCAATCAAAAAGCTGGCATTGGAATAACCTAATGATGCCTAATGATGCTCATCAAAAATATATATGTTTTTTGGGTTGGAGACGTCTCACTTAATGCGTTACAAACTTGACAACAAACTGGGGAAACTAAATTGGGGAATTATAATAGCGAATTATTCCGACTTTGTGAAAGCGAGGAAGACTCTATATTGTGTCGCCAACTAGGAAACGATGTATTATCCGAGGGATGCTTTGACCTCCAAGGACATATAAACCTTCAACCATACAAAGACTCTTGAAGTCGTGCAGGAGCTGGGCTTGCAGTGCATATATCCCAACAATAATAATAATAATACATACATTTTTGTGAAAGGGTTTTAATAAAAAGTTATCACCGAATCGACGCCTGAAATATTCCCATAATTATTGTTAATCAAGGGCTGTTTAAAAATATTGTGTTGTCTATTTTGATACTTTATTTGTAAATAATTTTTGGCAAAATAACTGCGGATATGTCACAGTTAATTTATAGTTTCACATCAAATATTGTCATTCGCTTATCTATCCGATTTATCTATATCCATATCTATCTACATCTTTGCTTACGCATAATATATTTGTAAAAAAAAATGTTTGTCAGAAGTGGGATTCGAACCCACGCCCTCAAAGAGGACCAGAACGCTCATTCATTCGCCTATCTGTGATAGGCAAGAGTTACACTTCTCTTGAGTCTGGCGCCTTAGACCGCTCGGCCATCCTGACATATGTACGGCATGTAAAAAAAAGCGAAATCCGTATAGCCAATAGTCCATAAAGGATCCAATAATATATTGTGAATAATGCGTAAAATATATATATATTTTTTATTTATATATATATCTATGTATATATCAAATATCTATGTATATATAAAAAAATATATATATATAGGATATAAAATATTACAGAAAGACTTCAGATTTTAATGGAATAAATTAAAAAGAATAAAAAGTATTTGTCAGAAGTGGGATTCGAACCCACGCCCTCAAAGAGGACCAGAACGCTCATTCATCCGCCTATCTGTGATAGGCAAGAGTTAAATTGCTCTTGAGTCTGGCGCCTTAGACCGCTCGGCCATCCTGACATATTTGTTTGCTGTGGAAAAAAGTGAAAACGTTATATCCGATAGCCAACTGAGGATCTAATAATATAATTCGAAAAATAATAAGTTTTAATAACTTGTCTTCAATCATTTAATTTAGAATTACACTTGTCGAACAATGTAAAAGTGCATAATACATGTTAATGTGAATTAATATTAAACATGCCTAAGTTATAGTATATAATGACTTATATTATATATAATATCTAAAATGTTACACAAAGACTTTCATTTAAATAGAAAAACCATGGAATAAATAAAAACAACCATTTGCCAGAAGCGGGATTTGAACCCAAGCCCTCCGAGATGACCGTAACGTGGAAAGTGTACATAAGATAAGTGTTAATAAATCAGCCCGCAAAAAACAAACAGGAGATTCCTCGATTTTAAGTCTGTCGCCTTAAACCGTTCGACCACTGCATAATTTCACGCGCAGTGGCAAATTAATGAGCTGCTGTTAACTATTCATTTTGGTGAGTACAAGCTATTTATAAAACCAGCATCGAGCGCAAAACAGAAAATGTTAGATAACAAAGCGAGCAGGCGGCAACAGAGAAAGTGTTTTTAAATAAACAAATGCGAATATTTGTGTGAAGTTGACTCTGTGTGTGTGTGTCTGTGTAGTTGTGTGTGTATGTGCGTGGGAGTGTCAAAAGCTCGCGGCCTGGCAACACCCCGTTATGTTTGGTGCTCTATGCTTAAGCTAATATAAACGTACATTTCATATATACAGTAGTTCACATAAGTATGTGATCAGTTCAGTTGATACAAATAAACTCGGAAAATTTCTTGTTTATTTCAAAATATTATAATAAATTAATTAGAGATGGCAAGTTTGTGAATTTATTAAATATTATCCTCTTATGAATGAATTGCTTACGCTTTTAATCGGAAGTGTGACATGATGTAAAATATAATCATTTAATAAAAGAAGTCCAAGCGATTTCACTCAAATTTGTGTGGCATATTTATTATTATGAAAATTCATATTCCTGATATTTTCCTTAACACATTCAAACGTAATATTCTCGATTTATATATATATATATATATATATAAATATATATATATATATATATATATAAATATATATGAATTATCGAAAACAAAAATTTCACAAATATTTGACAGACGAGGAGAGTTGTCGCGAAATTCCTTCTCTTCAAAAATTTCGAAATATTTTCTAACAAAAACGTATTTAGAAGTTAATGATAATTAGTATTAAACGAAATTCTGCACTTTAAAAAATGTACCTGTCTTTAGAATTTTTAACCTTATTTCTTAAACACATATGCATATTAATTTGAATTCATATTGAAACATTTTTATTTGGCAGAAATTGGTTTGCTCTTTTGTAATTACTGTCCTTGAATGTTTCGCCTCAAGTTTCAGTCCAGGCCATTTTATGCTTGGCTAAACGTTGCTCAAATGTAACCTGAGCCCCGCTTCCGGCAGGGCAATCAAAACGTTTTCTTAGGGATGGTGAGGGCGAGGAGGAGGAGTTGGGCGGTGCCTCGTCATAAAAATCAGAATAACCGCAGTCGAGAACAATTGATGCGCCACGGGTTCAACTCAATTGCAGTGTCCGCTGGCAGAAGCTCGTGCTTGCAATCACACACAGAAAAAAATCGCCCTACATTTTAGTAAAGAAAGAATTTCTAAGTATAAGGAAATATATTTTTTAAATTTAAAAAGGCTTGTCCTAAATCGACAATCCCAAAAATATGACGATTGTTTCTCTTTTTCATAAAAATATAAATTATTAGGAAAAAAATTTCTAAAAATTAGAAATGCAAAACCTAATTTTTAGATAAATCGTTTCTAACATAATAGAAGTACCTCAACTCGCGAACCAAAAGTATTTAAGTATACGAATTTTATAAGCTGTGTAAAATGTTTGTGTAAATGTGAATTCTAAAAATACTACTGTCTAATTCCTAATTATTTTTTGGTATGATTGGGTTTTTTTTCTGGATTTTTCCCAATTCACGCAACAATTGTTGGACCATTTTGCATTTACATACCCCAAAAAAGCGTTTAAATATTTCTTATTTCTTAATTTATATATTTAATTTTAAATATTAACATACATTTAATTCAATTTAAATTTTTCTTACTATTTGTATTTTTTGTGTCGAGTGACTTTAGTTGACATTAAATAAATAAATTAATAATAATTATAATATAATAACAAATAATCGAATATACATATGTAAGAAGTTATTAAATTTGTTAGACAATTTTTTCATTTTTAGAAATTAACTTTGTGAATAATAATTTAAGTCGTGTTTTTGTAAGAGTGCAAGAATAAAATAAGTGAGTTAACCGCAGACAGAGAACAGCAGCAACCCCTTTCGAGTCAGTTGCTTCCTGTTGAGAGCTGCGTTTGTCAGCTTGTCAGTATTTGCAGCAAAGAAAGAGTATTCACTTTTGAGCTATCAAATACAGTCGGACGCCTGCGGCTGCTGTGTGGCTTTGAAATCGACAGTGAAAACTCCTCATGCGAAACGCATGAAACAATGGGACTTACTATATGGGACGTGTTGTGTTTCCAGCTGTTATCGATGCAATCGGATACATCATCGGTCCAAATGGGATGCTAAATGTGCAGCGGCTCTGCATTTCGGTCTTTTTCATTTTAAACGTTAATGGCAGACATAAGCCTCAGCCACCACCCCCATTTGGACATTGACTCGCTCTGGTTTTGGGCGATTTTCGGGTCAGCCAAGCCAAAAAGTTTGTTGTGTTCATTTTCAATGAATATAAATTCATTGGATGCTTCAGACGATGTTGTTCATTGCGTCTGTGTCGTCTCGAGTGCGTTGTTTCAATAGCCACAAAGCCAGAGCCGGCCAGACTCGGCCGGACTCCGCCAGACTCGGCCAGACCAGGCCAGACCAGATCAGGTCAAAGCCAATCCCCAGACATGTGCACTTTAAATGCTCCAGCTGTGGCCATATTCAAACTGCTGGACACGGACTCTTGGCTGTCGCTCAGCCTGTCAACATCGTCGTCTGGTGGTAATCGAAGCCTTTGCCTTTGCTTTTGCCTTTGTGTGGGCTTACCTCAACCTGACTCTAAGTAATTGTTGTCAGACTTTAATTGTTCATGTTACTTAAGAGGCCATATAACGTCTGATAAATGTTAAGTGTTTGTTTCAAGTGCGTTGTGCATTGTGTTGATTGCGATTGGATAGAACTATAATTTCTATGAGGCGAGAACTTTTTTCTGCAAACCGATCTATAAATAAAGAAATGTAATATTTCTATAAAGAGCAATATGTACATCAATAGCTCCAATAAGAGAATATTACTGTTATAACTAATTTGAGTAAGCTGTTTTGCCTATACATTGTCATAATTTCGAAACTGTAGATAATATATTCATCAGTAGAAAATTAAAGTATTATCTGTACATTCCAAATCATCAAGCAGCGATAACTCTTTTAAAACACCAACAAGAATCGGCATATCTATATCGCTAATGAGGAAATATGAATTTTTAATCAGACAGAAAAACTGTTATAACTAATTTGACTAGGTTGTTTCGCCTGTATATAGTGATAAAATCGATTCAGTAGTTAATAAATTTATCGTACAAATTAAAAAAAATATTACTTTATCTTGGGCTCGTCCGGGATTTGAACCCGGGACCTCCCGCACCCTAAGCGGAAATCATACCCCTAGACCAACGAGCCAGTTGTCCAACGCGCGAACAACTTGCTTAATGAATCCAGAAACTTATGGTTTTCAAGTTGGTCGAATTCATTATGAGAATTGATTATGCAGTTAATAAAAAAAACACGTTCACAATGATTTTCTTAATCACAATATACATATGGAAATAAGTATAATCTTCTGCTTGGAGCTATTTAAGTGGCCTTCGAGTGGCTTTGATAATCAACTTTGCATCTGTCGATCGCATTGTCGCATTGTCGTTGGCTTAAGTGGTTATTGGCTGCAATTAGCTGGCTAATAGCTGCTTTCGCTTGGCTTTGTGCAACATCAGCTACATGGCTACCATGCATATGGCAGACAGAGCTAATCAGTTGACCCACCATATGCCACATCCGCCAAAAATTGCATTGATTGGGGACCCCGCCCCAACCAAGCAGCCAACCGACCAACCAACCAACCAACCAACCAACTTACTTTTGCTGGCTGCGATAAATCTGAGTTTGGCAACGGCAGCAGCTGGTGCCACACAGAGTCCAAATTATGCGCCACAGTCCATTTGCCACTTGGCCAAAGCGGGTCGAACCCAACCCATAGCCAAAGCCATATCCCATAGCCATGCCATAGCCAGCAGGAGGAACACACATCCTTTTTCTGCCTTCTGTCACTGATTGTAATCTGTGGAAGCGCTGCTCGTTAACATTATTGTGCGGCTGTTCGATAATGCATTGGTCTTTTTTCTTTTGGTTTTGGTTTTGGTTTTGCTTTTCTTTTTTGTTTTTTATTTATTTTTTATTTTTTGCTAGCTGTTGCTTTTTTGTATTGTATTGTAACAAATCATATGACAGAGGGTGACCCGCATAAACTCACTTGAATCGCTGCGGTTGCTCTGCGCCTTTTGGCTGCCAACTCGATCCGCTGCACAGTGGTTAAATTCACTTAAATGTATGTTAAAATGGTAAATGTAAATATTGTTAAGATTTTTGTGATATTCGTTTATAGTTTTTGCGAATTATGATCAATTTATATTTACTAACAATATGTATTAATTTTAGTGTTTATTCGTAATTAATATTTATTAACAATGTGTATTGATTTAAAATTAAAATTATTTTAAATTTTATTATATTTGTAGCTAAGCTTATGCTTCAATCACATTTGCAATTATTCTTATATTTATTAATTATATATAATTATTATTTAATATATTTTTTATAATCTCATTATTTTTGTACATAAGTTTATAGGTTCAATTATATTCGCTTTTTTTTAGCAAAACTGTTTAACTGTTTTACAGTTTATGCCAAATTCATATTTAATAATGATAAGTGTTCATTAAACAAAATCAATTATTAATTTTATTATATTTGTTAGCACAATCATATTCGCAAAATGTTCTTATTTATATGATGTACATATATTAATAAAAATAAACGTATTTTTATTTTTTTTTAATTATCATCTGCTTTACAAACTTAGGTTTCACTACTTTATATAAATTTAAAGGAAGCTCATTATCTGAATTTGTTCACTCTTCGCAACAAAGTTATTTACGTTAAATTCCATAAAATTGCCCACTATGCAAAGATTTCAATCTCTCGTTTTAAACCCGTCTATCCCCTTTTGTGCACTGGATGACTTTTATTCTAAGGGCCTGGCAAATATTTGAACAAATGCTTAGTAGACAGGCGGACAGACGGATAGACAGACCGACGGACAGAGGGGCAGAGGCACAACATCAAAGTTGGCCCAGTTAGCGCTACTGAACTCATATGGTCAGTTTTTCAATTTATGTCCTCGGTAAACACACTTAAAACTTCTTTGTAACTGTTGTTAAGGTACGTGCGAGCTGATAGCTTCATTAGTGTTTTTAGGGGTTGCAACCCCCCGCAGAAAACGTTTTTATGTTTTTATGTCTTAATTCTGCTAAAAAGTTGCATGCCAAATTGAAGTGGTTGCTTTTGGGCAACGAGCTGCGGGCAACCCCCCGTTGCCCTCATTTGTTACGTCACAGCTGTTATGATTTTTTTTGCTAGCTTCATTCCTTGGACATACCTTATTAAGCCGTGTTTTAAACAAGCAAGCTTTTGAACTTAGCAAATTAATGTATATCAGAAATTATTAAGAAATGTTTAATTACTTTAGAAAAAAGTAGCATTTACCTAGATGAAGTTGTAAATAGATCAAAAAGTTACATTTGCATTTATAAAGTAGGAAGTAGATCAAAGACATCATTTGAAGAGGGAGTTGAATCTTTGCAGAGAAAATTAAAATAAATAAAAAAAACTTTCGGAATGGAAGTGCAGCAATGAGAGATATATTTGATGATGAATGTTATATGATATAAGAAATGATATGATAAAAGATATTTAGACAGAATTGAATGCATGGATAGCATTTTTTTTATTATTTATTTATTTAATTGTAGTTTGTTTTTATTTTATTTTATGCGTATTTTGTTTACTTAATTACTCTTTGTTTATTGGTTGGTGATCTCTTTTTATAATTGAAATATGTTTTTCGCTGGCTCTAGGCCAAGTGTTTCTTATTTTTTTGTATATATTTTTTTTTTTGTATATTTTTTTTATTTATATTTTTTTTTTATATATTCCGATTTAATTAAAATCCTGTTGATATTCGTCTTCAGGGAGAGGTTCAAACCCTCAATTCATTCAGCTGTGTTCAAACTCCACATATTTATATTAATTACTAAATATAAAAAAACTTTGAATTTAGTTAGGTTTTAAAAGTATATAAAATAGACTGGTCAAGACTGATCAGAATACTCTGATTTAGTATATGGTAATATATTTTAAATTTTGAATAGCAGTTTCACATCTACCACTTTTGTCTTTATGCCTTGAATTTCAACGTATATAGATATTTCTGTTTTATCTTGTTTTACTACCAACACTGACTGTATTTACTGATATTAAATAATATATCTACAGTATATTATTTAAGTGAACAATACAGATTTTTGAAATCGAAATTAATGATATCTATTGATATTTTTCTTCTCCAGAGCAATAAATTTAAGATTATTATTTAAGGTACTAGTCATTAGTTTTAATCATATATTTTATATTCTATATTATACTTAAATTAAATAATTAAATTTAGTTTTACTTTTTGTTATAATTTATAAAATTACCTTAAGATTTGTGTTTAGTTTAGTTTTAACTTGTGTTTGACTAGCAATAGTTTTGAAGGAGTTTAATTCTAGTGAAGGAGTTTAATTCTAGTGAAGGTGAATTTAAGTATCAATTAATTATTGACATTTAGTATGTTAAAATTGCAATATGAATGTATAAATTGCTTTTAAATATATTTTGACCAGCAATAAATTAAAATTAGAAACTAGATTTGTTCAAAAATGTACATATATTTATATGATAAATAGTTAATAAATATTATTAAATGTAAAAATTGAAACCAAGGGCATCCGGTAGTCCAGCACATTGTTCACTGGAACAGTCTTGAGGTTGATGTCGTTGTTGCTGACATTTGAAATTTAACAAAGGCAAGAGACACATCCGGGATCAGGATATATGAAAAATGAATGCAGCCCAGACTTATGCAGTAGGCAAATGGGCAAACTGCAAATCCTTTATGGTAATCCAGAAGCTGCTCGGCTGCTTGGCCAAGTGGCCAAGGGTTGAGGGGATAAGCCCCCTTTTATGCGGTTGACATGATTCACTTTAACGATAAACGATAACGATAGACGACGCAAAGTCAACCAAAAGTAATTCCAGATTATAGAACAAAGCGGCAGCAAAGTTGGCGACAACTTGGCAGTCTCTTTGGCATCACATTTGTGGCTGGTTCCCTTTTGTTATTGGCGATTCGCTTTGCTATGCTCGCTGTTTTTCTTTTTTATTTGTAAAGCAATTTAAACGTTTGAATAAACATTTCATTTAATTTTGTGCACCGCGCACAACAAACTAAAATAATCAAATAATAAATGGCAAAACCTCTCTGCGCTGTCGTTTGCACCGTCGACAAACAGAGGAAAGCAACAAATTCGCCCTGCGGCGCCAGCATTTACGTAAGCACGTAACAACACAGTGCAACGCAATGCAACACAATGCAACGAAACGCAACACTGCGAAATGCCTTACGTAGTTGTTGTTTTTTTTATAGTCACAGGCAAATGCACACAATGTCTTTGTACCCACTAAAAAACGACTGCTGCAAATGGGTATCGCAATATTTGAGCAAGGTATGCGCCGGCATATGCTAGATTATTGAATATTTCAACTACTTTCTTCTTTAGTCTTCTTCATTTTAATTCTATTTTATTCATTTAAATTCAACTAAAGTCAGTCGACACAAATATATTACAAAAAATGCAAAATAATATTGAAAATTAAATTACATTTACAAAGTAAATAATATTCATACGATTTTGGGAGGTCTTAAAATTAGCTTGTGTTGCATTGATTAGGGACACCCCTGAAAAATCACAATCAGACCAAAAATATAGTTTGTATGAATTAGTTAAACCTACCCACAAATGCATGCGAAATTGTTATTCACAAACCAAGGCGTTTAAAATTGAGTTCTTAATTTAATAAGAACATAAAAACAATATTTAATAAAGAATTAAGTTAAGCTTGTATCATTCCAAAATCAACTTATAATCACGCATTGCAGGGTATTTGAAAGAGGGCTACTCTCGTTTATGTTGATGTTTCGAGACAAACACAAAATATTGTAATAAGAAATTCAATTTTCAGCAACATTAGAGGCAAAGTTGGGAATTTTGCGGTACGTGCCCGCGTCCAAAGCAAAGACAAACAGCAGGTGCCTAAATTACACTGCCGCAGGGCCTCTCTCTTCGTATTTAGTTACCAATTGCACTTTTTTCTTGTTGCACAGCTACGTCTCTGCAATTCAACAAAAGTCCTTCTTTGAAGTCGCATTGCGAGGCGCAGTATATTCCACGTGATATTCAGTATGTATTTTGTTAACTGGTCTCCAATGGGAATATTTTGTAATGCTAAGTTAACACTGCTAATCGTTAAGCACCTTCGATCTAGTGCTCGATGTATGCCAAAACTTATGGAAAGTCTGTGATAAAAGGGATTAACCAAATACTTCCAAATTATAAGCAAAATCAGCGTAATTTCCGAGTTGCTTAGAAATTTATACAATTAAGTGGGTCTCAATATGAAGACCCATCACAGAGCGGCTTTACCGAATATAATCTCTGACACAACTTATCAAGACACGACTTATAAGACACTTCTCACTAATGAACATAACATTTTATAAAAATTAAATGGATGAGATTAATAACATTTATACATTCAACATTGACTATTAAACTTTAAAGTTTACTTTTAATCATATATTATAGATAATATTAAATAATTAAATTAAATATAATTTAGTTTTCCTATAATTTGAGATATAAATATTGACTTTCAGATTCATTCTAAATTATGTTGCACTACCAACAGTTATTGAATAATGCGGAAGTTAATTCTATATGTACCCGATTCCAGTTCCAGTTAAGCGTTTTTTTTTCAAAATATTTAAAGTGAATGTTTGAACGCAAAAAAGAATCTTTTCTTAATCCTTTAAGTGCGACTGCTGAATGTGATCAGTTTTAGTACATGAAATTATTTACGTTTCAGCCGTAATTTTTAATTTTCATTGTGCAATTCCACAAGACGACACAATCCAACAATATCAACGTAAATGACAAATATTCTTATTTATTATGCAACTCATTTTCTATGGGGTCTATGGGCTGTCTGCCGAGCAGCTCACCCTTTTTTTGTGTAACATTTGTGCTCCCATTTGAGATACACACCCGCACAATAAACACACCCGCCTGCCACACAGCAGACACTTTCACTTATTAGCGGGTCGGCCCTCTGGGGAGGCAGCCCAAATGGCTGTGCAGCACGTGAAGAGGGCATAAGTCGTGTTGCCCCAACTCCAAGCCCACCGTTAACACCACCTCAACCCTCATGTTCACCACCTTGTGAGGCGATGCATAGGTGAGTATCAGTGCTGTCGCTTAAGCCTTTTCTATTGGGCTGATCTGTGCTCTGAAATCGAGTTAGCCGCAGAAATTAAACGAAAATATATGATTTTTCTTGTAATTCAAACAATAGATTATTATAATGTGACTTTGCTGTGCATTTAGAGCAACTGGATGGCAAAAGAGATTTATAAATAAAAGTCTTGGGGATTGCGACTAAAATACCTCGAAAAAGGATCGATCGCTGCAATTTAGTAATCGGTAGTTGGCAGCACTGTTGATCCTTTTGTGTACTTGCGATCAGCAGCTGTTTTTGCTGCCTCTGCTTTGCTTATTTTAAGCATGACGCACGAGGCGTAATCGGCTCGACTTGGCAGAGTGTTCGGCTTTGGCTTATCTGTCGCTGTCGTGTTTGAGTGCCGTTAACTCACGCGTCTCTCTGCGTGTGCCTCTGACTGTTTGTCTGCATGTGTGTGTGCAACATTTGCACCTGTCAACAATTTTTCTTGCACACTGTGCGTTGCATTAGAATGCGACAACAGCTGCCGCTTCGTCTGACTGGCTGGCTGGGTCTCTCTGGGTCCCCCCTGTTGCCTGCCACGGCACGCAACCGCCCCAAGAAAGTCGCTCAGGTGGAACGACGAAGGCGTGCAACATTTTTCTCACTTGCTGGCAATTTGCCTGCTGCTTTGTTGCTGCTGCTGCTGCTGCTGCTGCTGCCTCTTCACTCGTATGTATTTACTTCGTTGCAAAATTATGCACATGTCCTTCGTAGTAGTTCGCAGTTAGTTGCGTGTCCAGGCGTTGCCGTGGTGCATGCAACAAAATTACTGTTTTGGCTGTTGCCGTGTGGTGTGTCGCCTATCACATTCGCCATAGCAACAACTGCCAGGCCCAAAACGTAATTTTCGGCTTTTGCATATATATTTGTTACCCTGCTCCAAGGACCATTGTCCTCCACACACAAAGTGCCACTCGTCTGAATGGCAACGGTCTGGGCAGAAATTTAGTGACTGTTAAATTAACTTGTAATTTGGAACTTATATTAAAATATCATATATAAATATATATATAATGTTCTATTTCTATATTAAATGGTTGAAATGATTATCCAGTTGGTGATTTATTTTAACTTTTTTCAATGGCACAAATTCAAATTTTGTAATGTGTTTCTTAAGTGGAATGCTTGCAGTATTTAGTCTGGATAATTGAATTTTCTTTAGATTGACAACATTCTGTACGTTCAACATTTATATTCATTTATTTATTATTTTTGTGTTTTTGTAATGATTTATCGAGTTTAGTTTCGCTTTTGTAAGAATAGCAATATCAATGCCTTAAAGAGCTGTTATTTCAAGACAGTTTTAAAATACAATCATAATTAAAATAATGTAAATTATTTCTTAATAATTTATTATATTTATTACTGCTGAAAGCAAAATATCAGCGAAATCCTCCAACATTTTTTCCTATTTATGGAGTTGTTGGCAGATAACTATTTGCAGCCTGTCTTAAATTTGAATTATTTATTTATTCAAATTTAATTAATTTATTAATTATTTGATTTATTATTAATTTTGGAAAGAAAAGTAAAAGTAAGTCTATAAGCTGTTAACACGTTAACCTCAACGAAGAATATGATCTCGAAATATTAGAAATGCGAGTGTAAAAATGTTAAACAAAGTCATTAATATAGATGGATAGAATATTTACTTTAAACAATATTTTAAAGTTTTTCATTGAAAGTTTAAAATATCGAAATATAAACAGATTACGACTTGTGTAAAGTTATTAATCGTTTCTTTTGGCATTTAACAGCAACATACCCTATACAATCGAACATCACTGTACCGTATCAATTTAAAATTCATTGAAGTTTCAAATCGTTTCAGACACCATAACAAAAAAAAAATAATATTAAAAAAATAGATGCCCGCGCCTCGGGCTGTTTATAGGATTTGTCAGACGCGACACGTAACATGCAATCAAAAAGAGAAAGAAAAAAAGGAAATTGAAAGGGAAAAGGGAACTTTGTCGCATCATAGTCGACTAGTCATTCAGGAAGAGGGTTGATTGCCTTTTGCAGTCTGTGCCGAATCCCAACACAGAAGCGTTTGGCGTTTGGTCGTGTCTCTCTGTGGCATCAATTAAAGCATTACAATGTCATAATCAAAATGACAAATAGAATTACGCATGATGGGAAAGGCAACAGCCGACAGTGCTGGGCTTAGACAGGCTATCCGTATATATCCCTCTCTCTTGCTCGCACACCCTCTCTCACTCTCTCTCCATTAGTCTGTCTGTTGGTAGTGGTTGGTGTCAGTTGCTTTTTGTTGGGCAATCGCTTGAAACAATTTCGCAATTGTGCCACCTATTCAAATTGTGCCGTGCTAATCCTTTGTAAGCCCAGCAACGACAGCCAAGTGAGCAACGTTGCAAGTGTGACAAGGTGCGACGCATCGTCTGTGGCAAGTGCAACCCCTGACCAAAGGGTGGATGTTTTAATGGTTCCATTCCAAATGTCGCTTATTATGGCATTATGCCAATTGAGCGTGGATTTTAAACTCGCAGACGACGCATGACGACGCTCCTCGATTAGCAGCCACGATGACACTGGAAAAGAAATTACCTATTACGAGTATTTTGCACATGTTGAGGAAACATCGGCTCCCCGTTAACCGTTGGATAAAAAGTTTTAATCACACTTTTGGCACACGCTTCTTTCATTTAATTTTCATTGGGGTTCGCTTTTCGTTTTTTAATTTGCGTACAAATTATTTGTTGCCTCGCCGGCATTTTGTGCTTGCTTTTGATGCTCTGTTGTTGCTCTTCTACCAAAAAATATTTTCCCAGTCGCAGCTGTGGCAAAAGTTAGGATAAAGTCTCTTCACTGGTAAAGTCTTCGACATCACTTTGTGTTGGGCTTTTTATTCAATTATTTTGCCTGGCTATGCCCCCTTTTGTTGCTGCCACGTTTGTACTTGTTCTTGTGGGTGTTGTCATACCCTGCGCCCATACAGATGGGGTGTCATAGACTACCCAAATGAAAGGATTTCTTATTTGAGAGACCGTCATAACTCTCTTTAAATATAAGTTGTAAAGCATCGATTAATTCATTGCTTACTGTTTTTAATTTGGGCTTTAGTAAAACCTAATGCTGAAGTAGGATATTGTCCAGTCGAGCACTTTCGATTAAAGCACATTTTGTATTAGATAAATTATTGGTGGTTTCTCTATGTGTGCGTAAATACAGAATTTGTATTGTAGGAACCTTGGAAGTTGCTTGCCTAAGGCACTTTTGTGAAACTTTGATGGGCAATTTGTTTTTAGCTTGATGTGAGTGTGAATTTGGGGATCATTGATGTTATTAAATTAGGGTGTGTTATTACAATTTATGTAGTTTGAGCAACACGGAAAATTGGTAGAATGATTCTAACCTTTAAGGTTCGACTAAAAAACTGAACATTTCAAATGGAAAGTTAATACTAATATTCGATCAAGACTTGAGCAAATATAAAATGGATTTTCAGTTCTTTTTTAAACTCGGTCTGCGCTTTAGAATATCACACTAAAATGAAAATCGAACTGAAAACTTGAAAAATTTTCTTGTCTATAGAAATAATTGCTATACAAACGAAAATAAAAATTTTTAAAATTGTAGATGTTCCTTATTTTTTCTATTTTTAGTTATATATTTCTTAATAATAGAAATTATTTCTAAAAATTCAAAAATTGTGCAAGCCTTTGTTTTTAAGAAAAAAAATCGGAAATTCAGCAAATACTAAGGATTGCTAAAAATTCACTGCTGCTTTGGAGGAAAATATTACAGTAAAAAACATTCTGGAAATTGAAAATATTTTTTCTGCTTTTTTAAAAGTAGTTAATTACTGAAACGAATGGTAGGGCTTTCTTAAAACCAGGCTTATTATTATTTTGTTTTTAATTCGAGAAGAAAGAAGAAACGAAAACCGACGAAACGTTAAAAAACATATTTATTAAATTAATTATAATAGATAAAATATTAAACTTTTAATGCGAAATGTAAATGTAAATTCTTAAAGACGATTAGAGTATTTCAGACGGCTTACAAAATCTAAAATACAAATTGCTGATCATTGTTTTTTATTATTTTAAGTTTTATGTGCTTCCACCTGAACCACTTTTGACCTGCTTACGTATCTCACTTTTTGTTTTACAGCAAACAGCTGTTTAAGGTAAATCCGCACTCTGCAAATTGGTTTGCCTCAACCCTGAGCTGATGCAAAGCAGCTGACCAGCCATGCAAGCCGGAAAGCAGCCAAACAGCGAACAAGCTTGTTATCCATAGTTTCGCTTGCGAAACATTTCTAATTTTTCAACGTCTGGCACAAGGATTTGCACCTTTGGTTTTTTGGGCCAGAAGCCTGAAGCTGACGTTGCCGCTGAAGCTGACGTTGCCGCTGAAGCTGACGTTGCCGCTGAAGCTGACGTTGCTGCTGAAACTGAAGCTGTCTGAACTAATATCTAATCTAATGGCGGGGCAACAGCATTCACTTTATGCATATCGACAAGCGCCTTTTGATATTCCGCAGACAGCTGCTAGGAGAAAATTGAAAAACTATTTTTTAATATGCAAGTTAAAAGTGCAGCAGAGCAAGCGAGCACAGATGGAGAGAGTATGGTGTGCTGTGCTGTGCTGTACTGTGGTGTGGAGTGGAGTGAAGTGATTGAAGGAAAGGCAAAGCAGATACAATGCAGCAAGCAAAGCCACCGAAGCAAAAAGTTTGACTGGCTTTTCTAATTGTGCAACTTCCGTGGCAAAGTGTGCGGCTAATGTTTGCCAATGCTGCACCTTAAGTGCAGGTCACTCCCCCTAAAACACAGCTTGTCTTAATGCAACCACTTATGTTGTGAGAGACCTGAAGCTGGAGGTTGAGGTTTCTCTTTCGGGCACTTCATTTCTCTTGGCCATGGCATAAGTAAAAAGGCGTTGCCGCATAATAAATGGACAATTTGGTAGTTGAAGCGTGGAGCGTCCGAAAATGCCCCCAAGGATATGGGCGAAATGCTGCTCCATTGCTTATTCTTATCCGTACCACTCCACCGCCCACAAGTTTTCTTTCCCTGTTGGCTGCTGCTACTGCTGCTGCTGCTGTTGATGCGGTTATAGATTGCTTGGCCCTAACCCTTGGCTAGCCATAAAATTATTTTGCAACAATTTCTTAGCCCCAGCCACTTTCTTTGGCTCCGCTTTCTCTAGCCCCCTCTCCCTCTCCCTCTCCCTCTTTCTCTTTCTCTTCATGCTTAAGGGCATTTTAATTTTGATCTCGTAAATTTTCACGAGAGATAATAATAATATGCGTTCGTTCAGGTTACGCATTTTTAGTGGCATACCTGACTGAAAACTTTCTTGTTTTCCTCCCACCTTTCCCAGCAGTTTTCTCTCTCTCCCTTCTGAGCTATCATTATTGACTTATGACCCATAAGAGGCCACAACTTGTGCAATTATTAAAGTTAAGCTCACTCCCCCGTCCCAATTCCTCTTCCCTGTTAGCCACTAAATCATCTCTTTGATAAGCAATTTGATTTATTTTATAAAAACAATTTTGCTCTTTGACAGGCGCCTGTCCAAAAACATAACGTAAGTCTTCCTAACCAGGCTAAACTATTTTCCGTAAAAAGAAAAACAAAGCAGCAAAAAACCGAACTACAATTGTGCTTTGGGATACCCTGCAAACATTTTAAGTGAGTTTGTGGGTCTTCGTAATTTTTACAAATTCAAAGAATAAAACTACTTTACTAATTATTAAAAAATACTTTTGTCTGCCAACAATTTTAATTGTAAATATATTGTTGATTTAATTCCGTAGCAAATCTCCTCAAATATTATTCTACTTTAATATTGTGAAAAGTAAAAATGCAGAAAAATTCCCCACTGAACGTAAGCATCACAAACTAAGCTGATTCTTAAAGAGCGTAAGTCATGCATACCCCTCGTATACGTCTGGCCTCACGGGGTATACAACAACAAAATACAAAAACCTAACGTTAAAATATTTTGTCGAGGTATTTCAGATAGCAAATGCTCTTTCTACGAGCAACCGACCCACAACAACAACAATAGCAAATGGTATTAACATATTTTAAACCTAAATTGCTGGACTTTTGTTGTGGTTGCCATTGTCTTTGTTATTGTTGTTGTTGTTGTTTTTTTTGTTGTCGTGTGGCATGTCAAGCATGAAGTGCAAATAGCTTGCAGCTAAATATTTATACACAATTTTTAGTTGCTGACTGGTGTTGTACATTATTTTTCTGCGTTAGTCGAGTGTTTATTTTAGGGTAACTCATCCTTCTGGCAAACACTTGTTGCCCAACTGTGTTTTCGACTGGAGTTCTGGAAAGTCTGTGTACATTAAAAACGATTTTACTGTGAAGTTGATGAGGCTTGTTTGCTTTATAAAAGTTTTCAAATGTCAAATAAGAAAGTAATTATGCGGAAACAAAATAGTTCGTCTTTTGGTTCCGAAATTTGGAAAATTGTGAAAAATTTTAAAATACGGCTATTTTCATTGTCACCCAGATATAGGGTGTGGTGGTGGGCGTGGTCCAAAAATTGTATTCCGTCTTTTGAAGCGTCTTACTAGCAATATGACTTTTAAATTTGATGGCTCTTTTCTTTCTAAATTTGGTGTTTATAGCATACAATTTTTTGGAAGATTTGCCGATCTTTGAAATAGGTTAGCTATCTTTAAATTTTGGTGACTCTATCCTGTATCGATGTGCAATTATGAATTTTTATCGATTTCATAGCCTAGTGTTCTGATGCGGGCACATATCAGTATGCGTTACAAGTTTAAGGGCCTTAGCTTTAAGGGTGTATGTCGGGCATTGCACAATACCTTCGGTATCAGAGTATATAAACAAAAAAGATCGTCAATTTTAGGCAAGCCGACTAAATACCTTGTGGACCGGAGTCAAATTGCTTACTTCTAAATTTTACCATAAATTCTTGCTTTGATAACTAAATAATAATTGTTGTTAAACTGTTGGGACAGTGGATAACTCATGTTTGTTTGGGATAACTTGGCTAACCAAGAAAAGGGTTTTCATACAATAACTCATTTATCGATCGGTTATGGGGTTATATGATTTAGTAGTTTGATCTCGTGATAATAATATGCATATTTGGTAAGATTCGTTTTACACTCTCGACAAAATAAAAAATAACTTAATCAAGGATTTGAAAATGCCAAGCTAAGTTTTAGCTGTTATAAATGCAAACAATATTCGAAATATAACGTAGAATATAAATATTATATTATAAATATACATTGAGTTTTTTCCAAGGTTTTCCCAACCCATGCAACAAATAGTGGACAGCTTTGCAATTAACGCTTAATATTTTTTTTAATTTTAAATTTGTAATTTATTTTCTCTCTTTTAATTTTAAATAATTTAATTCGTAACGTTAATTTTTCATTTTTTTTTATTAAAATCTCTTTTAAAAGCTTCGGACGATTTGTCGTCCATGTTAAAAAAATGCAAAAGTTTATTGCTATTGAATAACATTTTCCTGATTTGCTTTCTGTTTTTTGAGGGTTTTGTTATATTCACCTGTATTTTGACTATAGTGCACTATGTTTGCATTTATTACGCTCTTCTTCATTGACCGTCTTAACTTATGTTCACCTGCTCCAGTATCTGCTCCCTATCAACATGGCCGAGCTTGGATATGTGTCAAAATACAAATACAGGTTCGCAGAAAGTAAAAGTTAATCGCTGCCGTAACAATTTTGGTGTTGTCTGCAGCTCCTTGCTATTTATGCAGCGCTTTTCGCTTGATAGCTTTTGTTGGGGCAGCTTCAAATGTTGCAAGCTTGTTAAAATTCATTGAATGGTCATTTCATTTAGAAAATAATGGACCAACTGATAGCCGATAGTTGTTGCCTCATAGTGCTATTCAAGTTGAGCTGTTCAAAATTTATAAATGCGTCCGACGAGGCCCTTAGAGGGATTTCAGTGGCCCACGATATATATGTATATGCATATTTATATGTGTATGTGTATGTATAAATAGCTAGTCAGCGGTGTTCCTTTGTCTGAATCCTTGAGCCATTGACGTTGGTTTCTTGTTGGGATTGTCCAGCATTTGGTTAATGCTTCAAATGTTGGCAAATGGCAAATGGCTAAATTCGTGCGCATAAAGTGAATTGTTTTATGACCTGGCAGCAAGTCCAGGACGTAGTATTTGAAAAACGAGTTAAACACGTGTCGAAAATGGCCATGCTTCCCTTTTCCAATCCCCCACCCCCGATTTTCCCTTTTGGGCCATTGGAATACTTGCTTATTGCATGTGAAAGGCATATGGCATAGCCTAAATATGGGCGCTCTCTGGTAATCGAAGTGAATGTGGGTTGCATAGTTTATGGGGCCCATTGCCTTGCCGTTCATAGATTATGGATGAGCTTCATAATGAGCCAATTTATACAAGCGTTCCTAGGCAACTCGTTTCTCTCTGTGCGTCTGTAGTCATCTCATAAGCAATTCCACCACAAGTTGCTCTCCTTTTTTTTGTTGTGTTCCTGGTAATGATATATGAAACCCAACGAGTTGTTTTTCGCAGAGAATAAAAAAAAAGAAGAAAACAAACGCCATTTGCTGAAATGCGGATGGACAGACAGGCAGCCTCAGCTCACAGCTTCCATTTGAATGCGCACATGGAGCACATGGAGCAACACATGGCATGGGGTAATCGCATGTGTGGTGCTCTCGGACAGCTGTTGTTTACTTCGGTTCAGTTTTGCTTTTGGCTCCCCAACTTGCTAGCTGCTGCTTAAATGCACGCGTCAGGTGACAAACTTTCTCGCCTTTTTTTGTTTTTTTGGGGTTTTTTTGCTGGCTGCTGTTGTCACTTGGATGGAGAGCAAGGACAAGAGCTGGAATCGCAGCTGTTGCTTTTGTGTTGATTTGAAGTGGCTGAAGTGGTGCTGCCTGGCGGGCTGCTGTGCATGAGCAGTGAACAAGTTGACTGTGAAACTTACTGAGAAGGAAATAAAACGAACGACAGTTCCCCAAAGTGTTTAGCTGCAGTCAAAAATATATCCAGCATTTTTATTATCAATTTTATTTTATATTTTATTGTTATTAAATAGTGCACCAGATCTCAGACAAGCCACCCATCAAAATCAAACGATCTAAGAAAGTAATATATTGGGGGAAGAAGAGACTTAGAATACTTACCCGCCTTTGCCATAATCACCATAATTTTGGCGAATGGCTTTCACATTATTATTGACAAAATAAATTTCTTAAGTTGAGCGTTGTGACTTTCTATAAGCCAGGGATTGCATATCTTAATTTCACGGTTGATTTTTCACCGACAATCTATTTCATTGTTAAGCCTTTTATTTACATTGTTATATTAACCTAATTTATCCGTTATTTAAGCTACACTCAATCAAAAAATGTTGCCTTTTTAACCATTCTGTTTTTTAGAAACAATTTATAAACATACAAAAACGAAATCTTAATATTTCAAAGGTTTCATTTTTATGTTTCGCGAATATGAATATAAAGATAAAAACAATGTAATTATAAAAAAAGTATACATGTGATTTTTCCTTTTCTAAAATTCAGAAACTTTGAATGAGATTTACCCTGTTGCCCAGTTTGGCAGCTGTCTGCTTTAGAGTCCAGTTGGCAGTCACCAAATCACCGTAAAATCGTAAGCATTTTCAAATTAAATTATAAGAATTTACATAAGATATTTCAATGTTATTATATGTGAAATCATAAAAAACACTATTTTTTTTAACAATATATATATTTAAGAAAAAAGGGAGAGAAATTCGCAAATATGTTAACTAAATTCTAAAAAAAACGCGAGAATTGCGAAAAGAAATACACTGATTTTCAGAAAACCACAAATTTTTTATTTATATTATATAAATATACTTCCTGAGTAATAAGGTGAATGAAATGAATTTGCCAATTTTCATTTATTAAATCTTGCGATGTTATCTCTATTGTGTGCAAACCCGCATTTCTCTTTTAAAAGCTTATCGATTAATTTAAACCATTTTAAAGAATTCGAGTTTACTTCATTTTTATTAAAATAATGTTATTAATGTGGTGCCGGGCAATGTTTCAAAGTCATTCCCTGCCACTTCTCCTATTCTCTCATTGGTATTTCTCCATTTTGTGCGACAGGTTTTTGCGAGCTAATTTTACGGTAATTTTCAAAGCATCGTTGCCAATTATTCACCTGCGTTGACTTTGGCCTCGCTTAAATTGAAAGGATTACTTACGCATCATTGAAGCTCACTCACACACACACACACACACACACACACACACACACACACTAAACACAGGCAGTTGGTGGTTTGCCCTATACCCCTTCTGCTTGCTCGGATTTACAAATTCATTTTGGTATTGGCATTTTTTCATTACATCGAACGTTTGGTGCTCCTCCAGCTCCCCGCTTCCCCCGGCAGGTTACCGGCGTCATTCAGAAAGCAATTGAAGCGATTTATTGGTGTCATATGACAAGCACCTGCCCTACTCTCTGGCTGTCTGGCTGTCTGTCTGCCTTTTGCCAATCAGTGTCCTTCTGCTGCTCCTGCTTGTGGCGCGTAATAAAAAGTTCAAACATTAAAAGGCTGGCGAATGCTTCTTATAACGAGTTTCAAGTATCGTTGCAACGAGCAGAAAGCTGCCACTGCCTTTGGGGCAAGCGCCTCGGCAATTTACGCTTTGTGTGCCAATCAAACAAATAAACATTCTGACAACCATACAAACAGACAAACAGTTGGCCACGTTTGATCTCTGTTTCTGATGGCAGACAGTCTGCGGCCAATGCAAAAACATATTGAATTACTTTACAAAAGTAAATTGTGCTATAAAAATATACATTCATACATACAGTACACTACAGATAACCTTCCTTGG
Organism: Drosophila grimshawi; assembly: GCF_018153295.1. NCBI lineage: Eukaryota > Metazoa > Arthropoda > Insecta > Diptera > Drosophilidae > Drosophila > Drosophila grimshawi. The sequence goes on from NW_025063240.1 coordinate 331,039, forward strand.
ATTTCTGTTTGGCAATTCAATTTGGTAATTTGTTGTCAACCAAATGAGATTGCAGTTTTTCAGTCCTATAGTCGGGTTAATTGGCTAACAAGCACTGCCCCAAAATCGCTTAGCCTCTTGCCATTTAATATTTTTATTTAACGCCATTTACATTTTATCATTCTTCATTAAGCGTTGTGGGCCCCACAATTGATGCTCTTTCAATTGGCATTAATTTTTCAGCGGTTATTTGCCCTTCACTCACAGCCACCTCCCCCTCGGCTGCCTCGTCCTGTTTGTCCTCATCCTTCGCAGTGTCGTCTCTTCTGTTTATTGTTGAATAATTAAATGTTTGCATAAATTTATCATCATCGATGGCTCGCGACTTTTTCTCTGACATTGTCACATACGCATCGGTTTAAAGTTCCGTTCGGTATGAGGATAAAAGACTTATCAAAAACTGTTAGGAGTGCTGCATTAAAGATATTTGCTCCATTTAAAATAATTATTGGTATACAAATAAGAATGAAATGAATAAGTAATTTATAAAATATTTAATATTATTCTGTTGCAGAAGGTTTATGAGTATATCAGCTTTGTGCAACGTCAGTCATGCAACCCTGTCATGCAAACTATCCGTCCGACAGCCCTTAAGCTAGAATATTGAAACATTTAAAATAAATTGAGGTACTGGAAAATCGATAAAACCGATAAATTATAAATATATAAATATATCTTCCTCAACTTTTAAGTTAGCGTCACCAAGTTTCGTTAGTATATTGTTGCGACCCCATTCAAATATCGGCACCTGCCACGCCCATTGCCCCCAGTTACTCTGCCTCTAATAACCGGGAGTGTTTTTGACGGGTTTACCCTGTACATTTTATGGCCACACCTACTTCCGCCTTTAGAACCTCTGTTCTCACACAATTTCAAATTTCCAGTCATGAAAATTTGAAAGATGGTCGCCCAAACCATTTTAAAGGTAGAATTATCAAGCCTCGAAGGTAAATTACAAGTTACCTCGCCTCAAGATTGTTAAGCAATTTTCTTAGTCACGCCCATCCATTCTCTAAAAATCCGGGAGTCCAATTTCTATTGGAATTGTTAAGCAAGAGTCACCAAATTTACTATACCATATTATATTGACTATTCAATCGTCGAGGCACAAACACTTACTTCTGCCACACCCTCACAAGAAGGTTATGTGCCACCTTTTATCAGATATTTGCCGCCGTCTAAGCTTAAATTAAAGCTTTCATTTTTATTTTATAAAATATTTTCTTTTTTGAAGTGTATCTGTTGTTAAATAAAAGTAAAATAAATTCGGTAAACCCAAGATTGTATTCGTCATTTCAAACCACTTGATGATATTTTATAATATATTTATAGCCGTACTTAAATTGGCGTCAGTATGTTTTAATGTACCTCAAATGCATCTGATCTTTTCTTCATATTTGCATTAATAGGTTTCCTGTCCAGATGAAACGCTTCAGCAAACATATCTGCTGGCAGTGAGGAAAGCCAATCAAATGACTCAGCAGCTGCTTCGAAAATATTTTAAAGCTATTAGCGCTTATGATACTCTTTACCAGCAGACGACAGCCCAACTAATGAGCTATGACATAAAAGGTTTACAGAACAAACTATGACAAAACGACAAACACCCAGCTCTCATATGCGGTTCACTGTTTAATGCCAGAGTACTTAAAAAATAAACAGAAATAAAAGAACAGTATTCGATATATTTGAGTAAACCCCAACAAAACTGATTCTCTCTTCGTCTCGCCCAGCTGCAACAAATTTGATAGATCTATTTGTAGTGTCCCGCGATGTTGTTATAGATATTGTTGTTGTTGTCGTTGCTGCTGCCTGTTAAATGCGACAACTTAAAATCCCATTTGATGCACTCTTCTTTTATGATGGAGGCCGCCCTGAGCCCTCAGCTGTGGGAGCTGCTGCTGCTGCTGCTGACGCTGCTCTACCATTTCAATCTTCATAAACTTGACAAAAATCCCAGCGAACGACGACGAACTGAAAACGAAAAATTATGTTCCATTAATGGAGCGAATGTTTTCCTTTTATGGGCTGCATATAAAATGTAAACTACTTAAGCGGCATCAGCCCCGGGACTCCAGACTGCGAGAGTGCAACATGTGGAGGTAGCAGCAGCAGCAGCAGCAGCAGCAGCAGCAGCATCGACTCAGACATCTACAATATTTTGGAGTACGAGTATGTACGTATATGGATATATATATATACATATATATATATATATATATATGCATCTGTGTCCCGTTCCGACTCCTGCCTGGTTGCCTGGGATGCCTTGGGGCTGTGCACGCTGTGTGCCCTGTCTCATTATGTCGCATGTGACACTGTTAATGATTATATGTACATATTCTATGCCACGCCCCCCTCGCAACAGCCAGAAATAAGGCTGGCTGCATTCCCCCCTTTATTCCTTAGCTTGTGAAGGGCAACCCGACGACCCCACGACAACGACAACAACGGCAACGACAACGACAACAACGGCAACGATGACGATGACGATGAGGAGCGTGACGTGAAAATCTAGGAACAAATGTTTTGGTTCCCACTTGTGAAAATCCCCCACGACAAACGACGACAGCTCCGCAACTGTGCTGGTTTGTAGTTGTTGCCAGTTGAAGTTTCATTAAAAATACATAAAAATCAGAACGCATTTGCCTCCGGACAGACAACAACTAGCGTTAGAGCCAAACAAGGCGAACAATTCTCTCTCTCTCTCTCTCTCTCTCTCTCTGTGTGTGTTTTAATATAAAACATGCTGCAGGAATACATGAATTGCTTGTTTACGCCATCAGTTTATTGAGACTTGTGTGTGCGTGTGTATTGTTTGGAGTGTGTTGTCAGACTTGATTTGTTTAACAACAGTTTGAATCAAAAAACTAAACTAATTGCCTGTTTGTCTTTTGTTTTGGGCTCGCCCACGAAAATCGCACTGAGCCATCCTTAGGAAGCCAGTCAGCTGTTTTTCCCCATAAGCCGCAATAAAACAGTTGAAAATCTGTGGGAAAAGTTTACAGTTGCTCACATCTTGATTGGGTTTTAATTGTGGAGCGCTAATTTCCTGTTCTTTGCTTGTCTCTGATAAGCCAATTGGTTTATACCAACAAACTACTTTAGCTGGAACAATATAATTGCCGGAATTGGGATTCAATCAATTGGGCATGGCGTTTCAAATAAATGATGGTCTCAAACGTTTAAAGCCAGAAGCTTAAGGAATTATGGTTTTCTCGAAAGGTCAATTTATTAATTTTCTTTATTTATTTTCATGTATTTATTTAATGTCGACTTTATTTACTAACACACAGAAAATACACAAAAAGTAAATTTGATGCAATATTGTTTGTGTTTAATTGGCTAAATGCTTTTCTCTTCTTACATTTAGTTACTTAAATTTCAAGTTAGTTATCTTTTCTTTTATTTCCCTTCGTGTATCTATCGGTTACAGACTACTTTAATATCAATTAGATGCCACTTAATGCTCCAGAGCACACACACTTGCATACTGATGGCAAACATGCCTGTTAATATATCCAATAACACCCGAAGGCCTATTAATAACCCGGACTTAGAGTGCGTAGCAAGTCGCTGCAATGTTGTTAATAACCAAAGGTAGATGGGGCCCGATGGCAAAGCGACAAATTTGCACTAAACGCAACTGCAGACCACATTCCCTTGTTTTGTTTCCCCTGCAGTCGCAGGGATCCGTCTGGCACAGCGACTTAACGGCAATTAATGTAAATGAAGGTGGATGTGGCTGCACACAGGCCCTCATATTAGAGGTACTATCAGGGGGTTGGGATGCGACTGGAACTGGGACTGGAGACTGGCTCCCAGGGCTGTCGGGCATTTGGTGCACTTGTGCATGCCTAATTATTAGGACAATTTGCTCTTGGACTTTGCCTATTAATTAGCTATTGCACACGGCCGTAGACATTGATGATGACGACGACCAAGTTGGGTTTGCGGGCTTTGACTAATGCATTAAATGACTCAAATGAAATCAGTCTGCAAATCCATTTGTGCTTCTCTCTCTCTTTCCCCCTCTATAAATCTATGTGTGTGATGTCTTTTAATTTGCCCACGCTCATAATTAATAGCCAGTCACCGCTTTAACAGGATTTATTCTCAAATCCGACATGCCCCAAAATGTGGTCAAATAATTTCGTATGATTTATGCCCCTGTCATGTTTTCAAATTAACGTGCTGACAGCCAGGCGACAGTTCGACTGTCAGAGATTTCAAATTTATACAAATATTTTTATTTAATACACACAAACTAAAGTTGTGTCATGAGCAATTGAAATTGTGAATAGATGATCTACGTAAATCTATAATTTTAGTTTGTATACAATTTTAGATGAAAATAATTTTAACAAATGCTTTTACTTTTAAAAGATCCCAGTTATAAAATGACTATAAACTAAGGTAAATGAAGAAAACAAAATAAAAATACCCGGAATCTTGTATACTGTATGATTTATTATTTCGTATTATATAATAGCTAATAAGCTGGCTCTTTCCTGCTCAACGACAAAGAGCAAACAATCCCTGAGATTGTCGCATACTTTTCGCAAAACAATTTTTTCCATTCAAAGTCATTAAAAAGAAACGCGCCAAATAATAATAACAACAATAACACCAGCATTCGGTCGTGCGCAATGATAAAAAATCGTATATCCTTGTACTTGTGCAAAAAAACATTATTAATCAATGTCCACAGGAGAAATTCTTGTTGCCATGTCTTTGACAGAAGTCCAATGTGGCTCAAATCGAGGCTGAGTTGAGCTCGGTCCTAAATTCGCGTCCCTTGGGTGATCCCAAGCAGTTTCCCCACACCACATGCCCCACGCTACATGCCGCATAAAGCAGCTTAAGCCCAAGGGCGGCCACTTTTGGCCAAGGACAACGCTCAGCGAACTTTGCTAATTTTCTTTCCTGTCACGTTGATTTTTTGTTTACCATTATAGCTGGCTGTTGTCGCCTTCAAAAAGGACATCCTACCCCTCCCCTCCCCAGGCCAAGCCCACTCCCAGACGCCGGACAGCCAACTTGATTTACGTTGCAGCTTCTAACGCCGAACAGCATTTCAATTAAATTTTATTTTCTATGAGAGCAGGCGTTCAAATCAATGAAATATAATCGAATTAATTACGTCTAGTAGCTGTATAGTAGGACTCACTCGCCTCTAGGTGCTGCCACATTGAGAGTCCTGTTCGTGCCACATAAATTTGCGATTCGGCTGCGTTTCATTGCCCACTGATTTCGCCTCGGATTTGTATTATTGTTAATGGCCAAATTGTGTTGGCCATTCAGCAGTTTCCTTTCCAAGAAACTGCTGCCTTGGACCACGTTCCGAGGGTTGCAAATCCAAATGCGACTCTGACCTGGTCCATTTCTCGTTTTTAATTAGCATTCAGATGGCAAAGAGTCGCCTCTTTGTTGCGTAATTAGCTGAGTTTTGATTTATTACCGGGCGACTGTTTTGGCAGATTGTCACCCTTACCGATCCCAGGTGCTCAGTTCTCTGTTCTCTGTTTAGGGTCCGTTCTTTCCCCAAGAAGCAGCAACATTTGTTATGCAAATATTTGCAGAAAATTAAAATTGTCAAACTTAAAGCTTGATTCCTTGATGCGTTTGTCGCATTAACAGCGCCCCAAACTCATCAGACGAGTTTGTGTAAATGGCAAACACAAGGAAAGGATAGATCAACTTAAACTAAGGATGATAACATTTCTAAGACGATTCTTAAAAGCTATGTTGTTTATTGCCTTTTTATGTAATGCTGGGATGAATTAAGTGCATGGCAATATTTTCGAAGCACAAATGATCCCAAAATAAATAATTTTTTAAGTACAAATGTTCATCAAAATTATTCCAATAAAACTTCATCCAAGTCTGATGTTCTTCAACTTCGAGTTTAGACGACAGAATTTTAGTGTAAAGAGCGTAAGGTTTATTTCTTAACTAAAATAACTTGAAAGGCGTTACGCTTCAGTTATGATTACTGTTCAATTGATATAAAATGTGAAACAAGTGGGTTATTATGTATATTTCTTTACTTCAAGGGCATCTCGTTAAGGGCATCTTTCTTAAATAAAAGCTGGTTTAATATAGTTCGGAGCTGGAGATTTTATTATTTTATAACCAGAATCCATTAAATTTGATTAAAAGAGTATAATAGTATTATGGAAAATTATGGAGAAGGAAGCATCTACGACCCCATAAGGTATATATATTCTTCATAACTCGGATCAACATCCGAGTCGATAGAGTCATGTTCGTCCGTCCATCGCCCGTCCAACCGTCGTCTGGTTTGGTACATAAGCTCTCATGTATCGATAACTACCTATGTTTTGTTAATATCAATATATTTCGATTGTCATCTCATTTCTAGGAAAATATTCCTGATTTGCATTTGGACTTTTTATTAAATTCCAGAATTCAGATTGGAAATTTGTTGTGTATTTTGCATTTGTTTTTTTGGTATATTTTTCAAACTTTTAATTTTAACGAAGAATTCTTGATTTGATGTTGTAAATATTGAAAGATCAATTGTATAATCAGAACTTAACATTTTGTTTGTATGTTGCATATAGGTCCCCAGGCCCTGGAAATCTGAAGTGCGCATATCTTCTACAATTATTAAACTAGAGTCTTAAAAGTTTGAAATCATTTTACATCCTTCAACAGCCGGACCACTTTCCCCACAATTTAAGCGCTACAGTTACCAAATTTGGAAGGTATATTACTAAGAACGTCTTCCAAATTTTTCTTTCATTTTCTTGGGGAATAGATTACTAGGAATCTCCTTCAATGATCTGTATTTTTTGGCTATACCCACCCTGTTCTGAGGCACCTGCGCTCAGGAGGTATTTCTTATTGGTAGAAACAGAATTTTGCAGTCGGTTACGCCTGCAACGTTCTTATTTTACTATTTAATGCTTTAATTCATAAAGTATCGCTGGGATCATCAATGAAAGTGATGAACTTAATTTAACCACAGAGAACTAAATACCCAACGAGGCAAAATCAAATTACCATCGGTTTTTAATTAATCACGACTAAAGCATTCTTTGGTGAATTTTTTGCTTTTTTTTGCAATCTGTGAATTATGATTAAGCGAGCTCAAAAGGAATTTGTACCTTTTGGTAATGAAACATCCAACATGAAATGTGATACTGTGTGCGGTATAAAAAATTAAATTAATATTAGTTTTTCTTTCAATGGAATCGCTATAGTTTGTATATGCTCTTATTACACTTGTAATTACCTCTGATGATGTAATTTAAAATGCTGCTTTATGGAAAGCCTATCCAACAAGTTCACTTTGCTTTAATGTAAATCAGCGCGATTATGATGAAAATTGCTGCTATGCGTCCTCAGCCCTCGGCAATGAAAATCTTATTAGTCTCTGGTGCAATAAAAATGAAACTTCATAACTGCAATCTGCATATATTTCACTGCACTACGCACGAATATGCATATATATTGCCTCTCTTTCTTTACCACCTTCTACCCATCTCTATCCCTCTCTCTCTCTCTCTATTTTTGTCTCTGTCTGTGCCTCTGCCTTATTGTTTCGCAGCTTCCCTCGGGCGATGCAATTATGCATTTTTCCAGGTGGGTCCGATGCGGACATAAAGGCATCGTTGACCAGTCGATAATTAAATATTTTAATGCAATAATGACGCAGCAAACACGAGGGTGGTGTGGGTGTGCCAGTAGGGGGGGTTACGGATGGGCATAGGAAAACCGGTCAACACTGAGCCAGCACTATCAATTTGTACAACGGCTTAATTGATAATCTTTGGCTATTATTTAAATGCGAGCACGTCGAGCATTGATTCGATTCAATTTGTTGCGCTAACGATTCCAATTTGATTATGGCAGCACAGCCCCAACAATGTGCCCCACAACAAAGACAATAATAACAATGAGAATGCGTGTGATGGACCAATGCATATGTGTGAGTGTGTTGTGTGTATGGTTGTGTACGTGGTATATGACATGAATATAATTTGTGTTTGGTCAGTTTAGTGATAAGCTGCCATTCAAACAATTCACTTGTTTAATTTGTAGCCATGGAGTTTAGTATGTGACTGGTATATTCAATAACAACAGTTGGTAAGGATATACATATTTATGTATGTGGTTCTATACAAGAGTTTAGATCAATAATCAGGCTTGAAAATGAATACTTAGCATATTGCCAACAGTCAAGGGTTGTAACATCAAAATTTGCCAATAAAGCCCATGATATATCTTATACACTCAACAAGAGAAACCCACATAATTTTAAGTTAAGTGTAGTTTTGGCATTTGCAAACAATTCTTCTGGGAAAGCTGTGAGTGGTCAAATTATCTTACTCCTCACTTTCAGAGATTTTCCTATCTGTTATTTATTTATTTATCTTATGCAAAGCTGCTTTCCCCAATCCTTGCAATAAAAGTTGGACCATTTTACACATGAATACAACTAGACTTAAAATATTCATTATATTATTTCTCTTACTTAACTTTTTTTAATTTGTAATTCTTAATTTAATTTATTTCTTTTTATTTTAAGTTTAATCATTTATCAAAACATATTTTAAAAATTGTGTATTAGAAATTTCAAAACATTAAAACGGCTCTAAATAATAACTTGATATTTAGAGTGCGCACTTTGGCATTAATGGCTGACTGACTTTATTTATTCAACATTAAATAATAAGTACTATAATTTTATTTGGATTTTCAGACTCGACGAGCCTTTTGAAAAACTCTCCCCATATACTGTCTCGGTTCTTTTGATTCGGTTTTGCTTGACCCATTATGAAAGCGTATGTTATTGAAATTGAAGTCGCTTTAAGTCTGTACTGCAGTTGTTTTTAAAGCCCATTAAGGGCTTTCGCCAAATTAGACCCAGTTTGAAACGGCAACTTCAAAGTGCACAATCGTCCCCGTAGTGGAGCTGGGAAATGGTCACTCCAACCAGCAATTCCCGAACACCGAGTGAAATGCCTGCAGGCCATGTTGTCTGGCTCCCTGCCCCCGCCACCAGAGTGACCTGTTTTTGTTTTTAGCTATGTTGCTGTGGCACAGTGCTTTGTGCTCTTTTATATGCTGCTGCTGCGTCTCCTCCCTACCCGCCTCCATCCACAGACTGGCGTTGAGCAGCGCATTAATGCACAAGAAGGCCGTCGCGACCACAGCAGCCTGGCGAGCATAGAGTGGTCTAACCCTGGCAGATGCATTCAAACCAAATAAAAATCTAATTAAATAAAAAGCTTATTTAATTGTGAAAGTAAAGCGCCATAGCTCGCCAGCCAGCCTAACCACATCGAAGTTTCCCAACGGCAGGCAAAACATACTTTTCAATTTTTCATTTTCTATGCTTAGCTATTTTGACTTGAACGTAATGCATTCAATCTAAAAAATCGGGGTCAAAATTAACAAAAACGTAAGTGAATTTTCAGTTTTACTATTGAATATATTTGATAATTTATGTAAGAAAAATTATTACTGTTATTATTATTATTTCTTTAACAATACAAAATTGGTATACTTACATTTAGTTTTAAATAACCAATTAAAATCAAATCCGATATACCTTAAATTAATAGCGCTTCATTTAGAATAATGTTGACTTCGATAAATATATTAAAGAATTTTTTTTAAGTTGAGAGATTTCAGCATACCAAAAGTGACTTGCACAAAAGTGAAAGAAATTTATCGCTTTTTTAAATTATTATTGTTATTTTTATTATTATTATTATCATTGATATTATTTTTATTATTATTGCAGTTAAATTAATAGTAATAAAAAAATAAATTGATATCTCTCTCTCAATATGTCTAAAATACTCAGTAGTATTTCACATTTAGCAGATAACACTACATGTTTACTCGGGAATAGAGTTTAAACACCACACAAACAATGGCAAGCAGATACAAGCTTACACTACTTTACTTATTAGAGTATTAGGGTTTCGTTGAGTGTTGTTTCTGGTCTTGAGCTGTTTTATTTACCAATTTAAAAAAATAAATTTTATGTCTCACCCAAAATGATATGATAAACGCCACAATATGTTAAATTTATTCTAAAAGTCTTTAGTTTATGGGCTCTTTCGGTCGCCCCAAGGCGACAGTGCCTACAAATTGTGTCCGCGAGTCCGTTCGTCGTCGTCCGTATGCCTCAATAAAATAATGCCCGCTGGGGAACATATGGCAGTGCAGAATTTTATTACGCCGTTTATGGCTTTTCAGCGTTATGATGATAGCGGGCTGGGGGGACGGCCTGATGGGGGTCTTTGTGCTGGTTCCGATGGACGATGCGGCCGTGCGCGAATATTTATTGATGTCAACAATGCAACGGTGGGGGGTTGAGGGGTGAGAGAGAGTGGCTTTCTCTCTCTCCCTCTCTCTCAAGTGCTGAGGCGTTGGCGTCACTGAATGTGGGATGAGTTACGTGCTGGCATTTTAGCATTAAAACGCGGTCGGCGGCTATCAAGGCGCGTTGATCTAAACGCTTGACACGCCTCAGCGCCCGGCGGCAGCGTGTGACATATGTCGATGAGGGTGGCAACCCTTTCGCTCTTACGCTCCTACAAACGTTGCGATAACAATCGCTATGAAGAAAATTACTTAATTTTTTTTGGTATTTTTTTATTTTTGTTTTTTATTTTTTTCGCTTTTTTCTGTTTGCCTTTTTTTGTTCACATTGAGTTGTAAAATTTAGCACGCGACTCATAATTCAAATGTGGCAGCAACGTGCCGTTGTTTGGCTTACCTGTGCCGCACACGTAGCCCAGAGAATGTCCTGTGGCATTGCCGTCGCTTCGTTTGCTCTTTTCAGAAATTTGTTTATTGCGGCACTTGAGCAGAAGTGGCATCATCTTCCCGGCAGCCATTACAAGAGGCTCTCTGTTCTTGGCTGTGAAGATTGAGATGGAGATGGAGTTGGAAGCTTCGACGTGCCTGCGCCATTTTGTGTCTTATCCGTCCGGTTGTCTGCTTGTTTGTGCTTTGCTTTGCAGAAATCGTTAAAGAAATGACAAATAAGTCGCCGCATTTCCTCCTCCGCCTCCGCCTCCGCCTCTCCAACGCCTTTCTATCTTTCGCTTCCTTTCTCTTTCATACTGCCTGTCAACGGTTTGACGCTGGTTTTTGTTGTTGATGTTGTTGGTGTTGGCGTCGCTGAAAGTAAACTAATATTTCATTTGAAAAATATATACCAGAAATGTCTTTTGTACATTTATTTTTTGACATGTTGTTTTGTTTTTCACTCACTTTTCCCCCGCCCCTTTCTCCGCTTCATTGCATAAACGCACGTTCGCACAGCGGGTGAAAAACAACAACGAATCGCAAGTCCTTGAGAACCGTTCCAGCTCAGATTTACGAGTATAGAAAACGTTTTCATTTGAATAACATGCCAACGAATACTTTGGACAGGCATGCCTGTCTTAGATCCGGCAGGGACATTCCTTTGTACGGTTGCGAATGCTTCTCATAATAAAGATGAAGATGGAGCTGTTGTGACAGCCTCTATGATATATTTCTCCTTCAGTCATATATTTGGGTTCAGCTTTAGCCACTTGGGAATGCCACTCAACAGCATTTAAGCTGGGCTCTCATTTGAAATATTAAGAGACAAGAAAAACGACTATACTTATTAAACATCTTTGCTCATTCAGTCAGAGAACGCCCGACATTTCTAAAAATAGATAATGAAATTTTGTTCAATTACCATCTGCAAGGAAAGCGGAAAACACTATTCCGTTTTGAGGTAAGGACCCTTATAAAAGTGTTAAGATGTGTTTGGTAATTCATGACATTTCGCATAGCACAGCCTTTAGAACACTTTTTTAATATACTTGGTACTTATACAATTTTAATTTTCAATACCCTTTTATAACGCTGACCACAAAGCACATTTCCTATTCGCCTGTTTCCATTTATGGGTTCCTTTTGTTATTCAGTAATTTTTTTTAGAATCTTACGCTCTGCGTTCAACATAATGGCTAACAAAACAGACCACACTTTTCAACTCAACACTGTTTATTTCATTGTATACCCTGCAATAATAACTAATTTGCATATAGGAAATAAATGTATTCTGCTAGGCTAAAAGAGGTTAGATAATATTTATCTATGCGAATGCATGTCTATATTCCATACCAGAGTAAAATAAAGGGTATCTGTCCGTTTAGCATGGGAAAGCAATCTTATGTGTGTGTTTTTTTTTCATCTGAGGCCTCCTTTTTCCGCAGTTGTTGGTTTAAAATCAACCTATACAACGTTTCAACAAGAAATTTTATACGCATGCATTCCATTTTAGAATTTTGCATTATGATGCCCGTAATAAACCAACTAAATTCTATATAACTTTGCTGCGTTTTTGAAAAACCATTATACTGTAGTCAAGTGGGCTCGACTTCGATATACCCTGAAACCAGCTGTTAAACATATTCCAGTTTAATTGGAAAATATTCCTTTAAAAAGTTTTCCATCCAAGGGTGAACAGGTCTGCAAGTGAACTCTTTTTTGAATTTTAGGCAGTTAATCAATGATATGCATATGGATGTTATGTGTTAATTAAACGCTGCTGCATTTAAAATTGTTTCATTTATTGCTATCGGAAATCGAGATGTATCGATATTCGGGAAACGCAGGCAGTTATCGATAAACTAAGCAAACTTTATCTGTGCCGGGCATACGAGAAACTCTATTATAGCTCTTGTAGTCTATGAGATCCGTATGACAGATGGACAAATATTGACTCAACTGTTGATCCTGATAAAGAATATATATAATTTATGGGGTCGGAGTTGCTTCCTTCTGCCTGTTACATACATTTGCTCAAAACCATTATACCCTGTTTACCCATTTTTAATTGGTTCAAGGTATAGAAAAGAAATGCTTTATAAAGGCGCTGCAAAAACAAATGAAATGCAGTCGACTTTTTTTTGCTACGCTTGGGTAGTTCACATACGTGTGCAAAGCTTTTTGATAGATTCAGGCGGAAAACGGATGGGGAAAAACAAGTTTTTAATTAAATTATGTGTGCAGTGGAATGCAAAGTGAAAACCAGCACAAAATTTCAAACACGAAAATTATGCGGTAAATAAAATAGTCATCTAACTGAGGGGAGAGGTTGCTGATAGCTTGTCGAGCTGGCATTGGGGGCTGTGGGTGTGGTCGCCTTGAAAGCCGTTGGCCTTGAGGCGGCACTGTTTCATTAATTTTCCAAAATGTCAACAACTAATCTGCCAATTTGTTACTTTTATTTATTTTTTTTTGCTGCATTCGCCTAAAAGTGGGGTGTGGGTGGTGACTGGGGGTTTGCGTGATAAAGAGGAGTTGGGGGATTGGATTAGCAAATTGCTTGTACGCCACAGCATCAAAATCCTGTTTACTTTGTCAACATGTGTTAAGCCATGAAAATCGAAGACCAGCCAACAGCTGCGCTGTATTTAGGGGTGCAGAGAGGCAGAGTGAGAGAGATAGAGAGCTGGATGTTGGTTTTGTCTGAGTTGCTAGTTGGTATTCGGTCTTTACTAATTTTTGCTACTTAAGCGCGTATTTTCTTGTCTCAGCGAGGCGATTAATATGTCACGACAATATCAAAGCTAATTGATCAGCCGGACAAACGATGTGCCCAGCACATTGTGCATAGTACACTCTTCGACAGAGACAATGTCAACTTGGCAATTAGTCGACAACGGGGCGAGTTGGTCAACCAAGTCAACCAAGTCAGCCAAGTGCTGAGGTGCGTGTCTTGACTAATTATGCAAGCTGTGACCATTTAACCAAGCTGAAATGTCCAACTGATTGCTCAGCAAAAGGAAGCAGCTCAATCAAACAAAAGAATGTACAATTGTTGAGGTTAAAGTATTCAGTAAAGCTTTGATCTATTAAGCTATAGCTATTGATAGTAATAAGTATATATGGTTAAAGTAATAATCAAAACTACAATTTTAATTAACAATACGATTTAAAAAAATAATACAAATAATTAAGCAATGTAAATTGGACGACTAAAAAAATATTTGAAATACTATAGTATCAAAAATAATACTAACAAAAATTAAAATAAATTATAAATCAAAATAGACAACAATGGCAAGCAATGAACTAACAATCAGAAGACATCACAAAACAATTGGCATCAATTTTAAGCTTGAGGACTTTACGGAGTCAAAAGCGATTATTTTTCAACTGATAAGTAATAGAAGGATTACACTATCGCTTATTAAATAAAATAGCTGATCGGCCTATTTTTATTTGTCTTTGCAAATACCATTTAATAAATTAAACAATTAATTCAAATATTTGAAACCCACTAAATAAGAAATAAGTAAATTAGAATGGACTTCATTTCGATTTTTATTCAATCATTAAATTATAATAAATTATAAAAATTCGAATTTAATTGTATTTTAAAGCAATCTTTATCTCTTCAGCTGTTTGTGACATTGATATTGTAATTCCCTAACAATTTGAGAATTTTGAAAATACAGAATGTTGTCCCTTATGGAACAAAGCTCAGGTGACAACTTTACGTTCAGTAGCGATTCGAGAATGTAAGAAATTTTGATAGTGGAATCTGATTATTACATATTTTTTTCTTCATTGTGTTGACTTTGTGTTCATCGTTTTCTTCACGCTGTCTCCTGTTCACTTCCGTAGTTTAAATTGACGCATTTACATCAATCTATTCATACTCAAAGGTTCATTGCGTACTTGAATACATCATATTGACGAAGCAGGCACAAACAGTACTCAACTTCAAACACTCCAACCACTTTTCACCACGGAATACCTGAAACATGCACGTAGCTCATCTCCATCGGTCGATTGATAAACCTATATATATCACATACTTTAGTTACCCCCAGCGGCTAAAACAAGAACTGGCCCTAGCACCAGTCTTTTTCCCACTCCCATTCCCATTCCCATTCCTATTCCTATGCATATCCATGTCCCGGCATTGGCATTGGTGTGGCCCTGCGATATGCGCATTTGTTAAGTGAACTGTAAATACAATTCCACACACTGTGAGATGCGAGTGTTGGCGGAGAGCCGGAGCTAAGCATCAGTTTTCCACAGTGGCACCAATTTTCAATTTATGCGATACAAGCGATAACTCTTTGTTCCCCCAACTCAACCCCACTCGAGAGTGTCGTTGCGTTGCATGCAAAACGATGCTGCACCTTTGACGGCGCAAGCTACCCCGACTGTGTGCGTCTGCAGCGGCATGCTTCCTGCTCCAGCGGGGTGCGCAGACCTTGATCCAATTTAGACGCTACTTACACCCCTGCTGCCTCCGTTTGTTGCTGTTGTTGTTTTTGGGCGAGCGTCTGCATTAAAATAACATTTTTCTATTGGATTCAATACTTCAACTCTGACGGCGCCGTTCGGCATTTGGGCTAAGGGCAACTGGGGCCTGGGTGCCGGAATATATATTTTATTTCATGGGTGTTTAAATTTTAAAATAACAAGCGACGGCAGCGTCGTTCACTGACACGTGGCAATAAACAGGAGGAGGACAACGACAACGACACCAGGTGGGATGGGGTGTGGTCGGGGTCGGGGGGTTAAAGTGTAGCCGCTGGTGCCCATAAAGCTCATGTTACAAAACTTGGTGTTGTTGGTTTTTTACGTGGTGTGTTATTGTTGGGGCGACGGCGAGTGTATTTGTTTATTGGCCTCATTGCTGGCTTCTACAATTGCATTTGCCATGGGCAACTAAACATTTGGTCTCTCCATGCCTTTTTTTTGGCTGGAGTTACAAGCACTTGGCTTACATCTAATGCGACTTAAGCTTTATGGGTTTATGTAAATTATGCCCAAATGGCTGCGACTCAGCTTTTGGCAGGTGCCTGTGGAAAGATTTCTTTTTTTTTTGGGGTTTTTCTTCAGCTGCATGTCATTCCAAGTAGGCATCATATTTATTTCAAACAGCAACTTACGCTTCATATATCAAAGTTATTTTCCGGATCAGCTTCTACCTCTTCACATGATGTTTTTCAAAAAATTCGATTAGCTTAGATTACACTCTTCAAATTTGGTATATATCACGCTTTTTAAACTCGTTGACTGGATTTAATTACGCTTTAATTAATCAACAGTACACAACAAATAAATATAATTTTCTTGGAATTTAAAAACAGCAACATTTAATTAAATATGAATTATTTTATTATTATTATTGTTATAGTATTATTATTATTATTATTTTAATTATTATTTTCTTAATTTTTTAATTTTATTTGAACTAAACACAGTCCACAATTCAAATTATATAATTTATATAAAATTAACAGGAATGAATTAAGTTAAAATAAAAAACAAAAAAATTGTATGAATGGGTTAGTAAAATGTAAGATGGTCCAGCATTTATTGCAAGGATTGAGTACAGACAGAAAAAACTATTTACAGTTCACAAATTTTAATGGATTTAAGAAATATAAAATACATATTTGAAATATAACAAAAAATTAAAGTTTCTTACTAAATTCGAATTTAATATGTAATATATAAAATACAGAATATCGTGGGTATTCAAATGTATAATGGTTCAACACTACTAATGTAAAGTTATACTGTTTTTACAAAATATAGGTGGATTCCACAGTGTGAGTAAAACCCATTGTCAGGGTGTTTTCCAAAAGCTTGTTAATCATAGATTTAATTTAATAAAATTTTGCATGGTGACAAAAGCAGCGAGTGTGTTGATATGTTGTGAAACGCGTACCTTGCTCCTTCCTTATTATCCTTACTCGCTCTATCGCGACATGTAAAATATGGCACAAAACCCTGTTTGCGAATGTTTTGTTTGACGGCGTTGATTTGAAATAAGCTTCAGTTACAGAAGATTGCCTACGCTTGAGAGTCAGGCCGTGGTAAGCGTTTGAGAAATGGCAAGTAGCATTTCTTTCGCACTTTTGTTGACTGAGCGACCTTTTATGTAAATTAAGCAGCCATATGCATTCGCTTGTAAATCCGCAGCTGTTGTCAGTCGCAGTGGCCATTAGTTAGACGAAGCTGGGCCAGAAGTGCCCATTGCTGGTGCTACTCCCCTTCTTACCCACTCTCAAGACCATTAAATGCAACAGCTCAAAGTTTGTTGAATGCTACATCTTTGCCTCGCTAGGTTTCCTCCTGACTGACTCCTGTGGGACAGAGTCGAGGTGGTGGATTCTCTTTCTCTATCCAGCGCCCGGAAATGCTTGCACAATGCCAAATGCCGACACGCGCAGAGGATTTGCTGTCACTGACACCCTCATCCACATTCCCCTCCTCACTCAAATGGGTGGGGGCAGGGCGGAGTCCAAGACTCAGCTGCAGCAACCTCCCTCGAGATACTCTACGCGTTGCATAATTATCAATGTGCGCACTAATGAAGCCGGCGTAAAATATGACGAAGGACATGTGCCGGCTGTTCAGCTCACTCTCGATTTATAGGCCTAAACAACCAGCGAGTGGATCCAGAGTTCAATTTGCCGGCGTCTGCCAAAAAATTTGACGCTTTTACGCAATTTTTCTTGGCCCGTTATGTTTATTATTGTCTTAGCACGACGCATTGTCCAAGTCCACAGGGGAGGAAGGCCGGCTTCGGAACAGCCATGCATTATGCTTATTACTTAGCACTGCTAAACCCAATCCCAATCCCCATTCCGTACCCTTACCAAGATGGCGAGCTCTTAAATGTTTGCACACAAGAGCGTTTATAGTCGCAGCTTCCTGCTGTTTGCATTCATAATCCTAATGGAATTGATTTCGGTCCTGATCTCTGCACCGAATGGTCGGATAATGTAGGAAAATTGCCATTGCTGCGGTTAGTCAGGAAGCTGTCGCTGGTAGACAACCAAACAACCCACCCGCAAAACAAAATCTGACGACCATATGCCAAAAAGTTTTACTGCCTTCACTTTCTTTCTATCTTTCTGGGCAATAAATGAGTGCTTATAAATCAAACGAATGCTTATTATATTCATGCAGTTTTAATGAGTTTTCCATTCCTACTGCCGCCTGCTGGGCTGTGCTGAATGAGTGAGTCTGCTGGTTAAGAGCAGGAGACATTTAATGCGCCAGACAACGCATAATTGCTCATCCCTTTAGAGCCATGCGTTTCCCGCGGAGGTCATTGACTGGACGGTGCTGTGTCTTAGTCCTGCTTCGATCGATTTGTTGGTATATTGGAAATCGTTAAATCATCATTTTAGAATATCCACACTTCTATCACTTCGCTTGTTCAAATAGTTGTGGATGAGTTGCTCCTTGTTAGGGGAAATTTACAATATCCTCTATAATTAATACTTGAGTTAGTTAAACCAATAATATCTCTTATCGACTTAAATCCACTTCTATTACTATTCTATAAGCAAATTAAAATTATGTATTCTCTTAGCTAGTCTAACGGCCCTCTTGCAATCTTAGCGTTGCCTTACTTACCTTTCACTCTAACAATAAGAAACATTCCAAGCTGGCAGGCATCTCCTTAATTAACAGCTTCTCTTTGTATGCTTATGCAAGGAATTGAACTAACTATAACTATTTATTTAACAACCGAGCAACAGCAACACTCCAAGTAGAAATTACTGCTTACAATGCAAAGTTGGCAAAGAACATGGCTAAACACAATAATTTGCTTTTAATTTGGCATTTTGTAATTCAAATGAATGTCCAACGGGAATTCGGGATAATGTTGCGGGCAGGCCAATAACTTCACTTGAAATATGCATGCATGTTGATATCGTGGTGTAAGCGAGGCAAATGAAATTTCCAACGCCAGCTACGACATATCAATAAAAAGGGGTTTCTGCCACACACACACTACACACACACACACATATATATATATATGTATATATGTTCCCACCCCTATAAATAACAAGGGCCGAGGGAGACAACTCACATTTACGGCAATCGTCATTAGCAGCAGCCGAGCACAAAGCACCGACCAGCAAATATCAAATGAGTGTTGACTCCCCCTCCCTTGTCCTTTATCCACTCCCACTCCCACTCCCCCTCCCTATACCCATTCTAAATAAACGAGTGCGAGGATTCAACGTCATCCCATGTCATTCACTTGCGGTTTTCAGGGCTCGACACACATACAATATGTATGCAGCGAGCCTTGTAGGGATTCGGTTTCGTTTCGGGCATAACCAGAAATACTTTAGCCACATCAGGACTGCCTCTTGGTGACAATTGAAAATCCAATAAAGGTCGCTGTGTTTTGGTTCAACGGCCGGTCGGCTCCGGCTTGCTCCCCCTTAGCTGGGCTTTAGTATTTTAATTTAAACGAGGTTGCCGCCTAATCACAAAGCCAGCCCCCAAAAACCCCATGTCCCGACAAGAACGCATCCTGTGTGGCCAAAATATTGAAGTAATGAACTTGCTTTATGCCAGCACTGGGCATCCTCTGTGCGGCTATATCAAAATACCACTAAACTTGAATGTAGTTTGAGGCAACTTGTGGAAGGACTTGTGGCACTCGCACTTTGAGTTAATGGCACATAAATTTAGCTCTGTTCCCATAACTTTTGATTACTGGGGTGTGGCTAAGGAGGACGCCCAAAGGCAACATTTCTTCGTCTATGCTGGTTCATTTTGGCATGGTTTGATATTTTTGTTATTCCGCTGTTGACCAGTGAACAAATCTGATGTTATCTTCATACCATGAAAGCCAGGATTGAAGTGATTATAGTGTGCCTTAAATATTATTAATATAAAGTTATTTCTGTGAACTTGTAATAATATTAGTTAAAATCTTGTAGGTGGTATTCAAATATCCTAATAGATGTATATATATTTAATTGGGTCGGAGACGTCTTCTTCAAAGCGTTATATACAACATTACAATACGTATAACTTTTTGAATGTAATTTTTTGAGAGTTGTGAGCTTTAGGCTGCCCCCAAAAAGCTTGTTTTGCAAACGCCTAAATTTCCACACTTATTTACGTGTGCAACTGCTTGCGCCACATATGTAACATTCCACCATCATCTCAAAGAAACCATAGTTGGGAGAGGAGCGCACTGTTCGTAGCACAAGCATGAAATATTCCTGTATTTTGCTGCTCGTTTCAGAGTTCCACTCGGCATCTGCTTGGCGATTGTGCTGCGAGTTGATGATCAGCGAGAAGCAGCGCACCAGGATAAATACGTCCGCCACATTACCGGTGATGCTCAGCTGCATCCAGTCAATTAGCTTGACCATTTCGAAGACCTCACTGATAATATTAATATTGGTATTATTCCTTGGCATACCCGAGACCTTGGCGAATATGGCCAGCAGAATACTCATCGCAATCTGGCGACTGAAATCATTTTTAATAATGAGCATCGTCAGGGCCCGTTGCATTTGGACGACCCTTTCCACACGCTCCATGCCCGTGCCAATTACAAATCTGTCACATAGGACAGTGCCAATATATTCGATGCAATCGGGTGGCAAATCGATAGACAGTTTGCACACGGCATCCAACAACTCCGAACGGTAACCCATGCAATCTGTGTCCAGTGGCTTATACGACTGCATTAAGATACCAAGATGATAATGATCGATCAGTTCAGCCAGTGTCAACTCCTCTATTTCAAAAGTTGCGTCAATAAAACGCTGGAATAGTTGTGCGGTGCTGTGAGCAACCAAATCAACTGATTTGATGGTTGAACTAGCCAGAAAGCTCTTCAAATCATCCTCTGTGTAGCCCAGTTGTCGGGTCTTCTTTTCGGGTTGATCCACGGCGCACTGCTCCGCAAGCATTGAACTTAATTTATCCTCCTGTTCTTGATTACTCTGATCAGTGCTCTTGCTGTTGTTGCTATAATTATTTGCTGCTGCTGAAGTTGATGGAACTTTGCTGGACCGAGTCCGAGCGCATCGAATTTCTTATTCTTTTGCGTAACCTCAAATACTAGCAAAATGATTATTTCGTTTATTATTTATACTCGTTTTAGCTTAGAAAAGCCTACCCCAAATGAGAAAACCGATTTAAGTTTCCTGTCACACTGTTAAGAGCAACTTGAATTCAAACAACACAGTTGATTCAAAGCGGCTTACCCACGAGTAATTTTTGCTATTGGCGGAATCGATTTATTTGTACACCGTCTACAAGATATTATCTAATATATGGCCATGTCCGTCTGACCGAACTTTTTATGCGCAGAACTCCGTCGGCTTTGAAGCTTTTCTGATGAAACTTGGGATATATTCATATTTTGCCTTCGGTCACTCATGTTGCCGGTGACGACCGGCTGCATTATAAATAATCGGTCAATCTAATGGAATGTAGTTTAGGTAAGTGCTTTAATAGCAACTCCAGTAGCAGCTACGCAGAGCACAAATATGCGATTGCTATATCAATAGCACTAGCTGCTTTGTGCCTTCAGCTATTGCTACAACTACAGATAGCACAATGAATATTTGCTCTTGCTGCTGCTATTACTACTGCAATGCTGACTCTGCTTTTGCTCTGATAAAGTTTGTAGTAGTATCACTAGTAGTAGTACGTACTAGGATCACTAGAAAAATATATTTGAAGCTCTTAATATGTTATAAACTTATGTTATCGGAGAACTATTCCGCTTAACTGTCATAAGAAGAAGCGGTCAAAAGATTATATTGATATCTTCATATTGATATCTCAGCAAGTTGCCAGAAATTATCATTTTAAGCAATAAGTGCAGCTCGATTGTGTTTAGTCAAAGTCTGGGCCAGTTGGTCGGCCCATTGTGCTTGCTTAAATGTTTAGCAGATTTCCATTCATGGCAAAGAATCAAAAAAGGCCTCGATTGAAATGAGGAGGCAGCTGTCGTTCCACTCGCTTTGCTCCACTGCATTCATGTCACCATGTCCTTCAACAGCTTTTTGCCCAGTTGGAGACTCAGATTGGGCAGCTTGGTTCAACCGAAGCGTTGGGGAGGGGGTGGTGGGGTGTGGGTTTGGCAACTAACGAAGTCTCCCGGCAGCAACACCTACGCACTGGCAGCCACACAATGACAACACACCACAAAACAAGTGTCGAGCAGTTAAGTTTTTGCCCTAAAAAGGATGTGCGTGCGTGTGGCTGTGTGTGGATATGTGATTTGTGTGTGTGTGTGTGTGTGTGCGGCAGTAGTTACTGTTCCAGGCACTGGTGTCAAATGCAAATCCGGATGCGGAAATGCAGGCAGCCAGAGATGAAAGGGGCGACACACACGGCAGACAGACAGCAGTTTGGACATCAGAGCTGGCCAGTCAAGCGGGCAGACAAATCAGCTTTGCTTTTGCATACATACATACATTCATACACACATGTCCACACACACACACAAACACACACATGAACTGGTCGAAAGGACAGAGGCACAGATGAGTGATTTTTCGATTATCATTTGCACGCCTTGGGTGACAAATCAAATGCTCAGCAAGTGCATTGAAGCTTGGGCCAGGTCCTCTTCTGGGTTTGCCTGGTTGGCCAATCTATTGTTGTTGGTGTCATTTTTATGATTGTTGTTCTTGTTGTTCTCTCTCTGTGGAAGTGAGTTAGTTGGCTGCCTAAGTTTACAGGTGCTTACAAGCGGAGCCATTCAATCTGAGTGCTTGAGAGCAGGTATTGTGACGTTCATTGAAAGTTTGCACGAGGGAATTTGTACCTTGAATTCTTTTCGATAACCACAACTTAGCTGGAAGATAATCATTTTCATTTACTTACTATTTTACATTAACTTTATCGTAGTTCTTAAGTGTAGATAGGAAAAGGGTATGAGATGATATCAAATTGCAAACATTCTATTCGATATCAAGTTGTATTTATAATATGATGCATTTTTGGAATTTGCCTGCCGCTTGTCATTAGAATTTAATGTTAATAAATAGACTTAACAACTACCATTTGGAAAAATAAAGTCAAAATATTATATAGATAATATGAATAAATCCCTTAACTTCTCCGAACAATATATAATTTTCAAAATATCGGAAGAGAAGCTACTTACAAATAAGATATAATTAATTCTATAGAGCTTATTTGAGACTAGAAGAGAAGTATAGGCCACAACCTAAGTGAAGGGTAGATTTTAGGTAATTTATTTGTAACACAATTTCCCTCAACTTTGCTCTTCTTCATTCTAAACTCTATTTTATATCATGTACACTAATTAATTAATTATTAATTGCAAATGATTAATTTGCGGTTTGATTAGATTTCAGTATTGGTATTTCAATATAACCCCAAGCTGGCCACACTAACTGCAACATTCAAATACCAATTTATACTTATGCATAATGCCCCTTGGGTGAATTTCAAAGACATTTAGCTCTGTTCTGTTCTGTTCTGTTATGTTCTGGTTTGCATGCTTGTAGCTTAAGCCTAAATGTACGACAGGACGTATGAGCGTTATTAATGTGCTCTGCATAAATACAAAAGCAATTTATATGTGCATTTTGACAGTACACATATGCATATGTAAATGCGACTCTTCAAGTATGTGGCGTGTGTGTGAGAGTGTGTGTTTCTGTGTGTACTGTGTTTATTTTAATTACAAGCCTAGCATTGGAATGCTCCTGTTGCTCCTGAGCCAGCTCCTGGCTAGAATTGGTCCTTCTATTGTAACGAACCATTTTAATTGTAGCATGAACGCATTCCAAGGACAATGATTTTAGCTGATGGATTCTGTTGATTGTAGGCAGAGAGACGATTGACAAATTAAATTGCTTATTGATGAGTGGGATTCAAACTCTCTACGTATAGAATGGAATTTGCATACGTCGACTGCTCTCAGGCGTTATCATCCTCGTAGTCAAAATTTCGAAAATGAAATAAGTGCATAATGGAAATTCGTGAAAGCCAATCTGGTAATAATTTAAATTGAATATTTATGCTGTGCTTGCTTAAGTGTGAGCGTGTTTGAGTGTGTATTTGTGTG
Organism: Drosophila grimshawi; assembly: GCF_018153295.1. NCBI lineage: Eukaryota > Metazoa > Arthropoda > Insecta > Diptera > Drosophilidae > Drosophila > Drosophila grimshawi. The sequence continues at coordinate 354,965 of NW_025063240.1, forward strand.
TGTTTAGTGTGTGTACAAGGGATGAGAATGAATCCACTTCATTCACAACCAACTGCAGGCATTGTGACGAGCTGTGAGGGCAGGGGAGATGAAGCGATTGCTCTGCATAGTACATTAGTTTTGAGTGCGCTGCCTATTTGCATATGTGTATTTGCCTTTTGCCAATAAATTTCTAAAATATAGACACACATACACACACACACACACACATGCCCAACATACACACACTCAAACCCAACTTCTAGCTCGTGGCGTATCAAAACTTAAACTGTCATAACACTGATGAGAGATCCATTTAAATTAGTGCTTTGTTTGTATTGCGTTAGGACCAGACAAATTTGATGAGTCTCTGTTTGTGTATCCAAGATCCACAGGACACATATACGTTCTTGTTATTTCCAATTGCCAAACTGACCAAAAACTGATGACACTCTACCTAAAATTGCATATGAACTCTGTCATGTATGAAAAGCACAACACAAATATTGGACTACAAATGACGCTGCAACAAATTACTCTAAACTATCTGAAAGTATTTTCAATTAATGCAATCTACAAGACTTTTGTAGATAAACTATTTCTAATATACACACGTGAAAGTCTATATAATAAAAATCAATGCATGTGTATAGTATAGACAAAAGTACAGACAAATGTATCTGCCTATAAATACAAACGAGCAGCAGTTGAGTCTAATCCAATAATACTCTTAAAAGTGTTGGCTAAAGGTAAGTTAAAAGGTATCACATAAAATACAGTTAAATAAGACTATTTTGTATACATTCTATATAATTCATGTGTTGCGAGTTATATCTTAAAGTGAAGACCACTTTGATGAATTCATTCATAAAAGACCCGCTTAAAAGAAGATTATTTCATAATATTCACAAGCTACAAAACCAAAGTTATTTCTATTGAAATTGACAACTAAAGCAGAATAAAGTTACCGAAGATTCCTATCAACATTATTCAACTCACATAAAAACTCAGTGGCCATTAATACACTCAGCAGCACGAAATCAATGACTAATCAATTGAAATATGCAGGAAAGCCAACACGTGCCGAGTTTCTCAGAGCCAAATTGTCAACTTATTTCAATGAGCACCTGACCCCAGCCTTTGGGGCAACTCAAATATCCATCAGCAGCTTAACACCTCGGAACCCTTAGAATCGGCTGCTGGAGCTGTTAGCTAACCAAGTTATAACTTCTGCTCCATTTACCATTGGCCCTATTAAGAATTCTAAGCAATTTCCTTATCAGCTTAAATCAAATCCTGGCCGCTAGAGATGCCGCCATGCAATAATAATTAGCATAGGGACAATGAACCGCTCAAAACTCATGGCCAACTTTATGTTCGAGTGGATGTGGAGGCACTCTAAAATTTATCATTTCCACAATTTGCTAAACCAGAGAACGTATTGCTGGCACTTATCAGCACCATCATCGTCGTCATCATCATCATCAACATCAACATCAAAATTATCATTGTCGGGTTGCTTTGTTGGCAGACGAATTCATAACTTTTGTGCATATTATTAAAATATGTAGGTCTGGACGCTGTGAATGAGTCCATCGGTGTCCTATGCTGTCCTGTCTGCGGCAATTGTTCGGCTGGAAGCAATCAAAAATGTTGATAAAATAATTTCAAATTCCATTTATATCCTTAAGGACAATTTGGCATTCACCGGTACTAATAATAATATCAACAGCACCGTCGTCGTCATCATCTTTGTTGTATTTGTTGTTGCTATTGTTGTTGCTGTTGGTGGATTCATCGATGTGGCATCATCAATGCTCGCTTTTGAACCTGTCCTGCGGCGCATTTGCTCTCGCTTCCTGGCATCGCTGGCGCTTTCGCAATTTGTCAGCAATTGAAATTCACCAAACATTTTTGAATTTGTTTGGCTGGCTACACTTTGGCCGCGATTTCAGCTTGTGCCTCGGGTTTGGGGTTTATGGTTTCATGGCTGCCCAGCAGGCACATTTTGCATTTCTCGGTGCCATTCATCGATTGCCTTGGCGTTTGTCCTCCTCTCTTTGTCGTTGGCGTAGTTGTCGTTGTTGTCGCTGTTGTCGTTGTTGTCATTGCATCTCGTTCGCTGCCGTTTGGCTGTAGCATGCCTCTTGCCTCTGTGGCAGGAACGGCACCCACTGTTTTGATTTTTATCCACAGCGTGAATATGCAAATTGGCAGTGGAACCAACGGCGACAGCCAGCAACAAGGCGAGCGACCTTCTGCAAGCTCCAATTGTTAGCTGAATTCTCAGCTCGATACTCTAAAACCTTTTTGGCCAAATGTTTTTCGGCCAATGGGAGCCAATCAAACTCACAGTCTGACAATGGAGCGAACAACATGATTTTTACCATCGGCCCAGGCATAGGCGAAGGCATTATGTGCCCCACAGCAATGTGCTCAAATTAGTGACGTTACTGAGCTTAAAAGCAATACAAATTTTGATGTTTAATCTAAATGGAAATTTTGAATTATGTTGAATTAAAGAATGGGTAAATTCGATTCAATAAATTCGTATATATAAAAAATATATAAGCTCAAATAACAAAATGTTGATATGAGACATTTTCTTTTAATTTATAATTTGGGCAGAAACAATAGCTACTCATAATTTCGACTACACACTATTTTTCCATGGAATTTGTTAACCAGATATGCCTTGTCTGTCGTTGCTTTTTGCTATATCACTGTGCTAGCCAGAAAAGACACTTCGGCTTTTAGCATATTCCACATGCTGTCTCAAGTCAGAAAAAGTACAGCGCGCTATCAAACAATTTCCAGCAGCGAGAGCAGTGAATAAAAACCAAAAAAAAAATAAAAATTCTGAAAGAATTCAATTGCATATTCAAGTTTTGCACTTGAAATTCACAGATTTGTATCGGTGCGCTCATATGAATACCCAAAGAGTTCCAGACCCGGTAGCGAACTCCACGGCACGGCTTCAGAGCCCCAGCCTCAGCTGGCAGCGTGGCAGCGTGGCAGCGTGGCAGGCAGAGCCAATCCCAGCACAAGCACGAGAAATCGAGAAACGGAAGCAGACGTGAAATCCGAAAGGAACCACAGGGTGTCTACCGTACAACAGGCGAGATAAATCTTTAGCCTTTGAACAAATGTTTGTGCATATTTGAACTTGCCAGACCAGGCAAACCAATTTTAAATTGGCAAGAGGTTAAGCCAAAAACTAACAACCAGGCGGGTGAGGTGCATAGTAAAGCATACAATCTGATGAAGGGAGAGTGGGCGAGTGGGCGGAGTATGCTTCAGTTTTCGAGGCTGCTACGTTAGTTGCATACATAATTAAGCGATATGCTATATTTGCCGGTCCTCGAATATTGTCTATACATAGTGGAATGCATTGATTTGATGAGTACTTATAATATTATAACAACGGTTGGCAAACGAACAACATGAAGCAGGTCTGAGAAGAGAAAAGTTAAGGAAAATAGCTCCTAAATTTTACAAAAATTTGAGTTTGAATAAACTAGAAATATACATTTTAATGTAAATATGTTCATGCAAGAAAAGGTTTAAACATATTATTATTATACCCCAGAAGATTTGAATTTGAGTCGTAAATTTATCGAGAATTGTGTAACGACGTCTTAGTTTTAAAGACATATGGAGGAAGAACAGAAGAACAATTGGTCGATATCAATTAACAATCGGTGGCAAGATATTCTGTCTAATCACAATAGCTACGCGTCTTATAATATTACTAAGATTTTTATAAACAAAATCTGCTACATCCAATAGCTCGAATAGGGACAATCAAACTATGGATCAGTCCTTATACAAACACCTTTTTTTATTTTTAATTAACAAAATAACTGCACAGAAGTCAATATTTACCCGGGTTTAATTACTTCCAATATTTGGGCACAAGATTTTCAAGATGAAACCACTTTATTATATACGAACAATCGGTCGGCTAATAGATTTTATAATACAATTAAGGTAGACGCCATAAGTGGAACAGTAAATGCAGAGAAAACTGTATCATACAAAAAGTCTGTCTGACAGTACATTAATTTGGTTAAACATAGATTAAATTTCGATAGAAAATTTATTTGCGATCATGAAAAGAAACTACCCACAGCGTACTTAATTTGTAAAACCGGAAAACTGTCCTTATTTTATTTATACTAATAATACGAAATACAATTTTCATTGATGAGGGAAGATTATAATTAACTCTAATGAAGCAATATTGCTGCTGTACGAGTTAATAATGCTCAAAAATATTTCGTGTGCCAATGAAGTGTTTTTGATATAATTGACTTATTAGATTTTATTATGTGTTTAAGCCTTTACACATTTTGTTATGATATTAAGGGTAATTAAAATACCTTTCCAATAAGCTACGAATGAATAGCAGTTTGGGTTGTGCTAATGATACCAAAGGCTTATTTAGTTATCTCTTACTAGGTGTTGTTCGTTTTATTTTATCCGGTAAAACCCAATTAAGTAGCTTCTTTGATTGCCATGGCTTTTCAGTATTCAGCTCAAATTAGCCGTTAATGGGAATCCTTTTCATGGACACATTTGTACTCCCCTGTTGTTTATTGGTTAAAGCATGCATGTATGTATGGATATACGAGTATGTGTGTGTGTGTGTGGCTGTGCTCGGACAGCTCGTTAAATTTCATTCACTTTGCTACGAAGGGACACAAAAATTGGCATAAAATGAGCTTTTTGTGTGCCAGAGAAAAGCCAAAAAAGAAAATGGTAAGCACATATGACCACGTTTCCTGTCCTGACATTGATGTTGCCGTTGTCACAGTCGCCATCGTCGTCGTCGTCATCGTCGTCATCGTCGTCGATATCTTCGTCATGCTCCGGCAGCATCATCATCATCATCGTAGTCATCATTAACAGTCAATCGAGTGAGCTCTTTTACTCGTTTGCCATTGACAAGGCCAAAAGAGTGGACACTGCCCGGATATCTGCCCGTTCGACAGCGTCCAATAATTCGCAGCTGTTGGACATACGGGAGATTGGCGCACATATGCAACTAATTGATATTATATGAATAATATGTTAAATACAAATGGGATGCAGATGCGATGATGAAAACAATGACAGCAGAAACCAATTGCCATTATATATGTGTAATCAAAATAATGAAAAAGAATTTTGTATAAGAGCCAATGGATTCGCCATAAAGCAGTAAGGGAAAAGAGCATTATAAAGATAAAAATGGGAATTTGCCTTACACATCGTAAATATAAATATCGTACATATACGAACATTGAAATAAATGGCATTCCTCATAAACAAGAGACTGACGGTTGATCATTGTACGGATGAAGCCAATAGTAGTGCTTTGTGATAAATAATCGGAAAATTATAATAAATTGGTTTGTGAAGTTTTTCCGTTTTCCATCCAATCAAGTCTAAAATCATTTTCAAATATCTAAAGAACAATTCATTGGGCTGACCATTTTCCATTAAGGTGTAAATACTTTGCTTTAAATTTTCTTAATTTTACATTTTAGTTTGAATTTAATATCATATAATTTGTAACTTTAAATTTCATTTTTACTTTTTAAAAACTGTGCACGTTCTTAGGCGACCTTAAAAAAATAAATTAGTAAAGGAAAAGATTCAACATTTGTTGGTTATTCAACAAGACTCTAAAATATCATGTCTTGCCAGGGCTTTTAAGGTAGAGTCCACCTAATTTGCATACTCCACTGTGTGACTGGCATTGTAAGGTTAGCAGTGGAGCAACCTTAAAAGTGCATTTACTGTAACTCCGCCACTTTGGCCACGTTAAATGCCAATTAGTTGCCATTTAGGAAACTTGGCACTCAGTTGCAGGCGAAAAGGCGCAAAGGCGAGCAGCCCCATGGTCCATGCTCATTAACAATGCCAATTGGAAAAGTCTTGCCCAATTCAAATCCAAATCCAAATCCAAATGCAAATCCAATCGGGCTACAATGACGCGTCTAATTAGTCAGGTTGAGTTGCGCCCCGACGGACAACGAAAATCCCAGGCACGTTTCAGTCGCCCAGTCGCTCAGTGGCCCAGTCGCCCAGTCGCTTGTCCAGTGTTACAAGGCTGCACACCCCGCTGTGGCACTCCGAGTGTTGTCGGCATTATAAAATATTTTCTCGGTGTAGCGTTCACATCGAGTGGGGAATTAAACAAATTTATTTGGCACATCGAGCAGCGACCCGGCAACAGCGTAACTTTATTTTGGACAATAAGACGAGACGGTGACTCTGTTCCCTTCTACAACATTGCCAGCCTGCACAGAGCCAGTCCAGTCCTTGGCTGGCTTCAATTTATTAACACTTTTCTCGCTCGTGTTTCAATTCCCGGTCGGTGACGTTGACTGCGTGACTGCTTCGCTGTGCCTGCAGTTGACCCGTCGCCTTCAGACATTAGATAACAATTCTCTTCCGCTTAAATGCAGCCAAATCCTTGTCGCGTCGGCCTAAAAGTAGTTGACGGACGGACTAACGTCAATTTTCCAATTTTTAGCATGCGAATGCAGCACGAATGCCGAGTCCAGCTGCAGTCCGAATTAGACGAACGTTGCCCGTTTTTAATTAAAAAGGTCAGAGCGGGTTCAATTTATGCTGATGTCGCAACGAACTAGCAGCGACTAGCAGCCTATTTGCAATTGAGAGAAAGACGTTTTAGCTACCTCAGCAACAGCAGCAGCAACAGCAGCAGCAACAGCAGCAGCAACAGCAGCAGCAACAGCAACAGCAACAGCGGCAGCAGCAGCCCCATAGAGTTGTCCGATACTTACCCACTCTAAGTGCAGCTCCAGTTGGAATTATTGTAGCTCGCTGACAGTTCCCTGTTCTGACACTTTGACAAATGCTGTTGCCCGCCACAAATCGTTAATCTCAATACACAAGGCCCACAACAATTGGCTGGCCAATTAAGCAGGCAACTACACACAAGAGATGAGCTCAAGTCCAATGTAGAACTCATCCTCTAAAATGAATCAAAAATTACATTTGCTATATTTTAAGGTTAAAATTATTTGGGGCGAAACAAAAGTAAACTTAGTAATGTGACACCATTTTATTTAATTAGCATTACTTAGCAACATCTTGTCTAATAAAGATAATAATCGAATAATCGAAGTCTTAAGAGATATATCTTCGCAGCTGTGTTTTAATCGTTGTATGGGCTCTCATCTCTAACTACTCCAAAATGCAACCAACTGCTGCGAGGAACTGGTCTTTGTGTTACGGTCGCTTTGCATTTGTTTGGCTGGTTCCGGCCCGTTGCCTGGCAATTGACATGATGATTTCGGGTACAAATTTTCAGTTCGATGTTGTGGTCAGCAGTTGGAGGAGCAGCAGCAGTGAGCAGGGAGGAGGGATTGACGCCGATGTGCCGTGGGTTTCATTCATACATTGGTCGGGTGCATGTTTTGCTCACGTAATTGACAACAACAATTGACAATCGCCTCCAATGGCAATGCCTCGATGGTTTTGCTTATGCTCCTGTTTGCACTGTTGTTGTTATTGCTGCTGCTGCTGTTAATATTGTTGCTGGTGTTGTTGGCCTGTCATTATCCTGGAGCACACCGTAACAAAAAGAATTGCCGTGTGGTGTGTGCCTTTTGCCAGCCGTCTGTTGACCACCTGCGGTGCTAAAACTAAACATTTTCAGCATTCACATTGTTGTTGCTGATGTTGTTGCTGTTGCTGTTGCTTTTTCTGTTAGTGTCGTCTGTAAAATATGTTGCGCCATGTTGACTGCGACATGCAACTCAGCAATTGCCAGCCAGCCATTCAATTGCATTATTTATTAATCGAATGCTGTTGACACTGCACCACTTGCCAAAACATTCAAAACATACAAAACATTTAGCGCAGCATACGTTGATTTTAACAGCGGCTAGTACACAACCGAGATTATCAAATACCTGCGAGCTTTTCCTCAAATATTAAAACAGAAAACTTTTTTCGGTGGCAGCTTCGAAAAGCTAATTTCCATTAGTTGGTAAGTTTCTATTTCACTGGATATAATCCTAGTCTCATTTAGAGATTAAAAACCGAGTTTAAGGTATATGAAAAATAGAAAATCGCTTGCCCTGAAGCCAGCGACAAATATATTCAGATTTTATTTATTTATTTATTGCAAACTATATAAATCTTAACATTAAAAAACATTTTATATTAATTAAATGCTCAGCGCAGTTTTTACTGATTTATCAGAATAATTTATAAGCGGGTAGATTTTAAATACAGAATTTGTAGATAACAATATTAAAACATATTTAAGCATTATAATTTCAAAATGTTATTATGTTAATGATGATTGTTTTTTATGAGTCTTAAACAGCCTTATAAATTGTATATTTAGAATAAATGTCATTTAAGCTATGCATTTTTTGTGTGTTTTGTGATGTGAGTAGCTGAGAGTACAAAATATATCTTTATTACTTATTTTCTCTATGTGAATACAGTAATCTCATACAACGATTGATAATGCAAGCAAATATTCTGATTGCATTCGCTAAATATTTTATAACATATGCAATAAAGCATGCCGCGACACGACCGCTTTAAGCCAAAACCAACAAAGAGGTTTTTATTGTAATGAATTCGAATGGGTCATAAAAAGAGGCTTCACCGCCTGCCCCGGACCGACGTTGAACACATTCCAAATTCGGTAGCCCCATCGGCAAAAATATGAATATCCATTCAATCAAGCAGCAAAAACAAGAACCATATCTGGTAAAAATATGTCCGGTCATTAATATCGATGGATTACATGCGTCGAGTATTTACGGATATGTCCGTTGTGCCTTAAAAAAAAAGGAAAACAAATCGCAGGCAGATGCAACATAATCAGACTAGCGAATATTAGATGCTCTTTAAATTGTAATCTGTTTTCATTTAAGTAATAAATAGCTTCGTTAAGCGCAAATTATATTAAATGTAGCTCAATCCCTGTTAAACTATAACCTTAAAACTGTACATAACCAAGTTGGTAACAAACTTGCTTTAAGAACACAACAGTTTTATATAAATAAATATACCGAAATATTATTCTTTGCAGTAACACCAAGATTTCAAAACAATATGGAAATGAGAATTTCATTCTTTAATTTTGTATGTCCAATCGTATCAGAATTTTAATATCGTTTGTTCTTAATATGAGTGCAAAAGTTTCTACACCCTACAGTTGAATACTGTGAATTTTAAAGCCGATCTCCTTTACAGATGGTGACTGTGTGGTAGGTGCGGGTAGAAAGGAAGGGAAGGATTTAGTATCTGCGACAAAATCACCTCAATTAATTTAATTAGTCTGCGGTTGTTGTGCATTTAGCAGCCGGCGCACGATTCCCAGCTGCCCGGTACCCAGTTCGTTCTGATTGATATTCTTTTATTTTGGCGACTGCTGACTCCAAAAGTTTTAATGCGCCCCACATCGATAAAGGTGGAGAAAGGAGGGGGTGGCGTTGGGAGCTGCAGGGACCAAATCGAGTGCACAGCATGACGAACCGCGATGCCCAAACTGACCGCCGCCAATGATTAATGCGTGTACCCCGTTGCTCGCTGGACTGGGTTTATGAAAATCAGTGATAAACGTTTGATAAACGATATTGAACAGCGAGTGACATTTGACAGTTGGAAATGCAGTCCCAAAACGAGACGTGCTGGGATCATTGCCTACCCGACATCATCTTCATCGCACGTACATAATTAATGCTGCCCTATGCTCCATGAAAGCACTTCACTCAGTTTTATGGCATTTATGGCTTACAATTTTTCGATTTTTAGTTGAAGCTTTAAAGTATCCGAAATCGTATTCTTGCTGAGATTTTTATTACATCGCCATTCAAGCTTCGATTGTATTTTTTATTTAAAAATGTAAACAAGTCCATTGATTCCCGGGGTCAGCGGGCAGCTGGCATTTCTTGTTGTCCAATGGCTCTGCACTCTGTTTGCTTTTGTTTGATATTGAATTTCAATTTGTTATTGGCCTGGGAGTGCAGTTTCCACGTCTTTGAAATTGATATAGAAAATCAATAAAAATTTGAATAAGAAAATCTACAGTTAAATTTTAAGGTGCTCGTTCCACGCTGTTATAAAATAATTTCTTTATATTACAATTTATTTGCCGTACAAATAGATTGCGTTTGATAGTTATTGGTATTTTTCTTTGTTCTTAAGATTATTGTTTAAGGCACTAGTCCCATTTTTTAAATATATAAATATATATAGACAATAAATGTTGGGAATTAAGATTTTGTGTGTGATAATTAATACTTTAATTATTTTATACGCATTTCAATTATTGAATAAAATTCAGTACTTATGTAGACAAAATAACTATTCTTATAATTAAAGTGTAAAACAGGCTTTCAAAATATTCATGCAATAACAAGTATCTTAGAGATAGAAAATAGAAATAGTTAATTTATATACTAACTAAATTCCCCCTTATGATAATCCAAAAAGTGATGTTCCTAATCCACAAACTCGCACCACGAAACCTGTCGATGGAAAGCGGTTCGAAAATATTTCTTTAGTAAATTGATTTTCAATTTGTATTCACAATTTGGACCAGAACAGCGCAATATGCCGAAAACACTCTAAATGAAATTTTCATCTCGATGACACATCGGCGTGAAACTTTGAAATGCTCTTGCTTTGCATTTTAAATTCAAATTGAAATCATTTAATTGTGTTGTGTTTTCTCTTCCGGCGTATGTGCATATTTATGTGAATACTTTTGTATCAGCTTTCAACTTTGACAAATCATTTCCAGTTACAGTTTCCTCTCGAGCAGCAGATACAAAAATTAACGTTTATCATTTTTATTACGGTATACGTTGCACTAAAAATGCAAATGTTATTTATCTTCGAAGTTGGAGCATGCCCGTCTGCATCATAGAGACATTACTTGACCTCTTTCATTAGATCTGTTTCCCATATACATATACGAGTAAATATATATATGTAAATATATTGAAGACATATGTGAATACCGCCACAGTTTTATTTACTTTTTCAATTTGAATTTTTTTTCGCTCTTGCGGTTGATTATTCATTTTGATTTATTTTAATTCGTAATAAATTACAACTTTCAACTGTGGTTACCAATATTTATGCCTGTAGGGCAGCATCAGGTGCTCAACCTCTCTATTTGGATGGGCTTCAACCTATTCAAAACGGGCGGAGCATCGCCTGATGATTTTTCAATGTTAATGTGCTAAACGAAAAAATAAAAGTGAGAGTCTATCGAAAATGAATTATGAAATGTGTGTCAAGAGTTGAGAGTTATTATTGAAATACGAGCACATCGAATTCGAATTCCCGCTTGGCCCCACAGCGCAAATGTTGATTGTCACTGCCAATGGCATCGCTCGATGCAATATGGGAAAGCTTTCAGCAATATGATATACGATTGGGCTATAAATATTACGGGCAGTTAAGGTGTCGTGCACAGTAGCTGGTTCAATTTACCATTTGCTCTGCTCTTGTGGTTAGTCCAACTAGTATCATATGAGTAAGCCGCTTTCCATGGCCATAGGCTTAGAATCATTAGTAATGATGTATAGAAAGCAAATCAGTTAATTAACTCCGACAAAACATATTATGTTAAGGTATTCAAAGGATTTGAAATGTACCTACTAATACAACTTATACTACAAATTATACTTCAAACAATAAACTTGATCAGTTACATGTAGTCAAAACGAATGCAAAATTAGACAAAAACATCCTTTGATTTATAACTGGTGCACTTCAAATCTATAAAAATATGCCAAATATATAGTATTTTGGTGGCTGTCACTGTCAGTTGGAAAGTCAAAACATTTCAATTTATAATTACGAAAGCAAACATAATCCATATGCTGTTCATAACAAACATGTTCATATTACAAGAATTGATTAAAACTGATTGTTGCTCAGTTTTGGGGCAGCTGCATCATTAGAATTGCAAATGCATAATGCACAAATTTTTGAATTTCTGAAACACTAATGCGACAATAGACCAAATTTATGGCGAAACGCAATCCAAGCTCGAAGTCAAGTGCCGTTCACACAATTTAGTGGCATTAGATGTCCGAATCTATCAAAGCTCATCCAAATCCACCCACAATTACGCAACTCACACCCAGATCGCCAGAGGCGTGCGTCAAGCGTGAATTATGACAATGTGTTTTCCAAAAATAAACATCAAATTGGAGGGGGAAGAGTGAAAGCTAGCGATAAGGCCGTGACATGGGCTCTACATGTCCATAATTTCTGCAAAAGCAACAAAAATAAAAAAGTGTGTCTGCATAAATTTCGAATCAAAACACTGGCCAGCACGAACAAAAAAATAATAATAAAAAAAAACTAAATTAGTTAATTAATGCAGCACAAACACAGAATCTGAGCAGAACTGGACGCGGGTCGTCATCAATCATGGGCGAACCTCGATCTTCAGTCTACTGTGGCGGCTCAATTGTTGTGTGTCAAAAGTTTTGGATTAAAAATAATTTGAGGGTTGCTACGGGAAACGAACGCTGCTTTCGCTTTCAGACACGGCCCGATTGACGTTCAAAATTGCCCAAGGGGAAGAAATATTCAGCAATTATATACCCACATATGTGACAGGTAAAGTGATTAAGCGCCTGGCTACAACAAAATATTCTCTATAAATACCAACGGTGAAGTAAATTGTGGGCAGTGAAAGATGCCAACTTCAAAAACCACAATGTATCACATTTCGCGCTTTGAGGTTTTTTCAATTTATTTTATCTATTTATTTTTATATTTTGATTGAGAATATACTGCTAAGCCGAAGGCAAACAGCAAACTTCCATTAGTCGACAAAGTATTCCAAACAAATGTGAGAAATAAAATTAAATTGCGCTATGCCGATATCTATATGCTCTTCCCAAGACGCGCTGGATATTATTATATTACTTGATGATCATATATTTAATTTCCAATGCATTGCTTTTCTCAAATTGTACTGTCTCACAACTTTTTTTTTTATTTTTTCCAAATTTTTTACTCGCAATGTTTTTATGTGATGAGAATGAATACCAATATGCTTTGAGTTTATTTGGGTATCTAAAATTCTCATCTCTGATTGACATTTTTAAACGTCTGTTGCCTCCGCGGATTCGGTTTCGCAACACATTCGAGAAACACCTTTCGTCCCACTCATTTGTTGGATTCCCCTGATGGGGGAGGACGTCTATTTCGGACAGGTGCACAGAGTATTTGTTTGGCTAATGTGGAGGCATTTGGGATTTGCATAAAGCCTACCAAAGGAAATGAAAAACTCTCTGTGCATTTTTAATTAATTAATTAATGTGAGTCTCATTTGTGTCGCTAGTGCCAATAACGAGGCTATCAACGTCGGCGTTACTCTTATTATCATTCCCCATTCAAATCAACGTGATGATGATCGGACGGAGCAAAACGCAAATATTTGTACTTGGTTTGTGTTCTCGTTGGGCTTTGCTGCTATGCTGCTGTGTTTGCATATGCATGAACTTAATTTTAATTAATATTTTATTATCTTAATTATGCATCGCACCTTGCCACGTCCACGTCCACGTCCACGTTCGCGACCGATTCCGAGTCCGAGTCCGAGTCCGTCCGAGAGCTGCGCCCTCTTGTCGCCAGTTTAGTTTTCGACCTTTTGCTTAACAAATTATGGCCATAAATAAAGTAAACGAGTTAAAAGTGGTTTTGCGTGTAGACAGCTAACACGGACATAGACACAGGCTCGAACCCCGAGCCTCCCCGGCTGCCAGCCTGTTGTCTCTGCCCCTCTCCTTGTCTCCCTCTCTATCTACCTCCCCTGTCTGCTTTCGGTCTAGCCACAGTCTGGCGACGCTTGGCTAATGTCATTTTCATATTGGCCGCTATTTTTCTAACCTCTTTGCAAAGGGTTAATTCTTTGACAAATGTGCAGAGTGCACTGCGTACAATTTTATTTGTACACATTTCTGTTGCCTTTCCTATTGTGGTGTTTTGGTTAATTTGGGCTGATTTATTGCGTTTTATTAGTGGCGCTAATTGGCTTTAAGTTGTCAGCTGAAAACGTTAGTTTAATTCAGAGCAGGTGGCAAGTCTCTTTCGTTGCTTCGAAAAGATCTTAGATAAAAAGACTTTGCATAGATGTAATCAAATTATATTTCTGAATATCAATAAACAATTCGAAAAGGAATATCAATTTTTGTCAGTGGATAAAAGTAAGTTAAATATGTATTTGTTTATATTCTAAAACAATTTTAATTATTAGAATTAAACATAGAAATCTTAAAGATAGTTATATAGATATGTAGAGCTTGGGTAACATTTGAGTTACAGATATTATAGATGATGTGCTGGTTCTCGTATTCCATGCGAAACTTGAGTCTGTTTTACGACTTCTGTCCACACAAAATACAAATATATTGGAAATTCTCGGTTAGAGCACCCTTATTATTAAATGCTAAGTTTTGTATTTGTAACTTATAACGACAATTCTCCTTCTTCCTTGCCAATTAATTAAGTTTGTTTTTTGCCAAACCTTTCTTCAAAATTCCAGACATTCTTCTTCGATATTTCCTACAAAAATATTTCATATTTTGAGCCGTTGCCGCCCAATTAAATTTTGCGGTTGTGACCAAACAAAAATATTTGGCCAGCATCAAAAAGCTGGTGACGCGTAGGTTGACAATGATGTTGCCGCCTCTTTAACGCAAATTCCGTAAAAGCAGTCAGCAGTCAGTATTGAGTATTGTCACCGTGGAGCATTATAGTTGCCGTTCAGATCCTGGCCCCTGTGCTCTATAGTCGGCTTAGAAAAACATGAACAATTTAAACAAGGCGAATACGAAGCCCGACATTGTAGCTGTGTGTTGTCTGCTACAAAAATTGCAAGTGACAGGCAATTCATCATTCATTCGGTTTTCGAGTTGACTGACTGCCTGCCTGCTATCCTGCCTGGTCTGACTCGTCGGTCAGTCTGTCGAGTGGGCGGAGTTCCCTGTTCCCTGTTGGCTGGCAATGATTCCTTTTTTGTCTGCGTCAAAAGCAATTTTATGCCGGCAACTTAAAGCATTGCCATTGCTTTGACAATTTCATGCATTTAAAGGTTACTCATGCTGGCCTAAACCTGAACCACAGTGGGTGAACTTGAAAAGTTATAGTTTACTTGTTAGATAATAAATTATCTATGAGGATTTTGTACGTATTTGAAGTTAAACATGCAGAAATTGAATTAAAGTTAGTAATTCATTGATTTGCACCACTGTGCAACGCCTAGTGTTAGTCTTTAGGAATTTAAAATTGTTTTAATGCGTGCGCTGCGCATCTGACAGCCACACACCACACCCATGAGATGATGTCGTCAAAGTGCCAGCCTAGAGCTTTAGGTCCCGGGTCGCAGTTACGAGTATCCAGCGAATTTCAGTTGCACTTCAAGGATCAATCAATTTTTTAGCACGACTCCTGCTGATGAAGTGCCGCCGCTGTGAGCTGCAAACTGCGAGTTGCCTGTTTAATATGCAGCGAGTAGCATCGCCAAGCTCGTCGAGCAAACTGCACCAATTTGGAGCTGGCCATTGGAAGTGGCTACGAGTTGGTAGGTTATAGTATTTGGCTGACTCTGCTCTGGCTGCATGATGCATTTCATCGCGCAGCGGTGCAGTTCATAAATTTTTAAACGTTCGCCTGCAAAACAAACAAGCTGCCAGCTCCAGCTCGGTAATTTATTCATTGCAACGAAGACACACGCATGTAATCAATTTTTATTTTAGAATTAGCCTCACCGCACGAGTTGGTGGCTGCCAGCCAAGGCAGGTGCAAAAGTTCCTTTGCTCTATTATAATTGGATTACAAACAGTTTCAGTTCAGTTCAGTTCGGTTCTGTTCTGTTCTGTTCTGTTCTCTGGGCTGAGTTCTTTTCGGCAAGGACCTCGCACACTGCGTACATTAAACTGGTGAGTACTGGCCGCATCTTATTCAGGTTGTTGTGTCTGGTCCGGTCTAGGCTTGGGACTGGGTATGGGTCTGGGTCTGGGACTGGGTCTGGGACTGGGTCTGGGACTGGGTCTGGGAATGTGTGGACTTGTCTGGGCTGCTGGTGTGGCATTTTTAACGAGCGCATCGCATCGTCTGAGCTGCAGTCATTTACAGTCTCTGTTGGGGCGGCTGCTTTTAAATGACAACGGGGCCCGGAGCCCCAAAAAGAGGAAGACTGGGGAATTGTTGGTGCTGGTGCTGTTGTTGCATGGGGCATACTGCGTGTGGCAGTTGAGACAGTTGAGGCAGTTTTGAGTGCGCCATAAAACGGTTAAAAGCGACGCAGTTCTTGAGCTTTAAGTGCAGCTGCGTCAATTGAGGCAGCTTAATGCTGCTTCCTCTGGCCATTTTTAGCTCATTGTGTTAATCCTCTGCTTAACCTTGAACTCCAGCTGCCAGTGTATCATATTGTGTATAGTAAAGATAATGTGAGGTTATGGAATTCTCACGTATGTAATCAAACTAATTTTAATTTTTTGTTATACATTTCTTAAAGACTATTTGGTATCCTTGGAGAAAACACATTCAAATGGTAAAGCAAAGTGGAGTCTGCACCCAATCAAAAGAGGTCTGCTCCATTTTTATGTATCAGACTCGAATTTAATTTTTTGTAATTTAATTAAATCTTTTTAACTATCTGATTATTTAACTGATAGTAAAATAATTGGTTAGTGCTTATAATTGCGTAGTAAGATTGTTTGGGTTACAGTAACTCAATACAAATATTTCATTTTGCTAGTTTTGACTTTTTAATTTAAGTCCAGCACATTATGTGTATTACCAAGTTATTATTATTGATATGCAGTTAGATTTAGGTGAATGGTATGAATGAGCAGCTGGTGAAGTTCTTAGTGTCATTGAGAGTTAAATCTTTGCAGAATTGGTTTCGATTGTGTAGTGTATTCGAGGAGAAATCTCCGACCGCATTAGTTACATAAATATATTCCGAGTGTCTGTCTCCCGAAAAAAGTCAATATACTTTTCCATTTCCGACCAAATAAGAACGCTTTGAAGCAGCAACTGACTGCAACAACCATAGTCTATAACAGTCTAGTTGTTTTGACCTAGCTTCTAGTAGAAAAGCAGCTTTGATCCGCTTGTCTTAACATTTGCTACAATGTTCCTGTACATAACAAGGCAAATTCGCAAAGCGATCGCTAAGGGAAGCAAACCGGTATACTGTGCTCTCTATGGACACGAAAAAGAGACTACCCCTTGGATACGGCGATTGCGAATCGCGGCCAGCTTCGTGCTTGGTGTTTTGCTGGCATATTTGATGTGGCTGCTCATTTCGGTCAATATTAATGTAAGCAAACTTTACGGCCACATTGTGGGAGAGGGCAAGGTGACAGTGGTGTTCCTGCTGCTCAACGGAGTCCTATATGTGATCAGCCCCACTGCTCGTGCGGTGACCCTGCTGATATTTGTGGGGCTGCTGGGCCGGGCTGGTCGTCGCTATTTCCGTGCGGTTGCCTTTGCGTTGATCATTGCCGGCCCCATTGATAACCTGGTGCGAAATGCGGGTGAGGTGGCTCGAGTGTTTGCCTGTACCACGGAGCTAACCTACAATCTGACGAAGACACGCTTCGATCTGATGGCCAGGCCCTTTACGAACACGCTGCAGTACATGGCCGATGACTTAATCGAAATACAAGGCAATTTCAAGCAGCTACAGGACATTCTGAACGATCTCAAGTACGCCGTGAAGCACTCGGACATTGAGGATGATAAATTTGGTAACAATAAGCCCCGACGAGCTGCGAATATGTCTGTTGAGGAATCCAATAGTACCAGCTCCAATGCGCAGCTGCCCAAAGCGGCCGATGTGCAGAGCCAGTTTTTGCGCAATTTGCGTAATCGCTGCAAGCATCAGCTGCGCAGTGGACATAAGGTTTGCCAGGAGGTATTCCTACAAGGCTATCGCAAGTGTAGCTCCAATTTTCCAGACTGGCTGGCAAGCGCCATATGCTGGCCCTATCGGGTCGATATTATATGCAAGGTCAATATGTTTGGCAATCCCGATAAAATCTGTGACGCCTCCAAGGTAAATTGAGACCTTAAATGATATAAGATACCTTAGAGCCAATTTTACATCTCTTACTTAGGTGGTGCCGGCTAATTTTGGCAGAACATATGTTAAGATGCTGCAAGCGGAGCATGAACTCTTCGAGAATAGCACGAATATCGAGATAACATATCAGGTACAAAACATATCAACATCAGCTCAATTGCAAAGTGCACAGGCAACGGCCGAGGAGGTTATCGCGGAGTTTGAGCGCAAACGGCGCACATTTAAGTGGGTCATGATGATTATTGAGAAGATTTTATGCCTAATGATCTTGGGCGTGTTGTATGCATCCTTCGAATACCATTATCGATATCGTGTCAATATTGAATTCGATAACTTCTACATCACGGACTATTTCGAGCATGTAGACGCTCGCCGCAAGGACGCCAAATTGCGCTCACTTTTACCACTGCACAACCACGAGAAATCCCGGCTTGTGAATGTCAATCGAATATGCAGCCACAAGCAGGAGCAGGCCAACTATATTTGCTTGTACATGTTACAGTTCTCGCTAGAGGTTGTTACCGCTGGCTTGTTTCTGTTGCTGGACCACATGGTTGTGACTCTACTGACCATCATACACCGACGATCATTGATCACTTACCATCAGGAGGGTGAGCACGAAGTTCGCTTTCGCGTGAGTATAAAGATAGGCAGCTCCTAAATTCAAGCATCACACACTCAGAAAGAAAGCCACATATTAGTAAGTAGCCCTCAAAATAAATAAAGCTCTTAGAAATTGTTTCGAAAAATTAGGAACAAAATTTCTAAAATTTAGAAAGACAATCGCTAATTCGCCAATCACAAAAATATTAGAAATCGTTAGTCCATTTACATTTAGTTTATGAATGTATGTGAAATCTTTTTCCATATAGTCAATTTTCACAAATGTTTAATAATAATACAGATAGCAAAAAAGGTAATGTTAGAATCAGAAACTGCGCTTTCTAAAGTTTAGAAATGCAGAACATTGTTTTTAGAATGTGACAACTACAAATTTTAGAAATGTACTTTCTGAATACTAGGGTTACTAACAATTGGCGCCAAAATTAAGTCGATTTTCTAAAACTTAACTTTTTTATGATTGTACAATATCATTTCCAATTAACCTCTCAGATAAATGGCACTGGCCTGATGGCTCGTCTGCTGCGCACCACAATGAAAAACTTCAATATACACGAACGTGTCTCCACCTCGTTGAGCAACGAAGCTTGTCTGCCAGTGGCTCATGTATTGCCAAGCAGCTTTTACTTTAAGCTGATTCTCCTATATCTGGCCATCGTTTTGCTGATCTTCCAGAGTGCCGCCTTCATGGGATTGCGTCGCGTCATTTGCAGCTACTTCTACTACAAGCGGGAGAAGCAACGCATCCTCTTTCTATACAGCAGCATATTGCGCAAACGGAATTCCATTGTCGACGAGATGCATATTCGGGCCGAGGAGAATATGGCCTTGCGCCACGTCCAGGGTGAGGTCAACATATTGTTTGTGCTGCGTATGTCCTATCCCAATAAATTTGGCTGGCTGCGAAATTACAATGTTGCAAAGCGGAAATGTCTCACCTGCAATGCTCTGGAAGATAGTAAATTTGTCTACTGTCCAAGATGCGGCTTTCCATTCTGCTGGGAGTGCAGTCGGGACATGAAGAGGATGTGCGTCAACTGCGAGGAGCTTCTGCCCATTGATGCGACAACTGACAAAGCTATCACAAGCGATGAGACCAGTGTGGATGTGTATACCTATCGAAAGGAAAAGTAGCTTTACTCTTATCAACTTGAGAATACTCCTCTCTCGTTAATATAATAATATAATGTAAATAATAAACATTAGCATCTATAAGTCGGTCTGATTAAGTCGGTCTGATTGGACCACTGAGTCTTGTAGCTTTCATAGCAGCTGTCGGTCTAACACCAACTCTTGTTTATTCATCTTGAGTCTTTTTACAATAAATAATTAAGTGCAACTTCAAGTTCAAGTGTAACTATTATATTTTAGTGATATTATTATTACACATTGTTATAAATAATCAAGTGCAAGTTCAAGTGAAGGTAATCTTGGCCCTTGCACGCTTTGCGGTATACAAACATATTATTTTGTTTTGTGTATATTCCCAGCATTTACAACTTGTTTCAATCTTTCCACTTGTAATAGGATCTGTGCAGTAATTGTCCATTTTCCAGTCTGCAGCACTTAATTCCCAGTAGTTTTTAAGTTCGCTCAGTCCAATGCTCTCGATTCGAGTGTCTTGAAATTGGCCTGCAGCCCTGTCTGCTATTTTGTCTGCCATTTGGCAACAGTTCGTCAGACATCCGTTAAGGAATTGGGGGCGAACCTTTTTGTCTGCTGCTGGCTTGTGCTGAAGCTCTGTGCCTAATATAATTATGCACATGTCTCGGGTTCGGCAAAAGTTGTTGTTCGCCTTATCCTTAGACAAACTTTAGCCAGGCATTAAGCAGAACCCCTCCTGATTCGATTATCTCTGCAGAAATTTCAACACTACGCCATGCAGCCGGATTAAGTTGCAAAATTGTTAATTAAAAATAATAAAAACGCTAATTGAAGAAATGCCTACAGCTGGAAGAGTCAGCAACGGCTTTCGCACAGTGGTGTATAATGGGCAGAAAAGTTTTTTGGGAGCCCAGCAAAATTGTGTAGACTTTGCTGTGTAGGTGAGGAGTGTCTGAGATGCTTTGGGGCACTTGCTAAAACAGTTGCAACTCGCGGCAACAGCAACAGCAACAACGAAGGGGCCAGACGAAATCGTCTTTGTTTTAATATTCATGCGGGCCGCACTCGTGCATGTAGTTTTGTGGGCGTGGCCACCTTGTGCTTACAATAAAATAATTATGCAAACAAAAGCAGCAGTGAAAGAGTCGCAAACACCGGCATAGCTGCCAGTTGGAGGCGAGACCGCAGCCACAGACATCTGCGTCTGGGTTTTCTGTTGCCGCGTCTTCCACTGAAATTTCACACATTTCGCCAACGCCTCAAACCTAAAAAAATATAAATAAAAAAAGATATATATATATATATATATCTAGAGAGACAGAAAACCAAAAAATATGCGCGAATTTTCTTACGAAAAGCAAATACCTAAGCGACAACGTCGAGACTCGTGAAAATCCAAGGCAAGCTGCCAGCTCCCCTCTTTTCCTGTTCCAGTCTTCAGTCTCTGCTTATTTTTTTTATTTTTTTTTTTGTGGGCATGCCGTGTGCGAAGGTGATTATTTGACGTTCACACCTTGTCCGCCAGTTCATAGGACTTGGACAGTCATTGGGACTGGGCGAGGTCGTCTCTTGTCTCTCGTCTCTTAGCACCGTCTCCATTGTTGGCGGTTGTTGTGATCAGCCACAATAGTGACAGGTGTGACAGTGCACCGACAGTTCGGCGAGGGGAGGGTGAGGCTGCATGCCCAGTTTTGTGGTGCAACAGGGCGACTATGAAGATGTAAACTAGACGAGACGACGATGAAAAGTCTAAAGCAAAAAAAGAAAATTATTTCGTAGAAATGCTCCAGCCGAGCAGCTGGTTAGACGAACGAGGACCACAAAAGGCAACCAGGCTTTAGTAGAATATAAAATACTCTCTCTTGGAATTAGACATTTCTAATTGGGTAACTTAATTCTTAATGATTGTTGCAATTATTTGTACTTTCAAGTACTTTGCACTTCTCACGTTAAACTTAAGCTAATTAGAAGCTTATTCAACACATTGTGGTAATATAAATACAAACAAAACTTTTTCAAATGATTTGAATATTAAACCTTATTTCATACTTCTCTTCCGTGAAAAAAAGCTATAAAATGTTTCGTGATTACAGAGCAACAAAACAGGCATTAACAGAAAAAGGGAGGTGAAATATTTTTACTTTGACACGAATAGAAATATGCCAAAGTATTGAAAAAATAATCGCATCGAGTCTCTCAACTGCAACTTATCATGCGCTCAACTTGGCGTTGATAATGATGATGACGATGATGATGATGGTTGTGGTTGGTCGGTTGCGCAGTTCGCAAATTGATGATGGTCAGTGCAGCGCATTGTTCTTGCGGTTTGGCTTGCAGGCTCCGAGACCAGGCAGTGAACTACATATTTAGCAAAGCTGCTGTTGCATGCAACAGCATAGAATATGGCTATGTAACAAGGGCCCTGAGAGATGGGAAACTGGCGAAGTGACGGCTTCTCTGAAGCCAAAGCAGCAGGTGGTAATGCGCAGAAATGTGGTGCAAAACATTTCAATTAGAAAAAAAGTCAGAAAAAGAACTTCGAAATGATGACAGCCTGTCGTCGCCCCCATCACAACTACCATAGCCATCTCGTTCAGTCCCAGACGAATGTTCCGCCTTTGATGTGCTCTGACGAACTGCGACTCGTTCTGGGTAACTCTGTCTGGGTGCCTGTTGTCTGTTGTGACTGTGCCAGGGTCTGTGTCTTTACCTGCATCGCTGCTATTATTTCAATAAAAATTCTTGAATATTATTTCAAGTTTGTTACGGCAGGTTAGTTAGTCGCACATTGCTATTTCTTCAGCTCACCGCTTCTGCCAGCCCGTATTTAATCTTTATAATTAAAATTTTAGCAAAAAATTACCAGGCAAAAAAGATGATGTGAAAAAACCGCCGGATGAACAAACCAAAGAAGGCGCCCTCTTGGGTGCAAAGACGCGAACGTGTTAAAAATTGATTAAAGTAATTGATTTATAAGAGCTGGTCAACCAGTCGAAGAGCGGAGACGGAGATGGAGATGGAGGCAGGGCAATTTGGGGACTGTAAGGGGCAGATTAATGTTCCTTGTGCATAGAGAGAAATAATCAGTTTGGCCAGTTTGTTAGCGGGGAATGTTGACGTCTCGTGTGAGTTTTGCATACATATTTAATTCGAGATTATTTTTAAAATTGTTTCGGTCTACATGCGAAGTAAGGGGCATGACTTAATTATTATTAAAAGGGTAGCGCATTTGTTAAGTGCTGTGTACTATTTTTTTTTTGGATTTGAAAATAAGTGTGTACGGTAAAAAGGGAGAGAACTTCAAACTGTGGGATTCTGTGTATTTGTATGTTAAGCATAATACATATATGTATATATACATATAACGAGCTTAAATCATAATGTATATATATATATATATATATATATATATATTACTAAAATGGCCCAGTCGCAAATTTTTAAAGTTTCGTCAACTATTTCCCAACATAAAGTGTGGATTATTAAAATGATCTGATAACTGAACATGATCTGAACCTACTGTAAAAGATTTGCCATTAAAATAAAAAATACATGCTGACTATTTACACTGACTAAATAATTATAAAAATACAAAGTTAGATGTGATCATGTTCAAACATAAATATTATAGAACACACAACGATTTATAGTCAAATAGATCATTTTATTATAGAAATATAAGTACATATTGCACACTTATTGAACGCCCAAATATTTAGATATTTGTGTTTTTATTCATTGTTATGCAAACTTGTATATAAAATGTGTTTTATTTAAAATTGGAAAATAAATCCTAACCAAAAGCTGAGTTCACGGATACCAAAAAGCTGGTTCTCAAGCCGACCCCTTTATTCAATCCGTATACCAAACCGCTGGCCAAATTTCTTTTGCTCACATTCCACAAAAGCAAGCTGGATGGCTTTGAAGTCAAATATTTCTTTATATTCAAATCATATTCAAACCACATAGAAATCTCAGCCTTGTTTCCGCAATTTCAAGTCAAACTGCACCGGCAACCGGAAAACGGCAGCAACAGCACAGATCCAATTTCAAACGGACCCAAATGCCGCTGCACCACAAATCTTTCACTGCAGCCGCACCAATTTTTTTTTTTTTTTGATGTTGCAACCTAGTTTTGACGATATACACATGTATTAATACTCTTACAGATGAAATAAACGATTGGTGTAAACTTAAATTGATGTGTATATTACTGTGGGTTAACTGAATAAGTCTCGATATTGTAATTTTGACTGCTTCCTGCTAAGACGTTGTACACATTTATATATATTATAAGTGTATTTATTTTTAATTTAAATAATTATAAGTTACATTATTATAAATATATAAATATTTACAATTAAAATGTTTGTTTAATATTAATTATTTGTATTATAACAATGATCTCACAGTTCTGACGATGCTTTTTATGATTTTCGTCATCGAATTATGATATATATTTTATCATCGGCAAACTTAATACTATTTTGTAGAAGGGTATTTAGTCTTCATAGCATTTTCTTGGGTTTCTTTTCTTGTTTTTACATAAAACCCCAAACCGAAACTCCAACAGAGCGGCGGTCTCTATGCGTGTGCTGCGCTGCTTAAACTCAAAGTTTTGTGCCAACTGCTTTTGACTCTCATCGGAGCCAGCACGCGAGCTGTCGAGCTTGTGGATGGTGGATGGTTGTTGGTAGCTGGTAGCTGAGCTGGTGACGACTCTGGTCTTTCACAGAAACCAAAAAGCAAAGCGCGAAAGAGTTAAAAGGCACAACACACACAGAAAAACGCCCGTCCAGCAACAGCTTCAGTGGAAGGCAGCTGAAGCATTTGCACCCTATTATTTCGAGCAATTTCATCAAAACTAGATGGGGGCCCGGCCTCTGCTCCAAATTGTAACCGCAACAAACTACCCAGTGCCACAGCCAGTGCCTTAGTGCCAGTACCACTACCAGTACCAGTACCAGTCCCAGTTTCTGTTTCTGTTTCTGTTACCGTCCAAGCACATGCAACCACTGCTTTTTCTAGCTTCGTTTGATTTTCCACTCTTTTTTTCGGCCTTTGCTTTTTTGTTGTTGTTCCTGTTATGTTTGGATTGCTCTCAATAGGAGAAGCCAGCAGGTTTCTTTTCAATGGCCAGCTCCGACTGTCGACTGGGTTTTTTTCTATTTGGTTTCCACTTTTATGTAGATTGGTATTTATTTTCTACGCGAAAACTGAAAAAACCAAACATAAAGCAGAAAAAATAGAAGAGTGGTAGCGGTTCTCACACTGTGATTTTCTTGCCGGTTGTGGCCTGCTCCTGCCCTGCCTTGCCTTGTTTTGCCTTGCCGCGATAACTCTCCTCATCGCTCTTATTATCGCGTCAAGCTCCAGCAGCAACAAAAACTAAAACGCTGCCAGAAGCGACGCTGAGGAACTATTTTATCGGTCCGCTGCCTGACAAATGGCAGCAACGCCATCGTCGCCACTTGTCGGAGCATTTAGCCAAAGTCCAGGGAGCCGACAATACTGGGCTCAGACAGAGTCAGCCGCTGTCCGCTTTGGACAACTTAGCTTTGGCATGCAGTTTGCAGTAGTCATTTACCTGCACGCTTAAGAGTCTCGCTAATTTGAATAACATCAATTATTACTAATATTTATTATCTGAACTATCTCGAGAGAGTACAAATTGAAATTGAAAATAAAGCTTTCATTGAGTTTATTATGTTATATTTATGTTGTTCTTAACACCTTGCTGACAAGTGAAATTGAATAAGTTAAACTGAATTTATTCTGTTCCATTTAAGTTATTATTAATGTCTTAGTCGTAAATACCAAAATGATTTTGCAAATTGAAAATCAGGTTTGTCTACTCGCACCAGCGTTATTTACTCTTAATAAATATTGTTATGTTATTAAATAGTGGAAATAGAAGTAAATTAGTTTCGGTTCAACAATCAACTGTGAGTCGGAGACTTGGACTTATAAGCAATTACACTTGTTAGAGCATTTCAGCTTCGTCATTATTATTGTATTTGTTGTTTCTTTCTTCTTATACTCTGTGACAGAAGCTATCATGGCATTTTGGATTTGTGCAATATCCGTCATGCTGTCTGCCAGTCTGCCCGTCCGTCTTCTTCTTTCTCGCTACCAAAATTCACAAAAGCACATTTAAAGGCAAACTTGCAGAACAGAAAATTACAAGGAATCTCCATCAAAGATTGGAATCTCTTGGCTACACCCACCCAGTTCTATGGCACCTGTTATCAGATGGCATTACATGTGGTATCAGAGTATTTCGCAGTCGGTAGCACCCGACTGCAATGTTCTCACTTGTTCCAATATCTGTTTTCTGTTTTCGACGCTTTGCTTTGCTGTTGCGCTCGTTGGTAATTAGATTTAGTTTAGCGCACAGATTTTGATACGTTAATTGTAAATTGTGCAAATATATATAATTGTGTGCTGCCTGAAGATATCTGTCTCCGATTTGCCTGGCTGCCCACGGACTTGGAATCGCAATAGGAATGGGCCGCCGGCTCTGCCTGCTTGATTTCTGCTTTAGTTTTGCTAAATTAGCGAGCGCTGCTGCCTCCTCTTATTGAGATTGTGGCGTAAAGAAGACAAATGCCTGGCATTCTTTTCTCAAGCCTTTTGGCTACGCTCTGAGCATGACCACTGGAGTTGGGGCGCAATTAATAGGCACGACAATCGGCTCTCAGCTGGCTGTGGTTCCCACGTGGAATCCTTAGACTTTCATTTTATACACATGCATACTTATTGCATGGGTCAACAGGCAAAATTAGTTTTAATAACAATCATTAGGGGCTTAACAAAGCCTAATTGGGTCTCAATTCATTTTGGATATTATATATGTATATATTCAGAGTGTGATATACATCGGTGGAATATCCTACCCGAGCTATTATTGCATAAGCTGCACACTGGCCAGATCACAAAGGGTCTCTAAATCCCTTTGTAGTAGCCAAAGCAGCTCAATATAATGATTGCAAATTAAATTGATGTTGGCTGAAAATACCCATTCTGTTGGAAGAAACGATCAAACAGAAACACAACAGTCTTGCAGCTAAAGTTATACTCTACGAGGGGTGCTCGACAATTTTCTCGATTAGCAAATGAAGATATGAAGTATTTGAATTCTTAAACTCATATTTAAATTATTTTTTGTTTCAATCGTTTAGTTTTCCAGCACAAAGTCAGATTTATTTACTCTCCCATTAGAGATTTAGCAATTCTCATTAGTTTTCGCTTTACTTTGAAGTTTAAGACATTCGCAAACTTATAATGCGCCCCATTTGCTTTGATGACAAATCAAATTATAAGATCAACAATAAACCTTTTTAAAAAGACAAAAATCCAATTTGATGAAGATGAAACACGCGTATTTCGGATACCTCTTTTGGCGAGCAAGAAATTTGAAATAAAACCCAGCTTGCTGCAGCTTGGGGCCGGAAATTCCTGGAAGTTAACTTTTGCTACCTTCAGCCAAATTATGCGCTTCAGTTTAAATCTCCAACCACTTGCTATACATCTCTTGGCGGCCGCATTCAACAAAAATTTCGCCAGAATATAATAACAAAAAATTATCATTCTCTCCAACTTCATTCGGTTAATGTGGAACCATCAATCTGTGTCCATATGCGCGACTGTCAAACACCAACAACGACGACGACGACGACTCCAAATGCGACAATCGACAGACGACAGACGACGATGGACCATCAATCGCATTAAAACCATAAAAGGATTGCTCATATGTAGTCAAGACTGAGAGCTGCCGATGCATTGTATTGTTGTTGTTGCTTTTTTTTTGTTATGGACTGTTTACTCTGGGTTTTATTTTCTCTTCTCTCTTACAAGCGAGAACGGCGGCTGTTTAGGCAACTGATGAAAAAGAATTTTTAAGTCCATTGTGTGTAGTGTTGAAAGTGCCCGAAATGTGTGTGAGTGTGTCTGTGTGTGCGTGTGCGAGGTGTGTCTTGAGTGGAAAAGGACAAAATGTCACAAAAGCGTGACGATGTGTCGTAAAGTACCCAACACTAGCCCAAAGGGCGAGTGCAAAGCAGAGTTTGGGGCATGCAGCAGCTGAATGGGTTGTGCTGGGGTCCACTGCGGCGTCTGGGACTTGGCTTTTATTACTTTGTGCTTGCTGCTTGGTTGCGCTTTTTATGATTTCCATGTGCCACACTCTGTAAGCTGTCAGCAGTCAGTCAGCCAACAACTTGCTGAGACCAGATCCAGATTCAGACCCATAGCCTGCTACAGTCCCAGACCCAAATACTTTGGGGCAAAGCTTGCGCTCCACTAGCGGCTTAATCAGTTCAGTTCGAAAGGTTGCCGACACAAAGACTCGGCTTGGCTGGGCTTGACTTGGCCCAGGCTCTTTGTTATCCGAAGCATTCATGCGCGACATACCAAGCAGACATTCCATCATCAGTTCACCCGCTGGATATAAACTTAAACTCAACACATATTTATGTATATACAATCCTTTATATAGTATTTCTTTTGGTTTTAACTCAGCATCTTGCAAGTTATATTTTTGCCTTGGGTTGACTCTTTAATCGTTTGTTTGTTGATATTTCACCTGTCCAATTAGATACTTTCGACGGCTTAAAGAGTTTATTGCTAGCCATAAAATGCAATTTTAACTGGCTGCCCTTTTCTGCTGCGCCTCATTGGTCGGCAATTAAAACTATAAATGTCCAAAAAGACTCACGAAGGAGCAGTCTTTATGAGCAGCACTCACTTGAATTTATACATATAAACATTTGTTGTTGTTGCTGTTGCTTCTGGCCCACTTTTACAGCTGGTGCAGACCAATGTCTAGACAAACTTTGAAGTGCTGTTAATTGCATGTTTAGTGCCACTTGAGCAGAAGCAGGCGAAATGTTGATTTCTTTGGGCAATTGGCAATATTGAAAAGCTGGTGCGTTAAATTGACTGCACAAAATCTGAAATGGAAATGGTTTAAGCTATGCCAAAATGCTTTTCATAGTTGAGAAATTGCAAAACAAACTAAGCAGTATAATTTAATTAGTCTTTTACCACAGCTTTTTTCATAGCCACGAAATCTATATGTACTGTTTTGTAATCTACTTAATTAGAAAAAGTCTTTAATGTACTAAACATGTTCGAACGAAATCGAATGCAACGAACTCGAAGCAGAAACTTTTATATTTGCTTTGTTGAAAACTTTTCCGCTTTTTAAACATCTTTATTATTATTAAATAGTAGTAGTCGCCTCGCATTTTCGTATATTTATCTTTTATTAAAATGAAGTTAAACTTTTATAAAAATTCTGTTTAATTTCTATTTCTTATGATCATATAATATATATAACACTCAGTTAAGAACTCGGGCTTGTGTGACCTTTTTAACTTAATTATGAATATAGGTGGCTGTTAATATGAATTATTGTGCTGTGGTTAATTCTTTTGCCAACCCAACTAATTAATAAATTTTTAAATTTTTTAAATCGGTAATTTACAGAACTGTTTGATTTTCATGTTGCGAAATTTCTGGGTTAGCTTCTCGAGCCCTATAATATCAATATTTGATCTTCCATGAAGGTCTGAAGGCTGCATTGGCAAGGCATCTTTAAAAACAGTTTGAGTAAATAATTTTGAGCAATTTTAAGTTAATTAGCGTAACAACAAGCAACCTCGGCTAAGAATGGGCCTTAGTTCGAAATATAGACCATATCTTTTATTAAATTTGTAAATCACAATTTTATAATTTAGTTGGGCTATAAACTTATACTATCATGTTTATTTTGTTAGATGTTGAATATGATGGACTAATATACTTCCCTCTTTTAATTAAGTAGTACAGCTTATGAGTTAATGATTGATTTCACTGTTTTAATAAGTATTACTTTTGCAGTATTTAATTGAACTTATGAAACTTTAGCTAAATACTTCAATTTCATTAGGTAATAAAGCGAAGTTCAAAAAAGAGAGAAATTAATTAATATATTAGGTCATAGTTACTTATGTATTGCTTCATTTTCATAAAATATATCTCCTTCATGATCTCGCTTGCGACCTTAACTCAGTTGGCTGTCGGTCAGTGTAACATCACAAATAGAAAAATCACATATGTCCCCTGCACTTAGGACTCTTTCCCATGGTCAACTGATGGTACTGACTGCTCTTCGAGTTGATATCTTTTGTTTCAGAGTTTTTTGCCACAGTCACAGTTGCTGGTGCTGCTGCTTTTTGTTGTCTCTGCGAATGAAATTCACAAGAAATTAACACAATTAACACTTTAATTGCAAACTTCCGTTTGCGCTACTTTTCTTTGGCAAGTTCCGCCATGGAGCAGCGCCACCCTGGGACAAAGACGACAACAAGGCTGCTGCGCCGCATCGCTCCCAGACTTATTTGCAGAGTCTTCGCAGCAGCAGCAGTAGCAGCAGCAGCGGCGTCGTTGTCGTCATTGTCGCATCCTTTTTGCTGCTGGTGTCGCCTCGCACACATGTGTGATGCACATACACAGCGGCACTGTGCTCTCAATGTAGACTCTGCCTCAAACGAAAGCAATTAACACTTTAATGACACTTGCAAATTCT
The DNA here is from genome assembly GCF_018153295.1 of Drosophila grimshawi. Taxonomy (NCBI): domain Eukaryota; kingdom Metazoa; phylum Arthropoda; class Insecta; order Diptera; family Drosophilidae; genus Drosophila; species Drosophila grimshawi. Next base: position 385,348 of record NW_025063240.1, read on the forward strand.
GTGGCAATGCTGACAAAGTTTGTCACGCACAAAGACACGGAAAGATCCAGAAAAAAGAAGACTGCTTGGGGCATTATCTACATCCTTCAGTTCTGCTAGAAACTTATTTTCACACTTTCGGTATAGGCTTTTTTCCGAATTTTTCACTGATCGTAGTTATCTGCGACCTGTTCACAAACAAATTACCAACATTTTCAGCTCTCGTTGCACTTTTGAGTTTCTTCGGCAAAACTTCAAATTGAATCTCTCTTTGACTTATTGCTTGCCAGTGGACAAATGTGTGCATTGTGTCCAAGTTCGTAATGAACTTATTTTGCTTTTTCTTAATTATATCGGAATTGCCATTGCCCGGCTTGTATTGTTGCGTGTTTAGTGTGTCGCAAATTGGCCACGTTTTGGTACGTCTTCTCATTCTGTTATTCTTATTTCTTCTGTGATGTGGCTACGAGAATGAGTTTGATGAGTTGAGCCTGTCATATTGTGATTGCTCTCGGCATCACTTGGCTCTTTTTATTTGGATCTGTATGCCAGGATCAGGTTTTTAATTGAGTATAGGAATTTGTTTTTTTTTTTTTTTGCTAGCAAACACACAGATATTATCTATACATTTTCTCGTATTTATATGCTAATCATTTTGTAGGCAAAACTGTACAGTTAAAAGTGCAAGTCTCCCCTACACATTGCCTTAATTAATGTTTCATTTCGATATGAATCTGGGCACCTTTTCACATTCATATAATTCCTTAAAAAGCAGCTTTATAGAAATGTTCTTAGCCATCCTATCCATTGCACTTTTCTTGGTCTTCTTTTTGAGGAGTAAGCATCAAAAACGTCGAAACTTCCTTTCAACATTAAACTCGCACCCGCCGTGAATAAAACATCTTTCAGCTTGCGGCACAGCTCCATTCGCTTGTTGCCGTCTTTTGTTGGGCTCCTGGTCCAGGGCCACCCCGGGAGGCAACTGCCAACTGGCAACTGGTAACTGGCCTGTCAATGCAATAAACGCAACAGCCAAAGGAGCAGCAGCAGCAGCAGCAGGAGCAGGAGCAGCAGGCAAAAGCATCCTAGCCCAGTCCACTGCTATTTGTTGTTTGCTTGCCTTTTTCATGTTTATTGCAAGTATTTCAATTCGGCGTTTCTCATTTTGGCCAGAGTTGGTAAGCTACACATTTGCCTGGCTTGTTTGCAAAAAATTTTTATTTTCTTTATATTTTGCCAGGTTCCGGACAGCCAACACAGAGCAGCGAGAGCAGCCGGAGTTGGGCATATTCTTATTTGCCTGCCGGAGGAACAGCTGCTGGAGTCTCTCCTTTACCAGTGCATATGGCAAATGGCTTTGCTGGACACGGTAACTGCCGACCCGCTGGTTTCCCTTCTTTACATACGATGCTAGGGCGGGCGATAGGCACTGACTGGGCTCTGGGCTGTGTGGGAGTCATATGTTTTGCAAAGAGCCACGCCCACTCGACAGCCCGCTGTGCTGTAAGTAATTTGTGGTTTCAGGCAAATACTCTGATGATGTTTTTCTTAAATGCTTTTCTCGCTCCCTTAGCTATCTCCCGGTCCCTCAGCCAGTTCTTTTTTTTTTTTTTTTTGTGTTTGGTGTTTCCTTCTGCTTTACGGCTGCTTTCTCCGCTTCTTTTCTATGGTCGCCTTTTTTGCGAGCTGTATCGTTAAAAATGCCTTCAAGGCATTTAATTTCTTTTGTTCATGGGCCTGGCGCTTTCTAATGGAGGGGCAGCTGTGAAAAAAGGCAAACCACACACACACACACACACGCACACGCACACACACACGCACACACACACACACACATATACAGAGAGAGACCTCAGACCCCAACCGAAGCAAACAAATCGACGTTGCATATCCTGCGCCATAGTACTCTGTCCTGCTTTTAACAATTTCAATAGAAAATTAAAACGCAGTGGAATTTGCTTTTCTTTTCTTTATTCTATTTCATGTTTTTAGCTTTTTTTTTGGCTTCGCTGGGCGTCAGCTCAAGAAAAATGGTTGTTCTCTGTGTGTGAGTTGGCACTTTTCGCTACTCTGAGCCGCAACTGGACCGCCCTGAAGTGGGCTCTATGCAAATAGGCGTCGGTTTTTGGGAGCCTTATATAAATTGCACGATGTTGCTGTGTGGAGAACGGGGAGAGGGGCCAACTCTCTTTTTATTTGCCGCTTGTGGGTTGGGAAATGTGTTTGCAATCTTTGGTAGCCCTTTGTTTGCAGTTTGTTGAACTCGAATGAGTCGCATAGAATGGGACTTGTTTTTTTCAGAGTAGCGAGATTACTATAGCTACTTTGGCATTATGCTTGGGATTAACTCAATTTGCACCAAATTCTTTGATATATGTTAAATACTTCATTATTAAATGTACTTTCCAATTAAATTAAATAAATCTAATCTATAAATATACCTCTGTTTGCATTCAATTAAAATTTATTTTCAACTTGTCAGACGCACTTTTGGGGGAAGCAATTTTAATTACACATATATTTTTAGTAAATTAGAATAACTAAATCACCACGAGCTAAAAAAGTTTGAACGTCTTTTTTCTTGCAGCGAGTATATAATATAATAATATAATGATATCACAACCCTAAAGATGCGGAGATGACGGTGCAGAGATGACTGCCAATTTATATGTCAAAAAGACTGGAATATATGCATATTTTTACACATATATTGAAACCTTTGGTCAAAAAAGTTGTTCCTGTTCAGAAAGATGAATGTCTGAAACAATAATAAAAGATAGATTATACGAAGATAGATAGATAGTCTAAGATTGTTTTTGATTTTTTTTTTTTTTTTGGCATGTAACAGGGAGAAGAATCATCTCTGACCCAAGTAGTGTATATATATTTTGTTCAGGATCAACAGACAAGTCCAAGTTTTGAATGTAAAATCTTGAATACCACGCGCAAATCAAGTTTATTTTGTTTTATCGAAGACTCCCCGACGTAAATCGATTTCCGACTTTTAAAGTTAACATCTTCCAAATATCAAGATTAGAAACACCGAAGTCTAAACGTATTCTCATATTGATCCCATTATTATCAGTAAGCCTTTTCTTGACGCATGCATAACAAAATATATATAACTTCTGGGTTCACAGCATCTCGTAATAGAGCTCACTCGACTATAGCATTCTTACTAGATTTAGATTTTAATTTCACACGTGCTGAAACTAAATTCACTGCTACAAACTCCACCCAATAGTTTCATACAGTCCTATATCTGTTGCCGTTCCGTCACTTGTGACATGCTTTTGTCAACGCTTATTAATATTTTGGGTTTAAGTACTCGAATTATCCTCCCCGTCACACAAAGCAACTTGGTCAAAGTTGGTCGCCATTTTCATTTGACTCGGTGCCCCCCGCCGATGTTTTGCTTAAGTGAACTTTTTGCGCTAACGCACCGCAGCCACACTATTAGACATAAAGAGAGTATTTCGATTTAACGCACTGCGGGGGGTATGATTCTGTGGCTCGCACTCGTAATTCTCGTCAGCTTAGCGCTTAGGGGCAAGTGAACAATTTCTAAAACGCGACACGCAAAAAATCCAGAAAGCAAGGCGAATCTTTTCGCAATCAAGCGCACCAGAAAAAAAGTGTTCTAACTTCTGACTGAATGACTGACTGAGCGAGTAAATGAGTGAGTGAGTGAGTGAGTGAGTGAGGGGTGTGAACTGAATGGAGCTCAGAGCGTATGCAGTTTTTTCATTTTGACAATTTACGAGAAGCGCTTTGACGACCTGGGGGGCGTCGAACGAGCGCGAAATCAAAACGCGATACATTTGCACAGTGCAGCATGGGTTTTGGGTTCAATCCCACTTGGGTTCTGTTTGGGGTTCTTTGTCATGGTTAAATATACAGAGATAGGGCTGCAGAAAAAGAGTCAAGGGGAGGGAGGGAGAGAGATGCCAGCAGCGAGCATTATATTCGGCTATAAATTGCAACCCTTTGTGCTGCAGAGTTTGCGAAATAAAAGCGGAAACGGCGGGGAGGGCAAAACACGCACCCGGTAGAAAATTACAGTTATTAATGTATGGGGTGCCAAATACTTTACCGTTTGTTACACGTACGCGTAACGCCCCGTCGACTTGCGATTTTTTTTTTTAGCAATGCGACAATATAATTTACTCCGAGTGCTCCGAGCATTTACTCCTTTTTCCTTTCCTTTTCCGCAAATGTATCGCACACATTTTTTTGGTGCGACATGTCACAATAATCTGACAGATTAATTATACACGCGGAAATTTATACACGTTCCCGTTGTCCAAAGCCGTAAGCGTAACCGAAACAGAAACCGAACCCAAGGCCAAACCCCTTTTTTCAATTTCCTAGACCACTTCTTTGCTCCGGTTTCTCACTTATCGTTTAGCAATTCGTGGTTAAATCAATTTTGCACACTTGCTTGTCCGCCCAATGCCCATTGTCCCTTGCCTCTGGCCGTTTCTCTCTGGTTTTCAATTGGCAGTTTTGGGTCAGCTTGTTCCACCTTATTTCTGGGATTGCTACTTTTGGCGAAAGGTGACTTCTATGCCTTTCATTTAGCTTTATTGTTGACAGCAGGAATAGTAAAGAAGCCATGAATTACATACTTTCGTTTCGGCACATTGAGGGCTGACTTTTGGGGACTGTTTTGGAGTTCGCTTAGATAAAAAGGTAAGAGGCAAGAAATGAAAGTACTTCTACATATACAATGCAATGCCACATGAGTGAGGCAAATAGCATTGCGCTAGTCTACAATTTTTGAATATCTATTCACTTTTTGGAATCGGAAATGCTCTTTCTGTCTTCGATACATATGCTCAATTGTACAAATTTGGCACTATACATATATCCTTAAATTTCCCATATTCTCCTACTGACATTCTTAACCCAGCTACTGCAAATTGTGTGGTTGTTTTTCATAAATCAAAATTCACCACTTTTGAAAGAAATATAAAATAGTCCCATTTTAATATAAAGCCAAATTAATTTTTTTTTTTGTTGGTTCCCTTGAGACTGTCTCTTTACTTCTAGTTCTTAAACATTGTACACCAAATTATTCTACTCCTCTTTAGCGATTTCTATAGATTTGATAATATTTCGCATGCATCTGATTTAGGCATTTAAACTAACTCTTCTTTATTTTGATCTGATTGGGCTCAGGACATTGGGACAAGAAATTGCGACATTTTTTCATTTATTTTTTAATTTAACTTTAAAAAATATATATACTTTGTTATGCTTCCAATTTTTTTCAATTTAAGTTATTTATAACTATTTTAATTTTTTTTCTGTCGACTGATATTTTTTAATTTAAAGCTAAAATATATAAAGTTTAAAAACATAAACAAGCTACTAGTTTTAATTTTAATTTTGTTCGATTTTAATTATTTTTAACTATTTGTATTTCTCGATTTCGACTAAAAAAAACAGAGATAAAATATTTGGAAAGTAAATATTACAAAAAAGAAGGCAATAAGTTCTGGACAACTCGCCGAACTAGTTGTTATTTTATTTTTATGTAATTATATATTTAATAGTTTGACTCGAAGTTTATACGTCTGTCTGACCATAAGGCCGTCACACATAGGTCGTATTTGGCTCGAAAGAAGAACTAATTGATTTGAATACTTGTTGAAATTTATATATGTAAAAATTATGTTTCTAAGAAAAACCAATTCATTCCTACTTGCCTTCCATCATATCTGAAGCCCTTAGATATCTGCCCTTGTCACATTTGTTTTCAGCCCCCAGCGCACTTTGGGCTTAATCTTCATGGGCCATGGCCCATTTAAAAGCTTTACGCTGTTGTTTCGGCACTTCCTGAGCACTGCTGCTCACATGTCTCCAGATGCCGGAACTTGCGCAGACGCTTGATAGAACAACTGCTGCTGCTGCTCAAAAATTCGATACATCATTCATCAAAACGCGTGGCGAGGACAAAAGCCATCCCATTAGAGCCACACATAGTTTGGAGAGGAGCCCTTTGCGTTGAAGGTTTTCGCCCGGTAATCCCTTTCTAATCGAATTACGGCAAATCCCCTGAGCACTTTTTGTGCATTAAGACAAACTCAAGCGTAAGAAACTAATTTGAGGCGCCTCAAACTGCGCGATACTCATGCATATGCGCACTTTCAGCTACCAGCCAGCCATTCAGCCAGTCAGCCAGCCATCTAATTTAATAGAATTGCACTCTCTCCTCTCCCATCAGTGGAAAGTCATAAAAATGTTGCGGCTATCAGATATTTCTGAATTGATAAAAAGCGTCGAATCAGTAAAAACCCATGAGAGGCAGATTAGCCGACTTGCGAGGGGAGCAGTCTTGACTATGCTGAACTTACCCCTAAATGAGAGTTTTGGTGTTTCCCACAGGACCGCACTAGTACTCGTAGCAAAATATCAAGGCAACAATGCAGCCAACCACCAAAACTAGCACCCCCTGACTCTGATCACATTGTTTTCCCAAATCGGATTTTAGTTTTACACTAATTTCTTTGGTTTAAGACTCGCTCGCTCGGCGGTCCACAGTCCTTGGTCCTGGGCATCCGATAGCTGGTTCCCGCTGCTGTTGTCTGGTGGTATTATAAACGCTTCGCTGGACATTGCTGGTCCTGGGCTGATGAATCCTCTTTGATTGCACTAAACTGCAATCGAGACGAACGCGCAAAACGTGCAATGTCATGCGGCAGGCTCATCGGTACGGGTTGGTTGGGCTGCGTGGTCTGTGTGGTCTGTGTGGTGCCCGTGTCCTCGTGTCCTGGTGTCCTGGTGTCTGGCAATCCCCCAACGATACTAGCTGCGACTGTGGTGTGTGATAAAATTTCGTTCACTTGACGGCTGACTGGTCAGGCCTTTTATCACAATGCTCGGATCGTGCTGCGTATAGTAGTATCGGGCTTTAGTTTTATTTTTATCGCTCCTTCCTGCTGCACATTTTTATGGCAAGGACAATTTAATTGGCTGGCAAGACAATTTTTTTGTTATCTTTTTTTTTTTGTGAAAGCATTAAGCTTACATTGTGCCAGATTTTGTGTCTAAAAGTTTGGCCAAGTTTTGATGGCGTTTGAATTCCGGCTGAGTCATCTTGGCTGAGATTGATTACGAATTGCATTGAGCAGTGAGAGAGCAGAGAACTGTTAAAAATTGCTACGTATATTCGCTTAAAAGGAAAATCGGTTTAAAATTCATTAGACTTATGGACCCAGTGTAAAAAACGAGATGAAACTTGAACACTGCTATCAAGTTGAATTCAAGTGTATTTAAAACTAAGTAAAGGTGTTCTAGTCAAAAGAGCTTGACTAAGAGACACCCTGTACTCAAGTCTCATACAAATCACAATTCGCTAACGCCGTAAGAATTAGGAATATACGTGCACACTTAAGTTTATATACCCTAATAGACAATTAAAAATGTGTGAAAAAATAACTTGTGAATTCTAAAAACGTATTTACTTTAACTTTAACTAATGTAATCAAAAGTGAATACTTTGGTTTATATACATATAAGAACTAATATGAATGAATCAAAAATTATATTTAATATTACATCTCTCGTATGCAGTATTTTACAAATGTACTTGTGGTTAGTACTTTTGTAAGCATTCCAAAAATGTACTACTTAAATAATTGTGTATATTTTTGATGCAACTGGGAATTACTCTGCCGGCTGGAATGCATAATTGTAAAACTAAATGGCAATTAGTTGCGAAGAATACTGAATAGATTTATTCTCATTGGATATAGCCAAAGACACTGAGTCACCATCGGTTACCGTTTGAAGGTGCAACTTGAGCTCTGCTAGTGGTAAGCAGCCAGCTGCTTTCCTCGATGAAGTAACATCTTGACGTGATCGTTGTCGCTTCAATGGCACTTAAAATGCCAGAACTTATTTCCATTTGGCTGGGCAATTATAATATTTTGTGAACAGCTCTCCCGACCAGCCTCATAAAATCTCGTTGGTACAAAGAGATGCAGGAAAAAAAATTGGAAATGAGAAAAAAATGCGTTTACGTTTACCTTTTTTTTTTGTGATTTGTGTGTTTTACTCCGTGAATTTCTCGTAACGGGTTGCCAGACGACGAGAACGACAACGATGAAAGACGTCTTAAATATAATATTGACATTTCTTTCGCAATGCTTTCGTTTTATTTATTTTGTAAGTCGGCATTTTAGGTGGCTCAGGTTGCCAGTGAGCCCACAAACTTTGACTTACGCAGCACAAATAATTATAGACATTTCGGGTTGGCCGCAGGAAAGAAACTGAAAAAATGAAAACTGAGGGAGTAAAAAAGGGTTAAGTGCTTTGCTTTGCGTTGCTTTGCTTTGCTGTGAGTGGCGTTTACATTTTTTGCGGCAAACTGTCGCATAAATTGCTTTGAATTATTTAAGAGCCAAGTGGCTACCTCATCTTCTCCCGTAGAGTCCAGTGTGGCAAGCCTAATTAAAAATGCTATGCGACATTTCGACTTCGAGTTTGCCTCTTATATTACTCATAAAGCGCTGCAATCCATCAATTAGCAGCTTCCAGCTTCCCCTCTGCTGCTGCCTCTGCTGCTGCCTCTGCTTCTGCTTCTGCTGTGTGAGAAACCAGAGACCCAGCAAAAAAAGAAAAAATAAAAATGAATGACTCAGTGCGCTTTCATCAGTCGAAGATGCTGTCAATAACTCTGCCAAAAAGACCCGCTATACTGTGCACAATTGTGGTGCCACTTTCAACACATTCAGGCAATCGGACAGCCCCGATAAGCATGAACTCAACTCAACTCAAGTTAAAACGATTCATGAACTCTCCCTTTTTGGAATCTCCGCGGACTGCTCTTTGTTATACTTTATTCAATCGATAATTAGCGTGCAGCTCTTCAAATTTATGTTGTAAATTCAAAATGATGTTAGTGTTTCGCCTGAAAATTGTCGTCGACTTGTGAGCAAGCCATTAAAAGCGTTGCCTCGTAATTTCTTGCACAGATCTTGAATTATTGTTATGATAATTGTGCGCCACACGTTCCACCTTGGATGTTTTAAACTATGGACGCGACTCAGTTCGGCTCTGTGGGTTGCTGTTAATTTAATAAACACATTCAGTTTGTTTATTTATTTAATATTTTCTACAGCGGAAATGCCTTTCGATTAAGCCATACATGGAGTCTCTGACTCACAACTGATTCAACAAATTATTAACATATATAAGTACCAATTCTTGTGTTTTTAGAATATCATTTACTGGGTATTCAAGCAAATATTTGCTAATTTATTAGAGTCATCCCAAAAGCAACACAAAATACAGTTCAAGATTGAAGTCAACTTGAATCCAACCAACAACGTTTAATTCTGTTCTCCAATTAAATTGAGTGACTTTCAATCTAATGGATGGAAGTTACATCTCCAGTGTAGCAATTTATTCGCATCTGTCGAGCAGTAGGTCCAGCTTTGGTCTATCCCATCTGTGCCCATCCTGGCTCTTATCCTTGTCGTCTGCGACTTGGTTGTGATTTTGACAAGCCTCTGTTTGTCGCCCCACAACAAAGCACACACGCACACCACCCACATGTGTTTGGTTGTTTTTGTTGTTATTTGTAGAGCTCCCATGTCTGGTTCTGGTTCTGGTCCTGGTTCTGATTGTCACTCTGTCCCTCTTGTTGGCCATTCACTCAATGGGAGGCAAAGCCAATTGTCAGCATGACAAACGGGCCAACGACAGACATTTTGTTGATTGTTGGAGATGTTTGCTGTTGCTAATCCTCGGACACAACACAGTGCAGACCCCCCTTTTAGCCCCTTAGCCCCTTGTTCGGGTGTCAGTCAGCATATTGTTTGTTATGGTATAGCCCTGAAATTATTGATAAATATTTGTCAAAATTCTTGGCAGAATTAAGCGCGAGTTCTTTCGGGCTGGAGCTTGCCATGGATGTGTTGTCAAAGCTGACTTGGTGTGGGGGGTGTGGGGACACTTCCTAAACATGATTGATTCATGGCTGGGCTGCCACTCCCCCAAAACCAATTCCAATCCAGGTTTTAGTCCAAAATGCAGCGCAAATAGTGAAAGCAGTCGAGTCATGTAAGAGCAGTGGTTGAATGCGATTTCGAATCTGCCGGCTCCTGAATGCATGCAAAACGCAGCTCTCGGATCGAGCATAGTATGCCCGACTGACTGCACTGGCCGGCAGTGTGGAGAGGACATCGGCTAGGAGGACGACTACTACTGACAATGTTGACAGCAATCGTATGTTTAAAAAGCATAATCCCAGACGAATGATGATGAATGGTCTCCAACACACACCAACCCACACAGACGCTCGCCGTCGTTTAACTAAATCCTTGATGAATGATGTTGCCTGCTTGCTCTGTGTCTGTGTCTACGTCCTAGCCTGGCCTCCTCGCCCCTGTACCCTGAGACCCGGCTGCTGCGTTTTCATATTTGCAAGAGAAAATTCGAAAAACGGCAACGACATTAGCAACATGCCACCCAACAAACACCGCACAGAATATTTTGAGGCTGCCGCCAAGCGCAATTTTCATTTACGCGTCATTTTAATGATGTTAAGTGAGTGTGCAGAAAACGAAAATGAAACCAAAACGATACGAAACCAAACCAAAACCAAAACGAAACGGAACGAAACGAAAGGAAAGGACAGACGAAAGCCGAACTACGGTGGAGGGCTGTAGAGTTTTTGCATTTATCACCCAAAGTTTTGGTAAATAGATTTTTGTTCTGGTACTGCACATTCTGCCTTCACGATGAAAGCAGCTTGTAATCCATTTCAAATCATTTTTCACTTTTGTATTTCCTGGGTCGTAGATCTAGCTGCGCTTCCACTAGGTCTCAGCTCCGTTTTGATTTGTTTGCTTAAATTGATAAATGATGTCTGTACCACAACCCAGACTCGACTGCTTTCAGCAAACACAACGAATATCCTTTTAGGGAGGTGTTGAACGGTTTTAAGCGGGTTTTATTAAATATCCGCTAAGTATATAGCCAGATTTTAAGTAATAATAATGATGCGAACCCAAATTAGGTTTCTTTTAAACTCTGAACACAATGTAAAGCTGCAGCAAAATCTTTTTCTAAATCAATCAAATTTGTATATTCGCAATCGTATACGACTCCAGATTGTTTGTGTTTATAAAGCTATAGATCTGAAACAACTAATAAGTCCCAGAGGAACCGCATCAGATCTGCGTTGCAAGCAATAAATATTTCAATTTCCTGACATTTTTGGTTCACTTGACACCGTTCTGTGTGAAATTACTTATCGAGTTAATGTGATTTTGGGTTTTAATGAATTTGCTGAAATTAATTTCAAACACAGTGAACGTTCTGATGAATCGGCCTGATATCAGACAGTTGCTGGTATCCGTATCGCTATCGCACTGAGCATTATCAGGCGGCGTTGCGTCGTTATAAGGCATGTGACAATAAAAGTAATATCCTGCAAGTGGCACGTGGCGATGCAGCCATGCGCATTGGTTTTAGCAGAGTAACAATCTAACCTCAAATCTCCAGCGCAACTGTCAGTGCTGTCTGACAAGTTGGCAGGGCCACACACAGAACTGTGAGTCACGACCAGTGCTGCCAACTTTCGACAAACAAAGCTACTCCGTGTTCAGGAGAAGAAGTCAAATGCTGTATATTAAAATTGAAGGTGATAAAAATGTTAAGAGTTTTCTATGTTTTCGCCGTTTTTCATCTCCACGTCGAATAATATCAACGACTCAAATAAATCAAATCGGATAAATTCCGATTTGCCTTATTTATTTATTTAATATCGACTAAAATCAGCATATAGAGCAAATAAAAAAAATACGATTTTAAATTTATGATTTTTAAATTTAAATTTTAAAAGGTGGTATTTTTTTACTGATATCTATTTATTTTTTTCCTGTTGTTAATTGTGGCGTAGCAAAAAAAATGTTTAAGGGAGTTTCGTAATAAATTTTTCTCTCCAATCTTTGAAGCCTGAGCTGTAACATTGTTCAAGATAGAATGTATTGAAAATATTAGGGACGGAAGTGGGCGTGGCTATAAAAAATGCAATCTTCCTTCCAGTGGGCCATGCCAAAAAAAATGTTGGAAGACGATCTTAGTAATCCACCTTCCAAGTTTCCTAACTATAGTTCTCATATTGCGGGATATAACCATTGATAGTTTTTGGAGGCGGGAGTGGGCGTTGTCCAAAATTGTTTATACCTCTCATATTTGGTGACTCAAACTTTCAAATGATCTTATCGACTTACACTAACAGGAGTATCGGCTTAGGGAGGCTGAGTGGGCGTGGCCGTCCCATTTCTTATCTATCTCTTACTGATAGCTCCAGTAGCAGACTGTCAAATTTGGTGACTCTATCTTATAAATTGTGGAAGATATGCGCATTTCCAATTTTGAGAGCCGAAGTTTCTGAGGTCGGTGGGTGGTGGGAGATATGTCGCTCTATCGATTTACGATTATCGATTTTGTGGATTTACTAACCATTATCTCACGCGGACACTGACCAATGTATGTTCCAAGTTTCATGTATCTTTCACTCTCTCTCTCTTTCTCTCTCTCTCTCTCTCTCTCTCTGTCTCCATATCAAGTCTATAAAAGTTGCGTACAAACACACGGACAGACGGACAGACAGCATGACGGATGTTGCACAAAAATAATATACTATGATGCATTCGGTAGCAGAGTTAAAAATTAAGTAGATGTAGACGGAAACTGAATTTGTAACTCGGCTCAGTTCTTACAATAATTGCACCTTAGTTAGCCAACTTGTTACCAAGTAAACCTGTTTCATTGCACCAAGTGCGCTCGTTGCCGGGTTCTTAACGTCAGGAGGGGGTTTGCTTTCCAGCCTAGTTGTCCTTATTACTGGTTGTTGTTTGTACAGCGTTGCTAATGTTCTCACTTCAATAAACAAAGTATGTTTTTCTGTTTGCGGCACAAAAAGAGCAGTCCAGCATGCAATTGCCACCCTGAAATGCAATTGCATTTGCTGCGACAATGTCCTTAAGCCCGCTTTGCTTCCTGCCACCGCTCTATTTTCGAGGGTGGTTAAGCAATTCAGTTCGGCTACGTGAATTTATGAAGCATAGCGAAAAGTGCAATCGTCGGTGCAGAAGCGGACAATGATTCGGGCTTTGGGCGGTGGTGCAGTGGTTTCTTTGCAGTGCAGTGGTGTCCCTTACCCGCCCCTAACATGTTTACTCTGATGTCGCTAATTGTTTGATATATGGGTGTACTTGTTTATACTTATACTTATGTAGTTGCTGTTTATGTTGCTGTTGTTATGGCAAATAATTCGTTGTAAGTCATTAAGAAGAGACTTGTCAGGGCTGAACTGGCCACGCTAACCAGTCTGGGGACCCTTTTTAGTTCAGTTGTAGCTCACTTACTTAATGGGGCATGGTGCAGGTGAAGCTATTGGCCTGTGGTATTCAATGTCTAAAATGTGATTAGTTATTCGATACACAGTTACTGAATGAGTGGGTTGATGGGGAAAGGCTTAAGGGTGTTTTAAATTTGTTGGACTTATAAGGTATATATATATTTGCATTGCACGAGTTTCTGTAATGACATGATTTAAATAAAGAATGATTGATCAAGTGCAAAAACTCTGAATGGGCTAAGTAAGGTTTAATTATAAAATATGTGACAGGCTTATCAATGATTCACACCTATTTTCCTAGAACAATGTGCAATAAATGACTTGAAAATATTAAAAACGCCTTGTTAAAATTTGAAATTATATATATATATACAAAGCTATTGAAAACGACTTATTGCACTTACACAGACAATAAAGTTTGTGTAAGTATCATCAATATTTTAGCAGCTTTAAAAATCAATAATTTCTATATTAATCTGTTCCGCTTTGTGCCCTGGCGTAAGTTTTCTCACTTGCGTTCCTTTCAATAATGTTTTAAGATTCTTAGCTCAGTGGTCACCTTTTATGAGGCTCAGAAATTACCTGAAGGCAAAGAAGGTGAAAAGTTAAGCCAAACACTATTTGCCTTATAGTGGCATAGTCTATTCATAAACATCATTACAAAGTTACCTCCCCAGCGATTGAGGCGACTACAAAGTTTTCCTTACCTCACATAACTTGTTGGCTCATATCACGGCTCTGCCCCAACCCAACCCGCACCCAGTTGACAATCTTTGCCACCTGCCCAGCCAATCAAATTAACTACTTAGAAAGTAATCTGAAGGAACTTTGACTGCGACCTGAACAATGCCAATGCGTCGCCGGAGCTCATGAAAAATTCTATTAACGGCAACGTAGAACAATCCCCCCTCGCCCCGCACAGCCCCGTAGCCCTCAGCCTGCGGCTGTCATCCGCATGTTTGTATGCATTTTGGAGCCAATCAGGTTATGCCGTTGTTTACATAAGCAGCTCCTTGCCCCTTTTTGTAGTGCCAGGCAAGTTTACATTTGACACACCTGCTTTCATTTGAAACTTGCCACCGGGCAATAATTGCAAGACGAGCCGCGCCATGCTGCCGTCGCAGTTTGGCCGACACCCGCAACAAAAGCAACAGCAACAACGACAACAATAATAAACAAATGAAAATGAGTGGCAACATTGCAGTCTGTGGCCCGGCATTGTGCAAAAGTTGTGCCAAAGAAAGCCATCAGAAATGCTGCATGGATGCGGAGTTAGGCCTCCTCCTCCACCTTCTCCTCCTCATCCCCCCAGGTCTACGTCATGTCTGCGCTTGATTGAACGCCTGCAAGCTGTTTGTGTTGGATGGCTGCATGGCTAAATGACTGGCTGGAGGTGGGGGAGGGGAGCCAAACACAGGGGAAGGGGGAGCAGAGCGTGCGCCTTAAATAAACAATTCACATTTAATTACGTCTAAATTTGGTTTTGAGAACAAACAGCGACGACAGCCGCGAGTGCAGTCAGCTCAGGATTGGGTAGAAAACAGCAACAGCAACAGCAACTGGAACTGGAACAGGAACAGGAGCAGAGCACAGGGCATACAAAGAACGCACACGTCCATGGGCGTCGTCAATGAATGTCGAACAAATTGGCAACACACGCGATGCGATGTGATGCGATGGGAAATATGAGGGGAAAGGAGGGGTATGGAGAGGCATTCAATGGCGTCCAGGAATAATAAACGGACCTATATACTCTATTTGCTGCACTCCTTGGGAATAGAATTATGGGTTACTTAAATTACTTTATGCTCTTTTGCTCTGCGTCCATAGTTCTTTCGCCTGTTTGCCACTTTGGAGGCGAGCCAGTGCTGATTGCATGCAATTCAATGAAAAGTTTTGCCAAGACGAGCTTGCCTACACCACCCTACCACCTCCCCCTCCCTCTCCCCTCCCCCTCCACCTCGTCTGGTCCAGTAGGTAATGCACCCTCAAATCGATAGTAATGGCGGTTTGGGGACGACAAGAGAGTGTGTGAGTGTGTGTGAAGCGAATTCCCAGTCTCAGTTGTGCCAAAGCACTAAATAATTGCCCATATGTGGCCCAGGAGCAAGGACTGTAACATGAACGAACCACCCTTTTCAACACCCCAGAGGGTTGCACTACCCCCGCCTTTTGTTGTTTCGTCGATATTTCTTTTTTCAATTTATGCTCATTTATTCTATCAATTTAACGAAGCACACACACACACTGTGTAAATCTATGGCTGACAGCATAAAAAGACATACACATGCATAGGTATAGAGTAAGAGGGGGAGAGCGGAAGAGAGAGCGAGAGAGATAGAGAGAGCGGGAGAGAGAGAGAGAGGGTACGATAGCAAATGGAAAAGCAGATTGCAACTCGTGCGTAAAGTCGGGCCCAGTAAGGAATGTAGGAGAGGGGTTGGAGGGTCGAACGACCGCTCTTTGTGTTTTGAAAGCAAATATTTTCTGACAAGTGGAAGTCAGATGTCATATATGCATGTGTGTGTGTGTGTGTGTGTGTGTGTGTGTGTGTGTAATACGCACACCCAAATGCCGTTCGTCTCAATTGCTACTTGACATGCACACACAGTCACACACACAATCAGAGAGGGTCGCCTCACACCAATCCAAGCAGAGTTGTCAAAAAAAACAAACACCACAACAGCAACAGCAATAAGAAAAACAAAACCGAATTGTGAAGCAAATCGGGTGGCCCAAGCAAAATGTCAGTCAGTGCAGGAAATGTTTGGCAAAGGGAAGGCAAAACTTCGGCATTAGAGCGAGAAGAAAACTGACAATTATTATTTGACAGCTGACAGGTTTATGGCGGTAGCGATTTCATGAATTCGCGAATCTTGATTTGCCAAAGCAGCATTATGGAATTCTCAGCAACATTGATGTACCCCAAACGAATACCCTGCCTGGTGTTGGGCTCAACAACTTGCCTGGAAACTTCATCTTTAACAAGTTTTGATATATTTGATGATATTTGATATTTGCAGTTCCATCAACTTGTCCAAGTTTACTGCCATATCATATTTCGCAGTGTTCTGAAATTTGTCATAACTTGCTGGCCATAAACTAATCAGAAGGCCTCATTAGCAACAAGACGCGACCCACTGAGACAGACGTGCGCCACAGCGTTCCTTATTATGAGATGCTTAATAATTTATGTATTTCCGATTTATGTCCGCGTATTTGCGCGCGGCTCCCCCTCAACTAACCTCCTGCCAAAAAAACACCAATCCCCATCCCCACCCTCATCCTTGCTCATTTGTATGCGTGCAGTGTTGCGCAGCGCACTTATTGCGAGACGGGGACACTTGGGTATTAAAAAATGCCAAAGTACTGAGCTGGCGAACCACCCACCCACTATGGGGATGGCAACCCATCCACAATGCCACGGCCAGTCAACGAACCATTACTACTTTATTCTCTGTCTCAGTCTCAGTCTCAGTCAGTCAAAAATTGTATTATGCACAAGCTGTAGTAAGTTGTAAGTTTGTAGGTTGTAAGTTGTAAGTTGGTTGGCTGCTTCCTGCGTATGTTTAGTGCCCCAACCACGCGATGGGAAGCGGCTTTTTATTAAGAAATCATCGTTGATTGTGTGGAAGGAAATAATGTTGATTTTACATTTTACAAGATGCCAACTGAGACATGCAGAGTGGGTGAAATGGAACTAACTTGGGGGTTGCTTCGCATTTGCTGTGGTAAGTTTATTATTGTAATGGACGGCACACTTTTTAGACTAGTACTTCAGGGAGTTCTTCTTTCAGTGCCAGTCTATTATGTTTATGTCTTGCGGTGCTCTCATCTCTCTCTATATATATACATATATATTTGAAGGGTTTTTATGGACCGACCGTAGACAGAGTGCGGCAAGTACCTGTCTGGCATAGCATAGTTATACTGCCTTTATTTATGCCATATGGCCTATAAAATATTCATGTGAATTGTCATAAATATTTGCATAATTAATGAAGATTGCGGGACAATAGCATGATATTTAAATTTGGAATATTTCAGTATTGAAAAATACTTTAATATATAAATTGTGATTTATTTTACTGTTAATTCTTAAGGAGAAATTGATTACCCATTAATAAATATGATGAAAAGCATTTGTAATTCTTAATTAGTTCAAGAGCTGTTTAATAGCTATCCAAGAGGCTAATTTTCAGCCAACACAAGTGCTCAATTAAAGCCAAAGAACATGGTTTGTGTTGGTCCGTTTTAATGCTCAACAAATGTGGCCTCAATGTCTGCCTTAAAGGCAGTCAGCTTTGATTATTTCTCTTGATTTTTGGGAACAATATTTCGTCATGGCTTCCTTTCGCTAACTTCTTGATGGCACTTAAAGCTTTGGCTTTTAAGCCGCCTCTTACCCTTTTGAACCCGAGCATTAGACATGCCAGCCAAAAATAGTTGCTTTTCTTGTTGTTGCTGTTCTTGCCCCAGCCACGAGAGCAATAACTTGGCTTAAAACACCACAGACTTACGACAGACTGTGTGGTAAAGGTTCAGTCAACTGCTCAGCTAGTTCTCGCATGAATGTATATGTATATGTACATATAAATATACATAGAAGTACATGCAATATCTACGTATGAGCGATGACTCGTTGCAAAAATCTATAAATCTTGTCAAGTAACCTCCCCACCTCCCCACCTCCCCTCTCCACATATCCATCCATCCATCACCATCCCCATTCCGACCCAAAAAGAAAGGGCCGCCAAAAGTAGCTCCACTTCAAGCATTTGTCTAGCGTGAATGCATACATAAGTATGTATGTACATATGTATATTACTTGGGTCACCGTAACAAAATTAACAGCAAATGCTGAGGCAAATTTTCACACTAATCGCACGTGACAAAGTCCTTGTTGTCGTCTTGTGGCTGGGGCAGCGATTCCGTCTAATGTTTTTGGGAGTCGTGCATAATCGTTAATGAATTATGGCTGCACATGTGAGCCAACTCGTAATATGCGTGTTCCACATGTTTTTGGCTCTTGTTTTTCTTGCTGGCCTACATTGTGTGAAGCGGGCTTTAATAAAACTATCCTGGGTCCTTTTGTTTCAATGCATTCGACTCATTCCCAACCAGAACAAAACAGCCAACCCTTGGCGAATTTTGTAGTTGTCTGCATTAAGTTGGTCGCTTTGTTGTTATGTATTTTCACCCTCGACCATTCACATCCATTAGTCATGGGTTTATCAAGGTGCTTCCATCTCAGTCCGTAGTATGCGTGTTTGCCTCAAGCTGACCACACCCCTCCATCCATATATACTCATACATTAATTGCTTTTCATAATAACATTTAATTTCTTCGATAAATTCTCAAATGACATGTTGTCAGTGCAATTTTTTAATATCGAGAGCGAAAAATGTGTTCGAATCTCTTTTGACTTTATTTGCACTAATTCCAGCAACCTGGCCCATATTGTACCCCTTCCTCTACTGCGAACTGTAGCATTTGCTGTTTGCCTAAAGAAATTTGCCTTTTTTCATTCAATTAAGTTGAAAAGCTTCTCGCGGCGATTTGCTTTGCAAGTTTAGATAAAAAACAGGAGAAATTTAATCAAGAAAAAAATAGAGAAGCCGCCAAATCTGTCGCTCAAAAATTTGTTGAAAGCCTTCCTTGCACCTCATCCAAATCCATATTGCACTTGCTTGCCTTCTCTTCTCTCTTCTATTTTTTGATCATTTCGTTTGTTATCAACTTGGTTGCTGCTGTAAAATGTAATTGCATATGCAGCCACGCTTCAGCGCGTCCATAAAATGAGCCACAGCAGTCGGCAATGTTGAGAGTTGCCAGTTGCCAGTTGCCAGCTGGCATTCGCAAAAGCTCGAGCAAAAATTTGGTTCCATTACCCTGTACTCATGAAATGGATATGAATAAAGGGTATACTGACAGATACTTTTACTGTATACTTCATAATTTCAATGTCAGAATTAAAAGTTTCCTCGATCTGGCATGGTATATCTGAATGTGGCTTTACCCCTTGAATTCCATTTTTAAATACATATGTTTAGGAATTGGTGTCTTATAGTCCGGCTCTTTGGGCAGTTTGCTCTTACTTTCAATTATATATTACATATAGATATATATCTGCGATTTTCTTCATGTACTGCATTCCGTTCCGTTGAGTTCGTGTGCTTATTCACTATTTGTACTGTTCCTGGCCATCAGTATTTCTGGCTTAGTATGAAAAATATGTAATGAGTGCAACAAACCCAATTTGGGGAATCGCCAGCTAAAATGCGTTGAGAATGTTTATTACAAAAATCAGAGTTTTGGAAGCAGCTTCGATTTTACACAATTACTTATTGGGGCATTAACCACTAAGTATATAATATAAAATACAATATTGTATGCTTAGTGTTTATAAATATTACAAGTTCGATAATGATGTAATTAAATGCAGCAATATAATATTTAATAGATTCAATAAGTTGAAATATTGTAATAATCATTATATATAACTTAAATTTAAAGATTAGCTTGCGAAATCGCATTCGTCTTGCACTAAATGTGTTATATACTATATGTCAAATATATTTTAAATTAAATATTGTAAATCTTGTCAACATTAAACAAATAAATTTAAATAGCTATTAATAAATGTTCTATACAAAACCGTAATTAATCCCCATTGTTATTCAAACACCGGCAAATAAATGCTCGCAGCACACATCGAACCGTTTTAAACTTTAAACTGCTCTGAACTTCTAACTAAAAAAAACCCCAATTTTTGTTAAAATGTGTGTGTGTGTGAGTCAAAACTATTTTCGAAATGTTTTAAGCGATTCTAGCAAAGTATTTAATCCTTTGAATGTTTTATTGCTTAGATAGTGTTTACTCAGCTGCACAGGGTTCTGGGATATCATTGCCAACAGCCCCAGCTGGCTGAAGAGGGGGTGCTGCCATATAAATGTTTATTTGAAATGCATGCGGGCTCTCGTAATGCCCGCGCGCATAGTTTTGCATGAAAATATTTGTTAAAAAAGCCAAAACAAGCAGCGAGCTGAAATCTCTAAATAATAAATTTGTAAAGGGGAAAACAAATTTCAGCATTGAGTTTAAAAACTTGTTCATTGTCATGTTGTTTGGGTTTGGAGGGGCTTTTAATTTTTTATTGCTGGATTTTTACAAATACGTTCTCCACAGGGAACTTACATTCTGACATACCAGAATATTCAATACAAATTCCTATTCCTCTTTTGATTCTTCGAGTGCAATCTGGGCGTTTGTGTGCTAAAAATTTTAATTGTCTTTTATGCTTTCTTGATAAAAATTTGATTGTGTTTGTTAAACCCGACATTAATATAAGATAAGGTTTATAAATGAATATATATTTGGTCTTTGAATATATTTTGACTGTTCCTTTTAATTCTAACCGAATTCCGTATAAATTATTTAATATTATTTTCAATTAGTCAAATTAATTATTTTATTTAAAGTTTGTATTCTACCTTTATAGTCTACAAATAAAAAAGAACTCGGTATTTTTATACACTGTTAACATTTGGAAGTGAGCAGCTGTATTTAGTTCAGCAAAGATAAGTAATAATCGGCGTTTCTAAAAGCGCTTTTCTGTTTTAATAACACTTAAATTTTATTTCTACCATTATTTTAAATAAATATGTATATAGCTAAATAATAAATTATCACAGCTTTCCTACAATACCGAGTAAGAATTCACCATCAATTATTATCAACGATTTCTTAATGCCATCGATCTATTTTTAAAATGTATCTCTATTTTAATCCCCTGTAATTTTGTAAACTTATCGTATGTTTCTGTCGGCTCATGGGACTATCCATAATTGGTCCTAAAATATACTCGTACTTGTCTATGGAATTATTTTGTGAATATTGTAAGTTATTCAAGGCAAACATTTGCCATCGGTGAGTGCATAAAAATAAACGATTTGATTGTTTTGTTGGCCTTAAATTACTTTATCTACATCATTTTTATGAGTGCACAGATTATTGCCTCCCTGTTCATTTAAATGGCTGCTACGTGTCAAAATATGAAAATTAAAATTTCAACGCTTAATATAATAAAATAAAAGAAATGTTTGCCCGGTATTAATTCATTGCATTTATTCAATGGGGCATTTCCAATAGCTGCTAGCTTAATACGGGTCGATTTCTGGCTATGCTTTTTAATCCATTGATGCATTTACAAGTGATGGCGTTAATTAAAGTTTTCGAGATTTTATTGGGTGAAGAGCGCTTTTTGTAACGAATATTGATATGCATTGAGTTGTCCCAGCTGCCCAGAAGAAAAAATCACTGAGTTGCTGAGTTAAACAAGCTGTCCTGACCACATATTTAATCTAAACCCCTACTCAACACGCAAATCAAACTTTTTCCCTAACCAACTCTAAGCAAGATTCAGCCATCCCAGTTTGGAGCTGAAGAAGACGAAACTCGCGGCTAATTAAATTCCACAAAGCGCGTAGCAAAAACCATACCGACTTTTGAAGTTAAGGTCAGCAACAGGAAGAACACCAGAACTCCCTGTGATGACAATGTTTGCCTACCAGGCTTATCTGCTTCTAATTGTATCTCTTCTAAATATGTATTTAAATATTTGAAAAATGCCTTTTTAATTGTACAAAGTCGAAAAGTTTTGGTTTAAGCCTTTCTGGCATAATTGCGATAAGCAAAACAAGCTGAACTCATTGACGCGAGTTGTTGTTGCTGCATCATCGAGTGTCTGCCACTGTTGCGACTTCCTGTTCCTGACAGACAGACAGACAGACAGGCGGGTAGGCAGACGGGCAGACGGGCAGGCAGGCAGGCAGAAAGACGAACTGGCTGCTGTGGTGGCTTGAGGCATTCGGATGGTGGCGTTTGCTGTTGCATATTCAGGAGCTTCGTCAAGCAAAAATATTACATAATTATACAAAGTAAGTCCAAACACAACAAGCAGCGACTCCGACAAGGACCGAAGCCAAGTGACTGGCATTTTTGGTGTTTGATGACCCTGTTTATGAATACGTTAGCATTAATTAACTTTGATTTAATTAAACGTGCAGGGGCCACAGTCCCGGACCGGGTCACTTTTAAGGCGCCACTCGCCGCCCCCAAATCGAGTCGCCTTTCGTTGCTTCTGTGCCTGCTCCTGTGACGGCTCCTTCTTAATCTCTTAACCAGTCGCAGGGGCATTGCGCCTTTTGCGGTTTGGCGCCACAGATGGCAGCCAGGGCAGCCAACTGGAAGAATAGCAACAGAACACTGTGCTAACACTGAGCTTCTCCAAAGCAACCTGTACCATGGCTGATTCCTTTTTTTCTTATTTTTAGCTTTCTTTCTTGGCACTTTTCAAGTGGAAAATCCTTTTGCCTATTTTCGTGGCCTTAGCAAGTCAACACCGATGGCGTTGTACATTTTCAGCGTCTCACTCCGTTGTCTTTTGACTAAGCTTTAATGTACTTCGCTTGAGGTTTTCGATACGCCAAGCATTTTACTTCTGTGGAAGCGAAGGATTATTCGAAAACGAGAAACTTAAATAATACTATTCGTGTAGCGATAAAATATATTTAAGATTTTAAGGTATGTACAACTGACAACACCAAGACACCATATACAAAGGGAACGAACAATTAGCTTTCATAATTTTATATCACGTTAAATTACACGCCAGTATTAACCGTGCTTTTCCGGCGCTGTACTTAAGTTTTAATGTATTCTAACAAACAGTAACAACAGTAAAAATACTTACTATATATATAATATTGATACTAATTGTAAACTTATCTAATTACATATTTTCTTACTGTCTACTGCCTTTCCTCTTTTTTTTTTGTCAACCAAGTCCAGCAATAGTGTTTAACTTGTTCAAAACGTATTTATGCTTCAGATAGATAGTATCAGAGTCAGTGTATCACTATATATACACCTAAGAATTTGAAGTGATTCTGAGGCTCAGACATGGACAAGTAAAAATCATAACGTGGCTATTGATTATAAATATTGATTGGAATTCATATATAAATAAACATAGAATATTTTGTCATTTAGTTTTTAGTGCTATCAATGCAAAGTTGTCGACTTTTATTCTAAGAATATAGATCAATATTTTATTTAAAACTTATAAATTATTGCGCTAGACACAAGAAAGTTAAATAAAATGAAGATGCAAATATATATATATATATTATTAATTTATATAAATATATAGAATAAATGGAATTTGGTTAAATATAATTAATGTAAAATGAATTGTTGACAATATTAATTAGATGTTTGATGAAATAATTTGAATGTGGTGCATAAATTATTGCATTAATACATGCTGTTAAACAATAAATTCGAGTAAAAACATTGAAAACTCTCATTTCCCGAATGCTTACACTTTTATTTGTGTGTTTTTTTTTTTTTTTTTGTCTGTTTGCGTATCCGATTTTGTATGTTAGATCTCATTTCATATGTGCTTTGATTGCGAGGCGCCCTCTTTTCCTCTCAGAGACGTCTTTGTGGTTGCCTCGTACCCCTCTCTCTCTAGTGCTTTTGTTTATATTTAGCTGTCTGCTTTCATAAATTAATTAATTGGCCTGCGGCTGGTCAACAACGGCAACAGGCAAATAAATAAGCAAAAATATTTGCTTTAATTTATGCGGCAAGTGGCACAGAGCACTGAATGCCCGCTCCAATTGTGAACTGCGACTGAAACTGAATCTGAGACTGAGACTGAGACTGCAAACTGGAATTGAAACTGGTACCCTTTGGCCTAGTTACTCTCCCAACGCACCCAACCCAACCTGCTCACCAGCCATTAGAGAAGTCCGTCTGCGCCTGAGATGCCATTTACAAATTGCATTAGATTAAAGCGCGATAAAACGGGGGACGACGCGTTCACTTGGCATGATTTCGACTTATTTACACTTACAAAAAGGCCAACCAAATAGGGAGAAACCGCGTTGGTAGGGAACTGAGAGGGTGAGGAAGGGAGAGGGGGTCTTGTAGCTGTTGAAAAATACGGCCTGGTAATATTTCCACGCCTTGCACATTTTATACAAAACTCGGGCACTGTGGATGGTCTCCGAGCGGGGCATGTAGAACATGGTTAATTAGCAATTAATGAAGCGATAATGAAGCCAAGATAAACGACAACGTCGACTACGAATGACGATCATAATGATGCTGTTGATGATGATTACGATGACAACGAGGCTGTTGATGTGGCGCGCACCAAGGGGCCCAAGGGGGGTATCAAGGGCAGAGAGCCGCAGTGTGAAGCTGTCGAAGACTTTGGCAGGCCGAGGCCGAGTCCGAGGCCAATCTTGTGGTTGCCTTTGCTGCTGCTGTGTGTAAGTGTGTGTGTGTGGTTCCAACGGCCTTGACGAGGATTCCGCTTGGAGGATGCGGATAAAGCGGTAGTTGCCTGTTGGTTTTAGTTTAGGTTTATTTATTTTTTATTTTTGTATTCTAGGCTGCTGGGCATTGGTTGTTGTTGTTGCTCTTGTTTTTTGTTTTTTGACCAACCTTTAAAAAAAATGTGTTTTTTTAAGGGTCTCACTCTCTAGGTATGTGTATGGTTGGGCCCGCGAAATTGTATAATTTCCTTGGAAAAAAATAAGCACATTTTGTTTTTGCTTTTCAGGTTAATTAGTTTGCCGGCGCTGAGCATAAAAGTTTCCTGCCACTTGCAGTGGCAAAAGCAATCCCAATTAAATTTCTACGAAGGCTAGAATCTGAAACTGAAACTCAAAGTAGACAGACGAATGGCCATGGGCAGCAATTTGTTGTTTTCATGGATGAGCCTTAACTTAAATAGATATTAAATAAATAGTGATTTGACGATCAGCATTAAATAACTCAACTTGTCTCGTTGCTTAAATGAATTCTTCTAGGAATTTTGTTTTCAAAATGCCAATACTAAAAGCTAATTAAATCGGCTGCTTTGTAGTAGAAATTCGTGTTTTATCTATCATTATACTTAAATTCAGTTTTCCGCGAATTGTGTGAATTAAAGGAGGCATTCCGGAACCCATATTGTACAGAAGCATATTATTATTAATTTAAGAAGATGGCTGTATTTCTATCAGTTTTATAGATATGATAAATTGTTCGCTTTGCAATTAGTACAAATTGGAGTTGGATAAATAATTTTCAAGTTTTGGCAAACAGTTAAGTATGAATTGATGACCGTTAATTACAATTTAATTTTAAAAATCTAAAAGATAAAAATGATGATAGGAAGGGGCTGGTTACTGAAGTAATCTAACGAAATACAGCTTTCGAATCAAAATGAACAAAGTATATATGTGCCTACAAGGGTATTATAAACACTCTGAACTTGCTTGTCGTGTTGTATTCATCTTCTTTATTTATATTTTACCTATTAAGTCCATGATAGCTAACTGTATTCAGTTTTCTGTGTATTGAACATCATGCAATTGCATTATTTGTGCATTCTTTCATTTATATCTATTGGCAGAATAATCTATCAGCCCCATTGAAACTCAGCAGACAAGTCCAACGAATCTGCTGGCATTTTTTTGTTTGCTTATGACAGCAATATGGCAACAGCATCTGCAACAGCAATTGCAATCCTGAAATGCGATCTAATTTTCATGTTATTTGATAGAAAACTCTTGTAGACATCCGTCGTTGCGCTGTTTGCCTGTGTGCAGTGATGCCAAGAATTTATCACACAGCCGCAACTTTTAGTTGCATCACTCGCCACGACGGGAGAACGGTGGAGAGTGGGGGGTGGAGGGATGGCCGGTTGGTTAACATGAACTGTGGGATGCTGTGTTAAACCACAGCCACCTCCACCACCGACTCTCTGAATATTATCAAAAGTGGTGTATCTGAAGCTGAAGCTGAAGCTTCCTGAATCTCATATCGGGCATGGCGAACATGTACAAAAGTTGTTGTTAGCCGTGGATGCTTCACTGGCGATCGTAACAACAGCAACTGTTGCTGCCGTTGCTTGGCTGTTGCTGTTGCTGATGCTGCTGCTGCTGCTGTTGTTGTTGGTGGCGCTGTGCGAGATTAAACAATGATTGCATTTTCATTTGCATTTTAAGTCACGGTGCCAGCAAAGTCAAAACATAAGAAGTCGAGGGTCGGGATCTCACTTGCCAAGTGATGTTGCTCCGCCTGATGTTTTTGGAGTTGTTGCGGCAATGGTTTGTGCTATTAGCGATGAGCGATTCCCAACAGTATTTCCTTGCCCAGACTGAACTTTGAACCAAGTCAAATCACATCAGATGAAAGTCGTGTCACGCTCTCATCTCTAGCTGCAATTGCAGCTGCCTTTCTGCCAGATGACTTCTTGGGGAACGAGAAACAGGTTTGCCAAAACTAAACACATGCCGCCAGCGTCGACCGGCTAAGATTGAAATGCAAATCAGTTAATGGTGTTCCTGATGCTGTTGCTTTTGCTCTTGCACTGTGGCAAGGGCCAACACCATTCATTGGGGCTGATGTACGTGTTTGCATTACTCCCTGCCTCCCTGCCTTCCTGTCTCCCTATCAGTTGCTGCTGCTGTTGTTGTTAGGTACTTCAGCATATATAATTGGCTTGGGCCTGGCCAACTGGAATTGCTTCCTGGCCGCATTCTGTATAACCCATAACTCAAATGGCCAAAATGCTTGGCTTTAATGTGCCCTTCACACTCATAAAAATGAAAATTTGTGCGACAGACACAAAACCACCGCTTGGACCCACGCTAAGCTTCTGATATGTAACAGCTGCTGCCTGCCGGGATTCACTAGTCTTTGGTGTCTGTGTGTGTGTGTGTGTGTGGGTGAGTGTGTTGTGTCCAGCACACTCATCTCGATTACGAGGTGTAAATTTACGGAAGCACATAAAGCCATTTGGCGGGAATGTCGCTATCTAATCCTCAAACCCATGGCCAGCTCAAAAGCCAATTCATATATTTACCGTTTTGCCAGTCGACCTTAAGGGGCGCATTATGCACTAAGCTTTTCGGACATTCGATGGGAGGGACAATCATCATCATCACCCTCATCATCACCATGACCATGTGAGGGAGGGTAAAGCTTTATTCATTTTTTATGAAATGCGGATTGTTGGCGCTCGTTTGTGTGGCTCATTTGAGGGGCAGCTCAACATGTTGCTGGGTTGCATTGGTTTTTCGCCTTTTATAAGTGGCTGACTTTAGTGGCAGTTGATTACTCGCCAGAGTTTCGTTTGATTAAGCGAGTATTTGAGTCAGTTGTTCCAGGTCAGCACTACGCAGAATAAGTTCTAGATTCCCACAAAACGAAACACAGAACTAAAAACCACTTCTCCGACTTCTCAGACGTTTCCAATCCCATAATTGATAATTCATTTTCATTGACTTGCCTGCAGGTTTGGTCAGGATATATGCTTTACGGGGTTTGACTCGCCTTCTTCTGCCTGATACATACTTTGTAATACTTCAGCACACTCTTTTCCCTATTTTTAATAAACTGATGGGTTATTCACTATATTAAGAAATAAGATCCAATACTTCACAGCCACTCTCCACGATTCTTTCTCACTTATTAATGGAATTCACGCCACAACACTTATGCAATTCCCATTCTAAAAACTGCAAAGCTTAAATTTAGCAACACCTTCATTCCACTCCTCATGGCTTGCAAGGCATTGCCACCAAAGTTGCATCTTCCAACACGACATTGCCCAGCATTAAAAATAAACAACAAAAGCAATGTGGAGTCCACATTGAACAATCTATAAAGTACAATCACTTTCAGCACCAAAATCAACAACAAAAACAAAGCAGAAACACCGTCTGCCCTTTAAATAATGCTCAGATTGAAAAGGAGAGCAGAAAACAACATGCCTAGATCCCGGCTCTTTTAGTTCTGCTTGCTGACGTGCTTCGAGCAATGACTTTTCTTGTGTATATATTTCACACAAAGATCGTAATTATGGGTTCAAAAAATCGTTGCGGCATCTTCGAATGATCGACATCGCCAGTCGCGAAATATATGAGCGCAAACCTGATGAAAGGCCAGTTAACACACGAAGCTGCATATGAGAGCGCTTTATATGGTCGTGCATTTACTTTGGCAGAGTGTTTTCTTTCGTTACTTTGTTGTGGTTGTGGTTGTCGTTGTTGTTGTTGCTGGTGATGGCCACGCCCCCTAAAGTGGCATGCAGCCACTATTATGTAAACAGAGAGCAAGAAGTTGAGGAGCCACCTGGCGAGGAGTGGGAGACAAGTTGTTAAAGGCCACAAAGTCACCGGGGCTTTGATGATGATGGTGATGAAGACAACATCAACCACGGGAACGTTGGAGTAGGAGACCCATTATGATGTGTGGTGGCCAGAGGGTAAAGGTCGTTCCAGCCACCCGCAAAATGCAGTGTGCAGTAAGTGTTAATGTTCCATAAGTTGACTTGACTCAAACTGAGCCCAGCTGAGTTGCGTGGCTCCTTGGGTTAACTCAGACAGTTCACGAGAGATGCGCAGCAGAATCGGCAAGATGATCTTTGTTGTTGGAAACCAATCAAAAGACTTTCAAATCTTATTAAAGACAATCCGTTCAGTATTTTAAAATATGGCCAGTTGTATTGTGTCCATGGAAATGTAAAACGTTGTATTTGTGTGAAAATTGCTTTATTTTCTCGTGTTTGAAACAACACTCTGACAAAATAATATTATAAAACAATGATCTAGTTAAGCCTTGTCTCTAAGTATACGCATGTTTTAAAAATATAACTAATCACAATTAGATTATTTAAAATTTGGGCATGGAATATTTATTACTCTAATCATATTTGACTTAAGAGCAATAATATAAGTTGATAAGGGAAATTCAAGTGCTGAGAAAGCATCGATTTTTGTAAAAACGTCGAGTAAAACGTTGTTGACTTCCGGACTCGAATTTTAGTACTTCAAGTAAATATGGAGGCATTGCTAAATTTAAAAGCAAGTAAACTTCCCTGTCAGCATTGAGGGGCGTGGCTCAAGCATTTAGCTATTTATATAATTATACAGGCATTCTTATGCTACATCAAACTCAGACCCAGGGCTATGCAGAATCAAATCCCCAATGCCATTAGCAACGCAACAGAGCTGTCAACTACAGTGCTGCACATGAAACTAAAGCCACCCTTGCCTTAAAGAAAAAGGAACAACCCAATGCGCAATTAAAATGAGTAATAGAATGTAAATCCCCAACGAAATTCAAAATGAAAATTCATTGAAGGGCAACATTACGCACTACAATTTGTGCTGTGAGTTCCATTGGGCTAATGAATTTAAATGAGCCACCACCTTTCCTTAACTTTTCCTAAGCTGAGTGGCTTAAAATTATTTACAACAAAACTTACAGAAAAAATAAGACTACAGGAACAAGACTTTTTTGTTAAAGCTCATTTTAATGGAGCTGCGAAAATTCGAAAATAATAGTTAGCATACAAACTTTCTTTTCCCGGAAAAACTATTAAATATTAGCTACCATAAATATTAATATATATTTATATATATAAAGTATATGTGTGCACTTAAAAGTCTCACAGTTTCAGTTTAATCTTTAGCTTATTACACCCATTTAATCCATTCATATATGCACAGGATATTAGAACAAAAAAGATTTTATAAATGAGCTGCCGCCGCAAGCAGGAAGCAAATCGTTCAAGAGGAATCCATGCCATAAAGGCAAAAGGATACCAGCGCCAACACCCACACCCACACCCGGACACAGTAACTCACACAAACCTCGATGGTAAAAGCCAAAGTGCAATGTCCGTGCTGACTTGGCAGCAAGAAGGGCTTCATGCTGAACTGGGCGACAACCCTGGCACTCCCTCCAGTTTTCAAGTTTTTGTTGATATTAAGTGGCAGGCAACATTGCTACCCCCAAAATGCCCCAAATGCCCCAATACAGCAGCAATCAATCATGTGGTTTAAATTGGGGTATTTGTTTAAGGCGGTAAATTTTCAAAATTTCCGTTCGACTCTGATAAGGATGTGTGTCAAGTCTTAGTCGCCTGTCACTTGACCAGGACCTTTTTCCAGGAGGCAAGGTGTTGAGGCGTTGTGGCAAAAGTTTACAGACCATATTTCGTGATTGCTTATCGAAATTTCGGCACAGATTTGTTTTAGTGCCTATTACACTATTGTATGAAAGAGAAGTCTAAAATAAAAATGTGGTTGTAACAACTTATTATTTTCTTTTTAAGAATCCCAAACACTGTTTTTCAAAAACAAAATTAGAATTTACTTGACTAAAACGCAAACTAATGCTGTCTTAGAACTCCTTAATAAAGTAACCCTTTAATTGTAGGGTATTCAAAAGCTACTCATATCAGTTATAAGATGCTTGTCAAATTACAATCACCAATCTACGAAAAGGGCATCGGTCACTCGAAAACAGTGTAGGCAAAGTTTCATTTTATGGCCTATGGTTGGGCAGAATTGGATTGGCTAATATCAAGGAAACCACCTTATGGCTGGCCCGTATTAATCATGCACCTGTCACCCAGCGTAAATGTTGTCAAAAGTTTGTAGAAAATATGTCAATGCTGCTGCGATTGTTGTGACATTCTTGTAATGAACTTTTTAGATAAAGTTTCAGAACATTCTTGAGAGATGTGGCACGCGGCATGTAAGGCCAGGAGTGATTTAAAGAACATCATAATGACGACTTTCTCACTGGGACATTATCGGTCAAAGATAATGGTCGACTGTACTTTGACTTTTCAAAACGATTCTGAGCTGACAAGCGTAACAAAGAGTTGATGATTGATTTGTAGAGTTAGCAGCTTGACAGTTTGCCACATAATTGCATTTCAAAATGCCCCAACCAAGCACTTGTGTGCATCTCATACCTGGGGGACGAGGACAGAGCAAACATATTATAAAGTGATTTCTAACTCAATATTGGTCAGACCTAATGTGATTGTGTTTGCTGTCGTCCCTGTGTGTGTGTGCTTGTAATTTCCCGCAGTGTGTGTGCGAATATTATGAAAATGACCACAAAATGCTGCAGAATACGGAATAGGCTGCTGGAACCAGCAAAATACACGATGAGGTCATTTAAGCCACAAGTGTGTTGTTAGAATCTACACTAAATGTTTTGTTATTGATCAAATATACAAAATACATAATATGTATATATAAATGCAATATTTATTTAGATGTTTGTATGTATAAGAAATTGTTGGGTCATTTGCCTAAATGTGTGCAATGTTGTGTTAAATTGCAAATTTGCATAAAATATTTGTTGTTTATTTATTGGCTGTATTGGCCAAGGTTTGCACTCACACACATAAATACACACACCTGAGAACTTGTGCGCCCACCTGGCAACTAAATATTTGATGTAATTTGTGCGGCAATTTAATGGTTTAGTTATTCACATACATATTGATATATGTACACAAATCATTTATACTTAGGCATACACGTACAAGTATACATGACAAGTGAATCTCTGTGTGCCTGTCTGCGCTTAGTCAAAGGACAATTTAAGGTTGATGAGTTGAAAAGGACAAATACTAATAATGGACTTACTATCACATGTATCAAATAATTGTTCAAAAGATCAAAGCCCAATTATTGATGGAATATAGCTAAAGCTAATAAACAACGACAAGTCAAATATTATATACTCTTGTATATCGACATCTAAATTGTATACCAGTCTAAGAGATATTATATTATTTTCATTGTTTCATGTATTGCGGCGAATTGAATAAATATATATGGATGAAGACGGTAATAGAAATTTGTCCAGTTGATCATTAATAATTAATATGCATTAATATGGGGTATTTCCCAACTGTCCGCAATACCTAAGTCATTTGAGAAAATAGTCAGAACTCAACTGCAACACTTATATAAGTCTATAATTTCACCTTTCCCGCATTGTTTTGAGAAATGTAGGTCTACTACCACACTTACTTCCCTTGTGATCAAAGGATTTTCTTGCATCGATTTCTGAGTATCTGAATATCAGATCTCCAAAAGTTGTTTTCAAAACATTAATTTCTAAACCTATTCTAGTTACCCAGGGTAGTCATCTAGGTTCAGTGCTTTATAATCTTTGCAATATTGCATTCTAACGTACTAATTTATGCTGATGACATCAAGTTGTGATATGACCTCTCAATGCTTATTGCAGGTGGACTTACTTTCATTTTTGTCATGGTGTAAAATGAATTTGCTCCACTTAAACTGCTGTCAGTGTAAGGTCATGTAATTTTATCGTGTATCTCTACTCATATTTTTAATTACACGCTCGATGGGAGACCACTCGATAGACTGAATGAAGTAAATGATTTAGATTCACTTCTTGATCATTGGTTAAAATTTGATAGCATTTAAAGTTCTTGCTTTTATTAAGCGTTGGTCAAAGGAATTTGATGACCCTTATACGGCGAAGATCCCTTTCACTTCTCATGTACGTTCCATTCTGGAATATGTAGTCTCCGCAATTTCATGTTCATCAAAGTAAAGTGCAATCTGTGCAGAAGAGTTTCTTACTTTTTGCTCTTCGTCGCATTGACTGGGGTGTAATGCATCCTTTCACCCATAGACTGCTCCATATTAACCTTCGCTCCTTAACTAATCGTCGTGTAAAGCTAGGTGTTATATTTGTAGTTATTAAATCGATTCAGCTGCATTGATGAGCCAAAGAAACTTTTCTGTTCCCTCTAGACCGTCATGTTACTTTTCCCACTTTCTCTTAGTCGTTGCATTACTAATTATTCCTTGCATGAACCGTTTCGAGTACTCTGAAATGATTACAACAGACTCTATCATGTAATCAATCCAGAGTCCTCAATTTCTACAATTACGAATTTTGCATTTAAAGACCCCCGAAATCTTATAAATATTTCTTATTTTTTAATTTATATATATAATTTATAATTTTATCATACATTTAATTTAAATTTTTTTTACTTTTTTGTATTATTTGTGTCGACTGACTTTAGTTGACATTAAATAAATAAATAAATACCTGCCTTGGGAGCAGTGTGCGATAGAAAACATATTTAAGGGCTGAACTATTCAAGTTACGAAGAGCGTATTTATACCTGTTCACGCATTCACTGATCTCTGGGCTCCAAATAACACACATCTATATATTTATTTGCTTATCATGCTATAGGTATGTATTTATAGATCAAAGTTGCGTCCTTATGCCGGAATTTTTCGCTATTACAACATACATTTGAAATGAAGATCAACAATCGTCCTTAAGCTGAACTAACTTTGATTTAAAAATGTTCGCCTACAATAGAAACAATTGAAAGTATTCCCATTTATTTGTCTACTATCTCAGATCGTCGACTTTAAGATTTAGTGCTCATCATTTATACTTAAATATAAGTTAATAAGTTTAATCGTTTCTAAAATCAGCACTAGCTCAGTTCAAAGTAATAATATATTTTTTATGTTTTTTTTTTTATTTGTTTTGATGGTACTTCGATATAAATATATTTACCTTGAGTGAATAAATATTGTACTTACACGAGACATGTCTGTCTACGTGTTCTTTTTCGAAAGTGGTCCCACATTAAAATTTTTATATTTGAGGAAAAGCTCAAATACGGCCATTGACTTTTATTATCAGAGGTACTTGATAACAGCATTGTTCGGTGTCTTTTTAACAACTTCTGATCGGTGTCTGTGTCCCTGGTCAATCCTATAAAATGAACAGTCAATCTACATCTGTTTCTTTTGAAACTAGTTGGCCATCTTTTTCTGCTATGGAATTAAGTTAGGTTGTCTTTATTTTGAACATGAGTCTGATCCTGATCTATGGCGAATCCTACTTTGTATCTGAAACCAACGAAAATGAGGTAAGCAAAGAGGAATTAAATATATTTGATAAGCGAAATATTATAATTCCAATATTTATCAGAACTGCAAAGCATCGAGGAAGGCTGTGAAAACACTGGTTAACTATAAACAACTATTGAGGGCTGAAGTTGGGACCAATGATAATAGAATAGAGTAAAATAGAATAGAATGGAAAAATTGGAGAACTACGCGAGAAGTTGGAAGAACATATATCCAACAAATATCCAATTTACAATACGATGTCAAAAAATGTGAACAGAAATTTAAGAACTTCAATGGGAAACTCTAATCTATTCTTGCTTTTCCTTTGGAAAGCTCCGGGTGTTCATTATATTAATACAGCTTCCCATAATCCACTATCGATACTTTATATGACTCTGAGCTGTCATGTCCTTGATGGACAGGAGAAGATCTACCATCGACGCCACCCCACCTTCTGAGCCTTACACACACTATGAACGCCTTAAGGCAAAATGGACTATGCGAGATATCGACAATCGCCGATGGATAATGATTAAGTTCAAGTTAAATATTTATAGCAATAATAATCATTTAGGCAAATGACCCTCAGCATCATCTATAGAATATTTAACTATTTTCTTACCTTCTTCTACAGTCATTTAAATTGAAAGTACTATCACAGTATTTATGACTGGAGAGAAGATTGTATTTATTGGCATGGTGCAATCAAAAATGTTAAAAGGCTTATACGACAAACACAAAAATTATGCAAATGTAATTCAAAGTGTACTTTGGAATTGTAAATCTATATTTATTCCAATTTTCTAATTAGGATTGCAATTATAAGACATTTTATAAATTTCAGGGCATTTATAGGGCAGGAGTGGCCTTGCCCGAAAAAAATGTTTGTAGCAGTAATATTCCAAGCTTGGTAGCTTTAGCTGTCCAATTTCGGCAGATATAAGCTACTAAGAATCTTAGGAGGTATTTTTATATTTCTCAAGGGAGCTGGCAGTAACATACTTTCAAAATTGTATAACTCGCATACAAATTGTGGATTTCAAGATCCGAAGTTTCTGGAGGCAGCGGGTGTGTGCGTGGTCTAACAATTTATTTGCCGAAGATGGTTTCCAGCAAGCTACCTTACAAGTTTGGTGATTATATCTACAAAATAGTGAAAGGTATGCTGTGTTATCGATACACATTTTCCGAAATATTAACTTTGGCGATTATGGGCGCAGGAGAGGACGTGGGATCTACTCAAAAACTGCGGAAGATACAGCCATTTCCGACTTGTAATGGCCGGAGGTCTTGGGCTGCAGAGCTGGACATCTTTGAAGGACATCGCCAACAACCTACCAACCCAATTTGGAGACTGTAGCATTTAAATTGTAGGAGATGTGTGGTGTTATCGATTCGCGATTATCGATTTCCAAGCATCCTAGTGAAGACTTAGTCTGACGGCCCGAGTCTAGCCAGTAAGTTTTCCAAAATTTGAAGGTTCTATGTTTAAGACTCTTAGAAGTCATCCAACTAAACTATATATATTTAGTAGTGGACTCTGCTGAATTTGAGACAATGAGAAGAAGTGCTTAAAACAGATCAGAAAAATATTCAGTATCCGAGAGAAACTTGTTAACAAGTGTAATTTTTTGGCAACAAATAATTACAAATAATATACAAATATTCAGGTTTATAAGACTAACTTTCTATGCAATTACAAAACAATTTAAAGGCGTAGTGAAAGTAGTTGGCTTTCTGAGCATAATTTGGCCAAACATATTATTGTTGGCATTCCATTCCAAAACTAAGACGAAACACACCTTGACGTGATTTCATCACATTAAACAACTGAGAAGTTGGCAAGCTGTGAACCCAAAATACATGCTTTAAAAGTTAAATAATGGAGAAACTAATTTCGCAGCACTTGCGCTAATCTCAATTTCAACTTTTATTTTATTTAAATTTGATGCTTTGTTTCGCAATGATAAAAACAAAGCTAAAACGGCACTTGCCACTCGACTGTTCCCCAACGCTCCCCAGCTCCCAGGCGGAACTTTATGTGTTGCCGCGAAATCTCAAAACAATCAAATTGCGAGAGTGCAACAAAAAAAAACAAAAAAAGGGCCAACTCAAATAATATGCCACAGCAGTTGATGCTACGGGCTTCCGTGGGCGTTGATGTTTTCTCAACAGAAATACATAACAACAACAACGACAGCAACAACAACAGTAACATCAAGGACGGCAACAAGCAGTGGCAACGAGAGGAACTGAAAGCCAACTTCAACTTTAGTGCGAAAACTTTTGCCACTTAACTTTTCTGAATGCACGGCGGCCAAAGGGGCAGAGGAGGAGCGCAACGCAAGGTGCCCCAATCTGAATCCCAATCCCAGGGCCAGTTTCAGCCCCCCAGACTGCCAAAGCAATTAAAATTATTGCTGGCGAAAAAGTAATATTTTTCAAGTGCTAAATAAACACACTATAAAAGCCGCGAACGCGAGCCGACAGCTCAAGTCAATATACGCTCGCTGGCCGCAAGATGGCGCTGCTGCCGCACACACACACACACACACACACACACATACATGCAAAGAAAACACAACCCATACACATTCAGAAGACGCGCACAAAAGTTGATTCAATGATGTTCTCAAGAGTTATTTACATATGCAGCCCGCACAGAGAACTTCACAGCAAGCGCCAAGGAAAACTCTCCCAGCAAATATTTGGCCTCCGCCTTTTTATCTATGCCAAATCGCAGGATGGACTTCTTCTGCTCTGCATCGGGAAGGAAAGGAAACTTTGAGCGGGTGGCGCTGCTTGAAAGTTGCTGGCGCCTGATGGACCGCTTGATTGCCTGCTTCGGCTGTGATATGAAGGGAAGACCAACAACAAGTAGCAATAAGATGGAATTGCTGGGTAAGAAGGCAATTATGATAATGTTCAAGTTTGTTAGGTTTCTAACTCAAAGACCAGCATAGAATATGTATATTAGAGAGGCGTCTGTCAATAAATAAGGAAAGAGTACGCATATTTGGGTTTTACTTCGAAATGTTTGTTATTTTTCTATTTTTGTAATATATACATTTCTTCAATGGCATTCCATTTCCATTTTATTTTTTATATATAAAATTAAACTGCAAACATTAAATTAAACAAGTAAGAATGCTTACAGTGAGCCCCGCTGTCAAATAAATAAATTATTTTAAGCACAGGTTCTATAAGGGTAGTTATGCAAGTGCTTTCAATTTTCTATTGCCTGAAGGCTCAGAAAAATCGAAGAAAAAAGTCATGTTTTAATTCACAAACCCGAAATGATAATCATCACATGATACTGTTCAATAATACTTTGGCACAACTTCAGGATATGCTTTTCCCATTTTTAATGGGCTTATGGTATTATTAATTATTTATATTTATTGGTACATTTCGAATTTATTCGTACTTGCTTTTAAAATAAATCTGTTTAAAACCCTCTTTCCTCTTAATTATTGTTGAAAATCTGACAAATATTCTCAATCCAAAAGGCACTTTCATATACATTAAGATTTATCTCTTCTTTCATATCTTAGATCAATAGCTTAATAGTTTTGTTTTTATTGCTTTGTCCACAATTTGGTAAACTGTTCTTAGACCAAAGTCAATTGGCGAACCCTTCAGATTACATATATAGATGCATATATATACGAATGTAGGCATATGAACTAGCACACCGTTGGTGCTGCGAAAAAGTTTTCAGCAGTTTCTAATAACGCTCCATTACTTAATGTTAAAGCTGACGCCCAAGAGCAATGGCAATAAAAAAACAAAGTTGCAACATTTGCTGAAAAGCTCAAAGCACACTTTCACCTAAAAGTTGACAGAGTTTTGTGGAGAAGATTGCAAGCAACTTAACCTACGAAAAGAAAGCAGCAAATTGTGACAAAGTACAGAAGAAAAGAGGGATGCAAAGGGGGGCGAGATGTGTAAATGTCTACTCGAGTGTAGAATTTGATTGCATTTGGAAATGTCTTTATGCGAGTGTTGAGCCAAAGTCATCGATGATGCTTTGTCGATTGTCTTTTATGGCTTGGAAAATAAACTTTTGCCTCTTTGGCCATACGCTTCGGTGCACCGTCAACTTGTCGACTTGCTGCACTAAGAAACAGAGCGTAGTTAAAGAGAGTCAGGCGTAAATTCACTTAAATTATACATATTGGTTCAAGTTGGGTTCCAGGTCTTCACTCATTTGTAGCATTTGAAACAATTTGCTGAGTCACACTTGCACAAGCATGCACACACACACACATACACACACACACACACACAACCATACACACTTTGCTGTGACCCACATTTATACGCTCGAATTGATTTTCTATGCTGGCAATCAGCGCAGGACTACACACGCTGCGTATACGCAATGTCCTGCCAACCCCAAAAGCCACTAAGCTGCTGCCAGCAAGCTATTTTTATTTTTATTTGTTGTAAATCTGTAACGAAGGCACGCACTATTTTCGGGCTACTGCCCCGTTATACACAAGTCCTAATGCCGACTCTGCAACAATCGACAGCATCCAAAATAGGCCACCTTCTTGTTTTTTATAATTTAATGCCTGTTTGAGTTAAGGCTGCGTATCCTTTCGCTATAGCTAGTGTATGTGTGTGAGTGTGTGTGTTTATTTGAGGGTTTTCGACACATAAACTATGCTATTTAATTGGTTCGGCAACCTTGTCAAGCACTTGGGAACTCACGCGGTCGCTGGCACGTCTTTTGAATGCATGAGAAATTTGTTTCTGCATATTTAATGCAATTACCAAAAGGTTCTCGTATTGGGGCTTGCGAAAAAAAGGTAAAATTCCCCCGATAACTAAAATTGATTTAGCTGGCAGCTTCGAAAGAGAGCCAGCACCTAGGCTCTAGACTTTCATATTGATAGCCCTTAAAAAGGGTTAGTTATGATAATACCAAAAATACAAGGCATATGATCACTAAGACTAGGTTCCAAGAGAGATTGGTGCACAACTGTGCACTGCATGTTGTTATTTTACTTAATGGGCCTCAAGCTTATTGTCAAAAATCCTGACAAAATGGAAATTGAATAAATGCGGCTGCGGCAAGTCTGTATGGGAAAATAATTTTAATAAGAACGATTCGTTTGTATTTGAAAAGCTAACCCAGTCATAGTCTGCAAGGCCGTTCTATCGGGATAACTAGCAAGTTGCTTGAAAGACAAAAATCAGAGACCAAAGACCTTTTAAAATGGTGAGGGTTATGTCGTGTTGCAGACATCCAAAAAGCTAAATATTTATGGCACGAAAGTTGTTAAGCTGTTAACGTTGCTCTAGACTCAAAGGGATATCACTATAGACATTATTATTGATATACACATTAAAATTCCTTCAAATTGCTTCAAGCTGGTATCTATGCATGCTATTTTATCTCTTACTCTCAAGAGTTAAGCCCATAACTATCGTCATGCTAACTAGCTGCATCTTCCCAGTGTTTGCTCCTCTTGCATACATTACGTACTTTCAAAGGCCAATTTCGTTAGCCAAAACGCAAGTTATTTGCTCATTAAAAGGCCGGGAGAACAATTTCAGCAGTGCTTCGATTGTTAGGCACAGGCCAACTACAGCTGCAACTTCATGCTGCAAGTTCATATCCCTTTTGCGTGTCTTCAACTTCAGTTTGGACCTCATCTTTGGCTGACTGGCAATTTGGCCCGCGGCGAAGAATTGTTTGCTCCACTTGAAGCGCAATATTTTACTTGAGTCGCAGATCGATCTACATAAA
The DNA here is from genome assembly GCF_018153295.1 of Drosophila grimshawi. NCBI lineage: Eukaryota > Metazoa > Arthropoda > Insecta > Diptera > Drosophilidae > Drosophila > Drosophila grimshawi. The sequence goes on from NW_025063240.1 coordinate 425,262, forward strand.
CTCGGCTATCCGTTTGTCTGCCTGCTCACCTGGGCTTATCACACGAATCTGTCAGATAATGTTTGCATACGTGGACATACATAACTGGCACAAGAAGGCGGTCAGTTTTGTGTATTCCCTCCCAGCCACCCCTGGCTGGCATCTCACGTTCCGTTTATGTTTGGGGCAACGTGGCTTGCAATTAAATGCTGCTGTTCTGGGGCTGATTCTGTTGTGTCCGCTTTTGTTGCATGATGCTGTTGTACATGCTTCAATACAACCTGCTACTGAGGCTGGCAAACTTTCGTTGCAAGCCGTCGCAGCCACGGTCGTGATCTTATCATTTTCCTGCTTCGTTCATGTTCGATTTTGTGAATTTGTTTTACTTACTACTTACTACTTAGTATCCGGCTCTTGATATTTACTCGTACTTTTTTCATGACATCTCCCGACCTTATTTGCAAACAGACCGCGTCCAGTCGCCCAGATCTGTGCTGGCCATGCTTTATTTTCGATTTAAATAATTTATAAGAAAAACCGCTGTGCATTGTCCCGATCGTGATAAGCTTTGACTCTTCGATGAGACCGTTTTCTCAGTTTTTATATTTTCTCTCTCTGTCTTTTGCATTGTCTCTGTGGCAAAACAGTCGAATAAAAAACAACAAATTTATTTAATTTATTGAGGCTTACTGTAGATTTATGTTGGACTCTTTGCGCTTATTGGCCATTAGTGTCAGCAAATATTAAGAAATTGTCGTAGCAAATCTTGTCAGATAGGCATTGAACACGATTATATTTAAACAAAGTGCATCAAAACAAAATCTTCAGTGGAAGCTAGAAATATTACAAATTTATAGTTAAACAGACAACACATAAAACATTTTATTTAAAAATAATTTTTTATTTAATTCAGCTAAAACCGACAAAAATAGAGAATATTATAGTTAATGCATTTGTCAATTTGGTCTCTAAGAGCACCAATCTTTTAAGATTTAGCGACTCTAGTTTTAAAATGTATCTGGATATGTATAAATATAAGCATACATGTATATTCCCCTTTGATCTCTCTCTAAATAAATCAACTATTCAATACGTTTTATTTTAACCATGCTAAATTCGCATTCAACGTGAAGCAAATCTGTAATCATTTATTTTTTTAACTATAAGCTATAAACCACATCACAAATCTGATTTCTATCACATTTGTGGAAACAACTCAATCAAATTAAATTGGCAACCAGCATGGTTCGCCTACAATTCCGATCAAACTCAAATCAAATAAAAATTCCTTGCATGCTAAGTTTGTTACCTGTTTGCCATAACAGTCATAACAGTGCTGGAAGCATCAAAGATGAGGTGCTAAAACCGCTTGATAATTAAATATACAAATTGTATACATATATATGAGAATATTGAAAAAATGTTTCGCTTGGCAAACCATTTCCAATTTAGGTTTAGCAAACCGAAGGAAACGTAACTATAACTATCTACAAATATATTTTAACATTTTTTAAATTGGTTTTGCAATTTGGTAGCATTCGTTGTTATTGGTGTCACGGCAGCGCCATCGAGATACTCATACTTAAAGATACACAGCACTCGATATGCAAAAGATACAACACACTCACACACACACACACACACACACACAGACAGACATTGCTTCCAGCAGGGAGAAGCAAATAACGGTTGGTACCTGGGTAGCTGGGTTGCTCTAGGTTGTTGTTGGAGCCAAGTGAATTGGTAGCTGGTTGCCATCGTCTCATCTCCCATTACCCACCTGCCTTCTTCTGCTGTCGTCCGTCAGGTCGTAGATGTTAATCGCTGCGGCACTTTGGAGTAAGTGGCATTTTGCAGCGTCCACCATCAGCACTGGCAGGAGCAGGAACAGCAGAAGGGAAATGAAATGTTGGAAAGGGAGGGGAGAGGAGAATGGCAATGGCAATGGCAGTGCTGCTCGACTCTTGATATGGCAAGCACACTGTCCCTTACATAGTCGGGTGGGCGTGGCCCATGTCAGTCCTAGCCGAACGAACGTTCGTGGCAAATGTTTGCGGATTTGAATTTAAATTGAAATAGGATGTTGTATATTCAAATGAATTTTAACTTAAGGGTAAATGGGTGGCGTAGTAGTGCAGTCCAAAGAGTGGTTCAGATTAACATCATCAGTTTGGCATTGATTGCTCGCAGATAGCACACAAAAGCGCCGCTGGGCTGCACATGTAACCGCAACCGAAAAAAAATTTTATCGAAAATTGTTAAGTGCAAAGCAACGAATCGCTTATACCCTTTGTCAAGCTGTACTAGTAATAGAAAAGATAGGTTTCATTTGACAAATTTTATTAAGTTATTTAAATCGATTTTGCTTTTCTTAAAAAAATATAAATTTATAATAAGAACCCGAGCTGACGTTATAAATATGTGATCTCTACAATTTTAAGATTCATTAATAAAATTATAACTAAATTTAAACTTCGTAATTGGTCATGAAGACTTTGAATGTGAATTTCTAAAAAAAAAAAAAGAACGAACCCAAAATAATCCACAAATATTCAAAGTACATTTTATATCATATACATTTTATATCATTCACAATTCTTCTGTTGTTTTGTGTAAGTGATTTTACAAAGATTTCAGTATACTCCAGATGATGTATTATGTAAGTGTATAGCACGTTATACACGCTTGTGAGCTCACGGAAAAAGAAAAACTAATGGGTTTTGTAATAAGTTTTAGTTTTCATGTTTATATTAGCATGCTAATAGTGGCAATTGCTATATTTGGGTGTGTGGTTAGAGCTGTGCGGAGCTCTATTGAAACTGTGGCGAGAGTTAGCTCAGTTGATGCCTCAATATTGAAATAGGCAATTTGCTTTTAAATGTTGTTTTGAGTGGACGAACCCCCCCAGGTAGGAGTTGACTTGTTATCTGAGGTTAGTTCCCTGGGAACTGGGAACTGGGAACTGGTAACTGTTTGCCTGACCGTGCTCATTGACGCCCCCAAGATGTAGAAAAGTTGCTGATAAGCAGCAAAGTTGACTACAAATTATAAACATAATAACTGACAATATGCTGCACCCCAGCAAACAAACCATAAACGATAATTAATAGAGAGATAATCTAAGCGCTGGCCTCGCTGCCATGGATTGGCTTTGACAAATCTCATGGCATGGCAATCGAAATGAATTATTTTCCCAACCAACGGGCCCCTTGCTGCAATTTCCATGGAAATGCCCCCACCAAACATTGCTGACAGTGACTGGGAGACTACAACAAGGAGAACAACAATAACAACAACAACAACGAAAGCATGTAGCCATAAATCTTTTTGATTTTTTTTGTTGTTGTTTTTCCCCCACTTTCCAGAACTAGAACTGCGGCCAGGCCGAGTGACATTTGCTTTGGAGGCAGGCAAAGACTTTGTCTTCATTTGCAGCTCAACTTCGTTTTATTAAAAGCGTTTAAGAGAACACGATCTGGAAAATAAACCGAGGCTTGTCTCTCCGGGCTCGATTTTTCCTAACAAAACGAGACACTTGAGAATGCAATCGACCACGGAGTTAAAGGTTTAATGCTGTGCCACAAGCTACAGGTGGCTTATCACCAATTAAGCGATACATTATACAAATTTGTAGCCACAAAAAAAGTAAATAAATACTGGACTCAACCCTTTTTATTTTTATTATGTCATACAATTTGTCACTTGTCGCTGGGCGCTAAAGCTGCTCAGAAAAATGTAAAAACGGGTTCCTTACCAAAATCGTCAAGCTCTCATGCCGAGCAGCCAAACTTGAATTAATTAATAATTGTGCCCTGGCTTACAGCGTTTTTTCTTGTCTTCTTTTTTCTTTTTTTTGGTCATGAAGAACTTTTTGGTTACGTTTATTATGAACTCGTAACGCATAAATCTCAACTAATTTTATGTAATTAGTTTGCATAATCTGTCACGGTCGGTTTTTCATTATTTTCATATTCATTTTTTTTTATGTGTAAGCAGTATAAAAATACTTCGTTTGGGTTCTGGTCTTGCATGCTTGATGTGATTATAATAATAAATGATTTTCTATTGATTTTGAAATACTCAAGAAACCGCGGTATTTTGTCAAAGTACAGAAAAAAATGAAGAGGGCCGATTTTTCTGAAGCTGTGCAATTAATTTTCTGGCAGATCAAAGTGTTGGTAAGTCAATTAAGAGTAACGCAGCAGCATGTCCATGGTTTTTCACATTTCAGGTTTTGAGAATCAGTAATAAAGTGGTAGTTATGGTAGCTAGAAAGCTAAAAGCAGTTGAAGAGCGAGCTTAAGCACGTGAGCAAGAAATGTATTTAATAAAACTGTATTGTGCAGAAGAAACGGAGTGTTTCATAGTATTTATTAGAAATGAGAACTTTTTAAAATAAGATAAATAATAAGGAATTGGATGATAATATATTTAAAAAAAAAAAGAAAAGTGCATTTAGAATATTGAAGACTTTGCTTTACTTACGTGAAGCATCAATGAATTCATGAATTGAACTAATACTAAAATTATTTTGTAATAATAACTGTGTGTGTAAACCAGAAACCATCCACATCGGGATACAATGCAGTTGACTTGTGGCCTGGGTACAATATTTGCGATACAACACTATTTCTTATTATGTAAACCTTGAGCCATTTTTCTCCTTGCATCCCAAAATATTCCAAAACACAAAATGATCAAATACTTCTTACATTTTCTGCCAGTTGATCAGTTAGAAAAAATTTTTTTTTATATTAATTGACAAAAATGTGTTTAATATTTTCCATAGCTCTAAGAAAAATTTTCATTTTACTTATTTCATCATATTCTTGCCAGTAATAAAAAAAAACTTTTATAATTCAAGGCACTTAAATATTTTTAACGTAGGACACTTCTCATAAACTTATTTTATTTACCATTCCGTGAATTGCACAACTCATTCTAAAACCTAAACTCAATTTGCGGATATGCGCAAAGCCACGAAACGTCAAACAAAATACCAAATTTATAGAATTTCATACAACATTTTCATGTATACAAACTCAATAGCAAATCAAAGGGGCAACGTGCAGGCAAACACAACCAGCAAACATCAAATACCCCTAAAAATGTTGCTCGACTATAAGATGCCCTTAACCAAAAAAAGAGTCTTACTAACGGATAATATATTACTAATAATATGTATAATTTGGTGTTTTCCATTCCCGAAATTTCCGAGAATAAAAAAATGAAATGAATTTCATCGAAATGTATATATGGATATGTGTACAAGTATTTTATAGGGTTAGAGCGTGTTGTTATATACAAGTGTTTGTGAATTTTGCACAACTGAATTTGATATATAACGATGGGTAAAGAACATAGAAAATAAAATAGGAAAGATTTTCCATCTAAATTCAAATCAGTCAAAACGTTTAGCAACCAGCTTAAAAACTCATCAGAGCACTCGAACACTGGAAAAGGGACTGAGGGGTGGTTTAGGAATATATTTTTGATCGAACCATGCCAAAATGTCCGTCAATCCTGCAGAGTTGCGATGTGATGGTCAAATAAATACAAAGCTAGCTAAACAATTCATGCCATGCAGAAAATGCAATCGTCAATCAGTGGACCACCCCTGAAGAGTTCACTCATAATTGAATTTCACAAGCACAGCTTGGAGTTTGATGAAATCACAATCGAGTCGAACAGACAAAGACACGAAATAATGTGTCATTCATGGAAATTGATAGCAAATGCTCAACGTATAACTCCGATGTATGAATGCACTTTCCTAATAAAATAAAGTAGTGTATGATACCCAGTCTATTAAATTCTATGAAAAGAAATGTAGATATTTTTGTTTACTGAATATTGCTTCGGGCAGGCAAAGCAACTGAAGTTGTCACACTTTAAAAAAAAAGAATTCGCACTGAATTTTAAAAATTAGCACTACAATGAAAATGATTGCGTTTAGAAGCAATTTCCAAATAAACGAACAAAAAATTTTAAAATCGTGAGGAGTTCTTTTTTATTTTTCAGAAATATATTTCTGAATTATACAAAATATTTCTAAATAGTATAAATGCGATTATTAATTTTTGAAAAAAAAAATCATACAGGAAATGTGGAAATAGTGAGGAAATTTGCTCAGTAATTTGCTTTACCGACCGCGTCACTCAGTGTGAAAACGCTCAGCAATTATGAATTTAAAATGTTTATTAATAATATAAGGAACAAAAAAACACTTTGTCCACATATAAAAAACCACTTCCTAGAAATCATACATATACTTACAAAATTGTAGAAAGATGTACCCTTAAATGAAATATAGTTTCTCTAGGTTTTATTAATATAAATACTTTCTGAGTAATAAAGTGAGTTTTATGAGTGCAGTTAACCGGATTCAAAAACTTTAAAACTAACTAAATTATATATTAGCGAATGTTATTGCATGTGTATAAATCTAAAGACATAAGTTCCAGTCTAAAGTCTTTAATCTAGGCTCTATTATGCAACCAGATTGTTGATACCCTTACGCAGGACATCAAACAGAGTCCAAATGTTTCTGGGCTATGTTGATAATGCCCCGATGAATACTGTTTAAAATTCATTTCATTTATCAACAAGTTGAAGGTCCGGTAAGGGGTAGGGGTCTCAGGGGGTGTGCAAAAGTTGCGGGTGATTATTCTGCTGCTGGGATGGCTGTCTGATGAGTTTTGTTGCAAATGAAACTATGAAACTTTTTAAATGGAATTTACGCTGCAAAATCGCGTTTTCAACGAAATGAGTTTTAATTGCAAGTTTTCTAATGCAGCAAACGCACGCAGTCGTTGACGTTGCATGTAGTCACTTTGTTGTGGTTGTTGTTGTTGTTGTTGTTGTTGTGGTTATTGTTGTTGCTGGTGGTGCAAATTCGCTTAAATTTCCGCACCAGCTTCCCCTTAAATAGCACAAAATTATGTTCATTATGATAATTTGAGAGTTTGTGTGAGTAAACCTGTTGGCAGACCTCTACGTTAACTCTTTAGCTCTCTTTTGACAATGTATTCGAAATTTCAATATTGCCAGGCAGCCTTTGCTGGCAGTTATATAAACAGTTCCCTCCATTTCCCCATCCATTGAATACAACTCAATGCAGTGGTAAATGGCTGCAGGCACCGCACATTTTTGGCAACGAATATGAATATTTTCAGTGTTTATTTCGGCGTAAAATGTTTGTAATCCTGGCCATGGCAAAACAAGGCAAATGCAAGGAGAATTCATAGTTCGGTTGTACTTTGAGTGCAGTTTGGTAGAATTTAATTATCTCGATTGATGTGCGAGAATTTTAAATGTAACAAATGAAGTTGCATTAGTTAACAGACATTCTGCAAATACCCATGCAGTGGAAGTATATTCTTAGAATATTGTATTGTTAACAACACGCGCTGATGTCAAAAAAAAAGTGCTAGAATTAGTTAATGTTTTTGTATACATTTTCAAAATAATATATATGCTTAAATTGATTTTGTATTTTTTTATTTTTGAAAATTATAATGCTCAAAACATTGCATATATGTATATACAAATTCACTTTACCATTTCCTATTTCACCAACTGAACATTTTCCATTAGACTGCCTTAAGTAAGCGTAATTTCCATTTTTCAAAAATAAAGTTTTCTCCTAACATCTCCTGCAAATTATTTATTTAAGTTTATATTGTAAATAATCGATTTTCAGTAAAATAAAAAAAAAATATGTTAAACTAAACATAAAACAACATTTAAATATTTGCCGATTTTTACTGCATATTCGCCATTTCATATATTTAAATGTTAAGTCAACACATTTTTTCGATTTTCCAAACACAAATGAACTTAATTGTGGAACTCAATTAAAAACTTGTTCACAATACAATACTGTCCTCCGTTGTTGGTGTGCTGCAAATAGAAAACGACTGTTTCAGACATATCCTATCCACACCCTTCCCCATCCTCAAGCGGACACAGCCTAGAGCCAGATGTCAGGGCGCTCCATTGCGGACGACAAAATATACAAAATATTATCCGCCATAATTTCTTTATTTGTTTGTTGCCTTTTGTGCCAGAAATAAACCCATTTACCAATTCCCGTATTTGCAAAAGGTATCACAATTTTGTCGTGAAATATGTAACAGCATACAGTTTCTTGATCAACATTAATAGCCAAGTCGACATGGCCACTGTCAAACTAACAAGGCTACAAATACAGCAATAAAGTATTTATTGGTTCGGCTGACAGTTTGAAGTACAATTTTGTAATGAGTTCACCCGATTTTTCTCATCCTTGTCTAGTATTTAGATCCCTATGTATTCCCACAACTTTAAAAGCCACGCCCTTTCAAAAAAAGAATGCTGGTAAACTCCTTCGAAGATAATCTAATTCCATTCATAGTCATACACAATCCTACCTACCCTAGTTAGTGCTCAATGTACCAAATCTCCCTTGAAGAAAAGAGAAACTGGACACATTTAAAAATACGCCAATCAATGTATTATATAATTATTTATTTATTTATTTATTTACAAAATTATGACTTTCAAATAAGTAATAAGCATAATATATTTTTAATAAGTACTAACCTATTATACAATTAGATTTAAAAATTGAAGTTAATTTAAAATGTATGAAGAGCATTAATATTATCGACGTCAGATAATTTCACATACTCGTATTAAAACATGACAGTTTTTCTTTTTTATTTGTATATTTTCCTTAATTAATTGGGTATGACAATTTTTGAATCGAACAATGACGGTTGTACAATAATTTAACCATGCCATCATCTACAAAAAAAAATGCATAAAATAAATAAATAATTATTGTAAATATTTTTCATAAATACAATATGGTATGCTGTTAGGCTTGTAATTTGTTCGGACGTTGGTTAGGTACATATATTTATTTACCACAAGGGGCCAAGTATGCCTACACCATACCATATCGGAATGGATTACATTATATTATCCATTTTCGGATGGGTATACTATAATATCCATATGGCAATCGGAAGTGGGATGTATTCTTTTAGGCACAACTTCTTGTATTCCCAAATAGTCGAAACAAGTTGTAGTAATTTAATGTTCTTATAAACGGTCGTGTTCGAAAGGCCATTTAAGCTTCGGCTTACGAAAGAAGGCTGTTCTCGTTTTAAATTGCAGTTGCAAGAAAAAAAATTGCAACAGCAAAAAAAACATTAATAGCAAAATGCATTAAGCGCTGTTGCTGAGTCCTGCCGTGAAAATTGGGTGATGGAAATGGGTCGGGTTCACTTCTGAGGTGGTAGTATTTGTTTTTAATTAAAATAAATAAAACCAAAACCTATAAAATAATTGAAAAACAATTTAATTTAACATTATTGCGCATAGAGCGCCGTTATCCTTTAACTCATCTGTGCATCTGCTCCAGGTCTCCACATGGCGCCCGGGTTGCGGAGTGCACTTGCCACTTGTAAGGATATTCAGTGTCAAACTTTTGGTGCATACATAGCCAGCGGCAGAAGTTGGCTATTATCGTTACAGTTAAGAATTGAAAAACAAGTTCAGTAAGGACACTTGCATCTAAGAAAAGAAATCAGTATAGTTAAGTCAGTAAGGTCGAGATATATTATAATTGATATATTTAGAATTTAACATGCAACTGAAGTTAAGTATAATTTTTGCCATCGCCTTACTTATCAATCGAATGATCCTCGAATGATGTTACTATTTTATTTTAAGTTTTTAGTTCTTAAAACTCTCTCGAAAAATTATGTACTATTCTCAGTTCACGTTAAATAAATAAATAATTAAATATTAAAGTCTATTTGAATATAAGTGAGTTGCGATTATAGTCAAACATTATGCTTTCTTTACACAATGTATGAACACAAAATAGGTCACTATATAATAGTATATAATAAATAATCGACTTAGCAATTAAAACACAATTGAGGTTCGGTGTATGGTTTTTCATTAGCTTAATCGAGTGATCCTTGAATGCTCTTACTATTTTAAAATTTAGTAAATTTAATTTTAAATTATTATGTCTTAAGAAAAGCTCTTGTTTGAAAATTGAGGACTGTTTTTAGTTCACATTATATATATAAATGTTAAAGTAACTTATTTTAAACAGCTAATCTGTAATATAGCTAATAAAACATTTTATATAAGCATAAAGTAAGGGTGTTCTTGACACGCGAGAGAGAAAGAGAGAGAGAGAGAGAGAGATAGAGAGAGAGAGAGAGAGAGTGAGAGAGAGAGAGAGAGAGAGAGAGAGAGTGATAGAGAGAGAGAGAGAGAGATACGCATTCATGTACATACTCACATTTTGCTTATGCTGCGTTTATATTTTGTCATAAATATATTTTTGACTTTCTCGTTGCAATAAAGTGGGGGAAAATATCTCGTGCACTCGTGTGAAAAATGATGCAAAAATCTTATTTAACTACGGCAACAATTATAATAATTATTTCATTAAAAATGTTTGTATTTTTCTTTTTGTCAGAAATTGCGCATATAAGCTTTTAATTTTTTTGTTCTTTTCGCAGGGCAGCGAAAAATAATTATTTTTGAAGTGTGTGGTATAATAAGGGCACACATACTGAAGAAGAGTACACCAAATGGCTCCATTACATTAATATAGGTCAAAAGTCAGCTTGACCCAGCTGCAGTTTTTTCCAATATTTAAAGAGCAATATTCATATGTGCTTTGCGTGTAGAGTTAATGAGATGAAGTAAAGTATGATTCATAAGAGCTTGAATTGCATATATTATTATAATATATTCTGTCAAAGACTATAGAGATTTTATAACTGATGAGTGAATATAATGCTTATAAATTAAAAGGTTCTACAAATTTAATAAGATTCGCAAGCGCAGAACATCCTCGGAGTATACCAAAAATATATTAGGCATATTATAAATTTGAATTTATTTGTTTAATTTGAAAAAGGACAGTTAAAAATATGGAAGAAACATGTTTAAAAAAATTTAGGTATTGATATTAAACAATTAAAATGATATAAAATTGAGAGTAAATTATTAAATGAAAATATAAAATAAAAAAATTGATGAATGAGGTATCTTGCCTCTACATTTCACATGTGGAACAATATTCTGGACATACTTTACGAATGTTGCGAATTTTAACGAATTTTCTAAAGATGCAATGAAAGCCAATATCAATGTCAATTCTGATTATTATTGATAACAATTCTATTTGAGTTACTTCTTTTTGTTTTAAATAACCTACTGTATTTTAATGCTAAAAGCAAAATAGGTAATACTTTTTATTTTGTAAATTTCTTTCTGCATTTTTGGGCTTCTTGCAGAAAAATTAGACAAATAGAAATCGGCCAAGCCGTTGTTTCATTATCACAGTCATAATGGAATCGCGAAATGAAAAAAAAAATGTGAACGTACGAAATGTGGAATCCGACCATTACCTATATCATTTTACATACAGCAAATAAGTAAATTATAAATGGTATTACATTTTTATTACTCGCGGAATCTGAAAATTATATAGAGTGAATATGAATTTCAAAACATTGAATTACACAAAAAAACATGCATTTATTGATTTCGAGTGATTTTTAGTATATGATATATAAATATATTTCGACATTCAAATTGGTATATTGTGCCACACAGTAATTTTTTTATTTCTTTGCTATTATTTACATATTTATATATACATAAAAACAGAAAATAAGAACCGTTAAGTTAACATAATTTAATTTTTGAAATTAATGCAAAACAAATACAACACTGATTAAAAAAAATTAACGTTTTTGTTCAAAAGTTGTAAGTTAATTTCCCTGTTCAGCTGAAAGAGAGTATATATTTTTACATAGAGTAGTTTAACAATTTATTCTCTATTCTTTAAATATTTAATAGGTTTTAAAATTTGATGCCTCATTAACTAAACAATCGCAAACAATTGCACACAGTTAAAATTGAGTATTGATAACCCTGAGAAACACTGCCTCAGCCCATAAGCGGATCCCAAACCTATGAAAATCTGCCTGACTTCCCAGCACAGGAACAATGTTGACCATAATGGGCCGAGTGTAGGTAGCTCACGGCTCGTTCTCACTACTCAGTCCCTATCCCTAACCCTAAGCAAAAACAAAATATTATTGTTGTTGGCAACTGCAACCCAATACATTGCAAATAGCATTTGTACGAGCAAGGCATACAGATTCGCATTAGAATGACAAACAGTTGCAATTGTATCTCTGGCTGTGTTGCCTGCTTGTATCTCTTTGCCCCCTAATCTCTTTTAACATTTCCATTAATACGCAGCGGTTGACTGCGCTGCTTTTGGCCAGGCAACCTCCTCAGTGCCAATGATGAGAAATTAATGTGCGTACACAATTTCACATTTCACAGATACCCAAACCGAACACAGACACAGACTCGGGCCCATACCCAGACCTAGGGCCAGGGCCAGGGCCAGGTCCAGGCACAGCGTGAGCTGAGCTGAGCTGAGCCAGAGCGTCACGGTCGGTCCGCTCAGCGGGACAAAGTGCTAAGCATTGTTGGGAAATTTCATGGCGCTCCGCACGGGGTCCACAAAAAGTCGTCGTCGTCTGCGATCATTGCTTTGTAAGGTGTAACAAAAAACCCAACCATAGAATTTTGTCAAATGGAAATTGTCGTTTGAGCGGACACTTTATGGGCTGTTACCACTGCTGCTGCTGCTGCTGAGGCTGCTGCGTCTTGTTCCCTCTGCGCTGCTCTTGCGGCTTAGAGTTTTCACGCCCCGGATCGGTTTACCTGTTATCTGTAGAAATATAAACCGAATCGGAACTGCAGTGCAAACTTTCGATACTCTGCTACTACAACGCGAACAAATTGGTTATTGTTCTAACAACTTTCCCTTGGGGATTTTATTTATTTCTTCATTTTTTTTTTTTTAATAAAACTAAAAATCGATATTAAGCAGAAAGTAATTTTGAAGTCTTGCAGCAGTGGCGCACTGTCAGTGTCAAAACGCCCCCTTAAAAGCTATTCAAAACTTGCCCCAAATCGTGGCACGCTCAACTTAATTGCCCCCAAAGCTTTTGTATAATGCCCCACCAATAGATAACAACAGCTGATAAATAGCGCGTCAAATCGAAAGCGCTGCGGCCAAATAGGCAAGAGGCAAGAGATAAGGGGTAAGAGGCAAGAGTTATGAGGAAGGAGGCGCGTTAACTGCCCATAAGCACAATTGTGAAATGCTTTAATTTCTGAAGTACCTTTAATGAGCATTTTCAACATGGTCATCATACAATCAACATCAACATCGACATCGACAGCAGAAGCAGAGGCAGAGGCAGACGCAGACGCACAGCATCTACGTATTACAATGGGTCCAATATTTGGACCATGGCTCGTCATAATTACTGCCCTGAGCATAGTTTTATTTTTTCAGTTTCTTTCTTTACTTTTTTGTTATTGTTGTTATTCTGACGACTGCCTGCTGACTGGCCGCATCAGAATTGGCCCGAAAAGCCAAAGACTGGCCAACAATCTGTACAATGTGTATCGAGTTTATAGCTGGGCATCAGACATCGGCTGGGGAATTAATGATTACGTTGGCCGGTTTTGCGGCTTGATCCAGTAACCCTTTAATGCAAACACAGTTCAGGCAGTCCAAATTCTCAGTTCAGGCAGTTCGAATGGCCAGTAACTGAGACTCACTCGGTAGCTCTTTCACTCGACTGCTTATGGGGCTGGGTGCTTGTTGGCTGCTCCCATCGCAAAAGGAAATTGTAATGATCGAAATCAAAATGTTTTCGTTACTTTAGCTCCTAATGAAGCTTGAATAGTGCGAATGACTCCACACAGTTGCCCATTGGCCGTTGGCCCCTCGAGGGCAACACAACCGCACCACGCGCCTTTTAATCGAAATTTGATGATGAATTCTCAACTCAACTCACTTCAACTCAACTTAACTCAACTCATCTCAACTCCGACTCGACTCGACTCGATTCGATTCGAATCGAATCGACTTTGCTTGATTCTTGAAATGCTACTTTAAGCACCGCAGCTCAGCTCGCTTTTATTGTTGGCCATTTGAGGCTTTGCCTCGCCGCTATTTACCTTTGTTATTTATTTATTGTTATTATAGTACATGCCTCTACTTGTGTTCTGGTTTTTCGTTTTTCGTTTTTTCCTTTTTTCTTTTTGTTAACTCGACTTTTTAATTGTATAAATGGGCTTGGAGCTTTGGGTATTTGTAACAGACTTTAACCGCCGCATGATTTGCTTGAAATTGCTGAAGATTATCCAAGATCTCTGAATCTGCTGTTTTTGGATTCACATTCATTTCTCAGTAGCATTTTCTGTGACTTTGACTATCTAAAGAAGTAGACTTTTGAGTCTACAGTAAAATTCATAAGTGCGATTGGTAATCGGCTTGGTGGTATTTGCCAATGTTGCACAACTAAGCTGCTGCAGACCCTTTGCAGTCAAGGGAAAGACTGTACTAAACTAGAGTTTTGCACTCGAGAAAGAAATATGAATTACTATTTTCTGAACTTCAGAAAGAATCAGGGTTTGTATATCTACTCTTTAGAAATGAATTTCTGAATAATAGAAAATATTTCTAAACAAAAAATGGGAAGTGTCGATTTATTCTAGTTTTTAAAAATATGTTTTCTTTTTTTTTAGAAATTATTTCTAAAAGCAAGAAAATCTTTTTAGTTTGCGATGTTTAATTTTAGGTAGATTTTCTAAAATTCATGGCGATTTTTGCTGAGTGTATACTGCTGCAAACTATTAAAATGAAAAGCAAAATTATTTTATCGAACTTTTTCATATGCTTTCTTTTAAATATTATCTGACAAATTTGTTAGAAAATTCGGGTTCATTTAAAAATTGACTCTTCAAGATTAATCCAAAATCGAATTCATAGTTGTAACTGTAAATTATTAATTGCTTTTTTCAAATTAACATTTTGCGAAAGAAAGAATATTAAGTTCCAGATGTAAATAATTAAATAAAAGCTTATTAAGAAAAAGAAAAATGTCATTGAATTTTTCTTTCATAAAAAGTTACTTAAATTATGCCACAAATGTAAGCAAAAAATAATTGTAGTACCCTTGAAACATGCAACTTGCAACTTGCAACTTTTCCCTTTTCATCTGTTACAAAAAAAGAAGCAAATTGAAAAAAGTACGCATGCAGCAAGTTTTGACTTTCAATTTAATTAAAAGTCTGTCGAGAAAAAGTAAAATTAATGCGCTATTATTTAATAGTAACAAGCGACGGAACTTTTACAGCATTGTGCCGCCAAGCGAAGCATGTATCTAACAGATACTACATTCTTGCAACATTCGAATTGCGAGAGCGAGATAGAAAGAGAGAGAGAGGGAGGGAGGGAGAGAGAAGGAACTATCGTGTGTGTGCATAATTTTCAATTCAATGCATTGCATTATAAGTATACCAACCCTTTTTTTGTTGTTGTATCTAGCTGCCACCTGCTCTCGACGCTTGCAACAGCAAACTAGACGGAAAGTTGCAAGCTCATCGTTGGAAAAAATAAATGGACAGTGGTGAAATTGTTGTTTTCAGTTTTCAAAGTAGTTTCGCTTTGCATATATTTTTTACGATATTTGCTTAAATTTGCATAAATTTTTTCACTAACTAATAAATACATAGTCGTTGCTTACAAATAATTTCTTGATGCTTTAACAATAATTGTTTGTTGTTTAAATAATTTAAATTAATCTTACAAGTGACTCTCAGTGCTTTGTTGTGTTTTTTGTTTTCTTTTCTTTTGTTTTGTTTAGTTTTTAAATTAATTTACAATTTATGGCTTACGATCTAAGTAAATACAATTTCGCAAGGAAAAATGAATAGTAGTAGAAAGACAGTAAGTAAGTCAGTGCTAGAGATCGCATTAAGTTTTCTTTTCTTTTCTTTTCGTTTTCCTTTTTTTTGTTGTTTTTTGTTTTTTGTTTTTGGTGCTATTTACAGAACAATAGAGTTTTTCAAAGATTTCCTTATGTGTTTTAAGTAACTTATGTCTTAAGCAGAGCTCACACGTGTAATCGGATGAAATTCAGATATTTTTCATGGCATACTACAAAAATGTAACAAGAATTGAAATTGAAATTTGTTTATCGTATTAAGACTATAAGAATTTCATACATTGTAAGGGGTACTAGAATGGAATTAGTCACGTGTAAACTCAGCGCTTTAGTGTCTTGTGTGCTCTACTACTAACATTTCTTGTTGTTGTGGGGCATTTACAGAATTTGGCATCACAGTTGGCAACGCGACGAGGAACTAAGCAAAAATGCTCAGCTGCCTGCGACGATAGTGCTCCGAGGATCAGTGCGTGAATTGCCGCAAGGTGTTCGTCGCTGGCGTTGGCCTGTGTTGCAAGGAGCGCCTGCCCGTTGTGGCACAGAGCCCGTTACGCAGTGGCAGCGCCGGTGGCAGCGGCGGCGGCGTCGGCGTCTTGCTGCGACCCATCTGCTCCAGGGGCAGCGAATAGTGCGCATTGCTGTAGATGTAATTGGGATCCATCATCTCGCCGAGCGGATTCTCGTTGTCAAAGTCGCGTTCGCGCTGCTTGAAGTGCTCGTGTGTGATGCGCAGCTGTTGTGGGGCATGCACCAGGGGCACGTCAGCGTACGAATAGCACGAATCAGCCACAGTCGCTGTGGCAGCCAGAAACTGCGGCTTCGTATAATGATTCAGCTTCGATTGCTGAGGATGCTGCTGCTGATGTGGCAACTGTTGCTGTTGTTGTTGCAACTGCTGCTGCTGCTGCTGCTGTTGATGATCCCGGTTCATTGTTGCCGTCTTCATGTGTAGCACAAAGTTGGCGCTGTCATCGATGCTGCCGGCGAGAGCCTTGTTGTTGTTCAGCTTCTGCTCAGTGTGCAACAGTGTGGCAGACATGGCAGGCACCTGCAGCTGCTGCAACTTGTGCTGACCGTCGCCGGAATTCAAATCGTTGATGGGCATTGGACACATGCCATAATGATGATGTGCAGCAGCAGCAGCCGCAGCAGTTGTCTGATGTGGTGCGGTGTAGGTGTTGGGGAAGGTTGAGTGGATGCCGAGGGAGCAGGGATGATGCTGGAGACGGGACATGTAATCCTCGTCGCAGAAGGTCTTCTGATATTCGCGCTCCTTGCGACCCAGCGCCGAGTTGCCCCACAGGCCACCCTTCAGATACTCACGTATCTTGTGCCGGCAGCGATACAGCACCAATGCCAAGGCAGTTATCGTTGCCGCAGATCCCACGAGGAGCGCACCGATCAACGCTTGCTTGCGTGGATCGCTGTGGCTGCAGCCCATCAGGGTGGGATTCAAGTGCTTCAGCGGCTCACCACGCAAACGTTCAGGAAACTCGCAGAGCAGCTGATCCGTCAGCTGATCCTGATCCTGGCTGGCATTCTTGGCGACCAGCAGATTTCGCAGCCACATCACGCGGCAATCGCATGACAGAGGATTCTCCGATAGATCCAACGTGGTCAGATCCTTCCAGGGGAACAGACCCTCGGCCAGGGAAGTCAGAGCATTCGCCTTGAGCACAACATGCCGCAAGTGGGGCAAGCCACTCAGCGCACCCTCCTGTACCTCGACGAGCATTTTGTTCGAGGACAAAGTCAGAGACTCCAAGTTGCCATTGGCTGCAAAGGCACCGGTCATGATGCGCTTCAGTTTGAGTGCTCCATTGATGTCCAGTCGCTGGAGTTGCTTCAGACCCACAAAGGCACCTTCGCCAATTAGCTCGAAATCATTTTGGCCCAGCGACAACTGCTCCAGACGCACCAGGTGACTGAGACCCGCGGTGGGAATTTCGGCCAATCGATTGTCGGAGAGATCCAAGATGCGCAGCTCCTCGAGGCCAAGGAAACTGTTGTGGGAGATGTTCTGCAGACTGGCCCCCTTCAGTTCCAGCCTCGTCAGACCCTTGAGATCCTGAAAGGCGGCGGCCTGAATGCTCAGCAGGGAGTTCATGCCCAGGTAGAGTTCAGCCACGCTGGGCATGGCCTGAAAGATGACCGGATCGGGCACCGAAGTCAACGCATTGTCGTCCAAATATAAAATGCGCAACTGTTTGAGGCCATCGAATGCCTTTGGATCGAGGTAGCCAATGCGATTCTCGCCCAGATTCAGCTCCTCAATCTTGAGCAGCGGCGAAAAGGTGGCCTGATGCAGCTCCGAGATGAGATTGCCCCGCAAATTCAACACCGTCACAGCGGAGAGTCCCATGAAGGTCTTGTTGCTGATCTGGCCAATCTTGTTGTGGTTCAGATGCACCTCCTGCAGCTTCTTCTGGTAGGCAAAGGTGCGCTGTGGTATCGTCATGAGATGATTATGCGACAAATCGAGGAAAGTCAACTCCGCGTAGAATTGTATCGAGGAATCGATCGTTTTGATTTTGTTGCTCTTGATGACCAATCGTTGGATGGATGGATTCAGAGCTATGGGCAACACGTCCAGCTGCCCCTCGCCACACTGCACCACCAGAGTGTTGTCATCGCACTGGCAGCCGGGCGGACAGTTGGCCAAAGCCTCTGTTTGACTCGCCCAGCTGACGATGAGAATAATGCAGATGCTCCACACCCAGTTGCAGATCAACTTTTCCTTTAGTTTCTGCATTTTTCAATTGCTTTTTCTTCTGTTGTCTTGCGTGGTTTTCCCCGATTTGTGGTTAATATCGCCCTTATGGGTGTGTTTGTGTATGAGTGAGTGTGTGTGTGTTTGTTTTTGTGTGTGTGGCTGGTCTCTAGTTTTCCATGTTGCTGTGGGTGAGAAAATAGAAATGGAAAAACTGTTTGTTAGCAAAATTCGAAACTATTTTTAAGAGTTTAAATTCAATTTTAAGATACATATTTCTACGAAATTCTCTATTTATTTCTATACTTTTCACTATTTTTAACAATTTATTTTTACGGTTTCCCTTTATTTATATCATTTATATTTTTAATTTTCTTAGTTTGTTTTCTCGACTTTTAACGATTTTTTTAATACATTTTCTTTTTATTTATATCATTTATTTTCTTATTTTTTTACGTTTTCTTTTTATCTATGTCATTTGTATTGTATTTTTCCAATTATTTTTCTAGACTCTCTCATTTTATTTGATTATATCTTTAATGCTTTTAAATTCCTTGCTTATCGAGTTATCTTGTTTATAATTTATAAGTCATATATTTTTTTCTAAACATTTTATTTTTGAAAGGAAATAAGTTTTAATTGTTGCTTTGTATTTTAATTTTATATTCTATATTGATATCTTAATTTTTCTGTAGATTTTCTGACTATTAAAAATTGTTTAAGTTTAAAAATGCAGACTTATTAATTTGAATATTTTAATCTACTTTTTACTATAATTTTAACATTTTGTTTATGTCGCAGTGAATGATGAATTACTTTAATTTGATTTCAGATTCATATTTTCACAACACTTAACAATTTGTGCACTCTTTGGTTGTAAAACTTACCTTTTAATCTTTGGATTGTGCGCAGCAACCATTTGTTGAAGTTTGCAGCACGATTTCGAAAATGATAAAAACAAAAATAAATTTGTTTTGGGTGTTTTCAGCCAATTTGAACTTTGTTTGGGTTTTAGCCAAATGCACTGCACTTTTAATATTTTTGTGATAAACTCAAAGATTCACATGCAGCCAATTATATTTATTTAGCCAATTCATAACTTTTGTATGGGTTTTGTGTGTGTTTTTTTTTTAAATAAAAAATATTTATTTTTTGTTGTGTGATGTTTGTGTGTATTATTTTGTTGTTGTAGATGTGTGTTTTTGAAAATCGTGCGCGATAATCCAGTGGCTCGCTTTGCTGCACGCTTCAAGTTGTTGTCACACGGCGTTTGGGTTTACGTTCTTTTCATTTGTGGCAAGTTTGGGCCAAACTAACAGAGAGAGTCAGTGTTAGGCTAGTAAACAACCGAACACGACGAAGCGACGAACTACACTGATTTTGCTGAGCGAGCAGCGCACTGACGACACCTCGGTCCGAGTGTTTTCAGCTGCCGACGACACAGCTGCAGGCAGCGTAGATAAACACCACAAAGCGCGGCCTTGCATTGTGGTTGCTGAGAGAGAGAGACAAAGAAAGAGAGCAAGAGAGCGCGAGCAGAGCAGCAGAGTGGTGCACAGATAACGCAGCTGAGAGCAAACTGGTTCTGAGAGCAACCGACGACGCCGCCTCAAAAACCACTCAAACCAACTCACTCATTTATCTGAGCGCGTTTCGGGCTCTCCGCCGCTTCGCTAATGCAATTGCAGCACGACGACGAGGCTTAGTTGAGGCCGGGCTGCCATCAACATAAACACGTGGAATGAGCGTTGCGGCCAAAACCATAAAAAGCGCCAAAGTAACCAAATTATTTGAATCTGCGTTTTATTTAGCAAATTGAAAGGAAAACTGTAAAAATGTCAATCAAGTTGTGTCTCATTAAAACACAACATTGATTTAAATGCAACACTTAAAGCGAGAATTCTCACTAACTGAAATGAATATCTTTTTGAACAGGACACTTCACTTGACGCAATTCAAATCGTTGCCACATATGCCACATTTTCCAAGTTGTAATCGAAAACAACTTCAAACTCAGCGGCTTTAAAGTGTTAAAATTATTTCAAGTGCTGCAAACCTTTTTTTCGGCATAACACACACACATATACACACACATACGCATATGACATTTAGCTAGATAGTTATTTATAGTGTCACTTGATACTTGGGACAAGGCTGTCTATTTATCTGCTCGCTGCTCGCTGTTCGATGCATTTCTGAGTTATAGCCCCGAGCGAAGCTGCACACATACCACGAAAGAAAGATACTAGCAAATAACAAAAAGAAGAGCAACAAAATATGCAGACTGTTCAACTATTTACAAACACACACACACATACACGCATTCGCACACACGCACAAAAACTATGACAACAAGAAAATCAACTGTAAATGGCCATAACTTTGTCGAACGGCTTGCGGAGCACTCCACTTGTGACTCTTTTTTTAAGGGGTGAGGGGGTGGGGCAGGGGGTCTTTGTTGCTGGCATTTGCCGGTTGCATAACTTGCATATATTTTCCATCTCGAAATTCTTGTAGAAAGTATGCAAAACATTATTCGTCTGTATGTCTATGTGTGTGTGTGCGTGTGTGTCGACAACTGTAAATCTGTACGGCTTGTTGTTGTTGTTGACTGTTTTATTTGGCTTGTTACCAATAATTATTTCTGAGTGCCGTCTGCAATCGTTGTCAACTTTGTGGTTACCTACAAAAATGGCTGGTAATTTATTTCACAAATGGCCAAAGAAATTCAAACGTCAATAAATGCAATAAACATGACAAAAGTATCTAAGCCAAGAGCAGTTTCAACTGGAATTAAATCATTGCAGCATCTCATAAATCTAGCTGCAAATAAATCATTGCTTTCATTTTGGATTTCGACGATCTTATCGCAATGAGAATGAGAATGAGAATGACAAGTATTCAATTTTGGTTTGGTTTACTTAAAAGTCCATAAATTTGAAAATATTCGGAAAGGGATCCACTTACAAATAGTTTATATTTAAATGTATATTTATTTATATAAGCTACTAAGGTTTGTCCTAGTTAAAACAAAACTAGGTCTGGTTAAACTAAATTGTACAGGATCTTGTAGTTAATTTATGTGATCTTAAAAGTTCCGCTTAGATCTATTCTTATTAAATAAATAATTGTTGTTGGACTCAAAATCAGTCAACAAAATATATATTCTAAAATATTTACGCATTTGACTTATTGATACGAACTTATAGACGATTTTTAGTAAGTTAACCAACGTGGCTAATTTATATATACAATAAAATTAAATTAACCCCCAGTATACAAAATTGGATCCCTAAAGATCAGGCTTTTCTTATACATTAACTGGGAGCACTTGTTATCAAGAAAAAATTTACAAAATAAGAGAAATAATAAAAAATATTATTTAGTTATTAGACTTATTGATACGAATTTCTGGACGACTCTAATTTATCTTAAATAGAGTATTGAAATTATAATCGTAATAGCTCTTAAAACTTCAAGTATTGTTATAAACATGAAACGAGAGCACTCGATCTTAAATAAATTATTTATGAACCACAAAATAAGATGTTTATAAAATATTTACATATTAGACTCACATCGATAGCCATTTATATTCGATTCGTGCCTTTGAAATGAAAAGCAACCCAAAACCTAAAATTATCAACATTTTATTTTATTTTTGACAGCTTAAATTATTTGGAATTTTTGTTTTAGAAAGTTTTCTGACCTAGCTGGAGTCAGCAGTAGAATTCTTAGAGAAATGTTGCACCACAAAGTATGCCGAAACGGATTGGTAAAAAGGTTGCAGCGATTATGTTTTGATGGCGACAGCAGGTTGCCACTTGCCGCTTGCCACTTGCCACATGGGAAGCAACTGACTCATAACTAATTACAGCTCGCAACATAAAACTTTGCACAATTTCCGTAGTGCATACAAAAAAAAAAAAAAAAAAAAAACATGGAAAAATTAAGAGAAAAAAAACTAAAGCCAGAAATGCAACACTGTTCCGTTCCGTCAGCACTTGATCTAAATCTAAAGCCACAAATAGCTGCAGCAGCAGGTGTGTGGAAAGCTTTTTGGGGTCTCACGTTACACAAACACACACACACACACACTCAAACACACACACACAGAGAGTGGTAATAGCAAGTGAAGCAAAGTTCAGTTTGACGCAACTTTCAATTTGCGACAATGTGTGAGAATTTCTTGGCAATAAATTTTGACGGCATTTGACGCAGTTGTTTTTTGTGGCAACACCAAAATGGGTAATCGCATCTAAACAATAACTGGAAATGTTTGTTCTCGCTGCGTATGGAAATTGTTTAGTAAAATGCTAAAGCACTTAAACAATTAGACAGATTTGGGGAGCCGTGTGTAATTAGGTAAAACACAACAAAACACAACACGGCACGGCACGGCACGGCAACTACCGTTGCATTCGACAAAGCACAAATGCAAATAATGCCCGGCCAAAGACTCGAAATGCAGCCAAGCCAACAGCTCAAAGCCAACAACAACCAACAACCAACAGCCAACAACAAGTAACAACTAACACAACACAAACAACAACGACGCACTTTGGACAAACAAAAGCGAAGGGCGAGGTAACTTATGGGAACGCTTAGAGCGACCAGCCATCCATTCCAACTCGCAGTATGCCCAGCTATGAGATACCCTGCAGAGAGAAATGAAGTTGAGTTGTCTCAAATGATGATTGTTTAATTGTGTGTGTTGCTAAGAGACAATATATCTTAATTTATTTATTAAATGTGAACTGAAAATAATAAATAAACTATATTAGATATCAAAATAAATAACAACTACTAAAATTAAATTTGAAATTGAAATTAAAGTGACAAACTAAATGATATAAGTATATATTTATATATATTATATATGTATATCAAAACTTACAATTTGCTTACATAACAAAAAAAACGGTTCTAAAAAATAAATAAATATATAATTCAATTATATATTTATAAATTATATGAATGTTATTGAATTATATATAATTAAAAGCGAGGCAATATATAGAATACATGAAATAAAATATTGCAAAATATAATGATTTATTTTGTATTTACTTAATGCTTTTAAATGTTTGTATTTAAACTAAAATTAAAAATGAACACTAATATTTATAACTTGATTTCAAAATATAAGAATAAATTTTAACATTTCTGGATATATTTAAATGAAAATTTCTGCAGTTTGAATTACTTTAATTGGAATATGTTTTTCGCGACACAAGATGTTAAAAATTTAGTTCTTAATGACAGAAATATAAAACTCTGAAATGATAAAGTCTACTGGAATCATTCAGAGTCCTCGAATTGATTAATCCAAAGAATAATTAAAGAAGATTTACCCATGACACGAACAGAATTGTGCATTGTAAATTGTGCATTGTAAATTGTGCAAGAGGGCAGTAGAAAGAGGACACAGAATTTAGGCATTTCAATGTGATTTTTCACATGTATTTGTAAGCAAGTTTTTCACACATATCTGTTAGTTTGATAAACCCTTTAGCCTCAGATGTTTACAGGGTATGGAAAAACATTGCAGCTGGCTGCGCATGCGCCGTGAGCCGTTGCCGCATTGTTGCTTTATTAGAGCCGTTGTCTTAACAAGAAACTTGTTAGTTGCAACGGGTTAAGGCCAACAAATGGAAAATGCTCAATGCTAAATGGTAAGTGGAAAATGAGAAAACGAGAAAATCTCATCAAAATTGTTTGCTCGACGCGACAAAGTCATCTGACGGCTGCTTTGAACACAGCTCAGCTGTCGACTTTTCTCCAGGCCCATTTGTCAGAGCATTTAGCCAAACATTTGAAGAAGACCAGTTGCCAGTTGCCAGTTGCCATCCTAGACAGAGACAGTTCCGGTGGCAAATGCAACTTCCGCAACTGCTCGGGCCCATTTCCTACGGCTTTCCCGCTCGCATTGTCTTCAACCCAATAAAATATCAATTGACTTGCAATTAATCATATTCCAAAATGTGCAAAGGCCACTAAGAATGCTGACTGCAGCGTCGAATGGAATGGATTCCATTGCCCGGCCAAACGAGCCAACGATCCAACGAGCAACCGGAAAGGAGTCTCTTTGTCCCATTGTTGAGCATTACTTCTGCTTCTTCTTCTTCTTCTGTTTTTTTCATTTATGCTTCACACTTTTTTTTTTTCTATTCACCTCTGGTTTAAAGTCGCCTCCTGATGCTACTCGTTTTTAGAGCGAAATCACAATAAATAATGAATCAAAAAATGAGCGTTAAATGCAACCAGACGAAGACGAAGACGAAGACGACAACAACAAAAACGAGCAGCGGAAGTCAGCACACAATGGACCAACGCAAAGAGAACAACACAATGGAACTCCGTCTCCGACTGCGACGCCGACTGCGTATTGCCTTGCCTACTGCCAACCCCCTCCATTTACCAACGTCATAGGTTAAGTTTAAATCGATGCCATGAACAGTAAGTAAATACCCACAAGCTTGCCCATGCATGCATACATACATGCATACGTATGTACATTTCTCTGTATACATACATTCACACAACCTCTCTCTCTCTCTCTCTCTCTCTCTCTCTGTCTGTCCCTGTTTCAATTGTTTATAGGTAACTGACCGTTTGCTGACTTGTCATATTTCTCTCTCCCCTTTCGTGTACCTTTTCTGTCTGAGCTTTGCTAATGCATCGCAGACTGGGAACTGAAGGCGTCATCGAATGTGTGGCATTTCTGAGATCTCAGCAGCCTTCAAAGGTAAGTCGCATTGCTTTCAGCTTTGTGCATTTTAAGCTCTGAAAGCTGTAAATACTTTAAGGAAGTGTGACAAGTCGACATCAAAAGCAGCCGAAGACGTAACAAGTAAAATCGCTGAGACAATTTTGATTTCAGACTAAGAACATTTATTTTCTCTATTCGATATGAACAACATGAGTTTGATTTGGATATATCTTATAAAAAAATGTTGAATACCAGAACAAATCTTAAAACCGATTGGTCCAATCCCATTAGCTCCGAAAATAGTTTTAAGACAAAGGAAGTTTTGATCATATATCATAGATCAAGAACATATATACCGTATGTTGCACATGTCACGACAAAATTATAATATGTAAAGGGTACATAGGAATAAAATAAGAAGACAATAATTTAAATTTATTTTACTTATTTTTAAGGACTTTACAATATTTTTTTTAAATGTGCAGAAAATAAAATAAATAAATAAATCTGTTCTCCCCTTTCTAAAACCTTTTCTACGTTTCCTCGATACATTCAACCCATCGCTAATATTTTGTTTCTTTTGTTCATAATAAAAAGCACGTATAAAATTAAAGCAAATTCAATGACTATGAAACACATTAAACTGTAAGTTGATAGCTGATTTTTCTATTTATATCCACGAGCTGAGGTCATTACTCAATTCGTATTGCAAGTTTCTTCTAACAAAGTGCTTTTATACACAAAAAGCACACTCTGCCGTTCGTAATCGATCCAACTATCCACCTAAATAGAAACAACTTTACATATGCGTGCATTCGAGATAGCATAGTTCTAGATAGTTAACTCATCTTTGGCAGCTCGAATCGTTCACTTTCTTTTTAAGAGTTCCGCCCATATCGCCCATAAGACACACACACGCCCAACCCACACTTTTCATTTCCGCTGAACTGTGACTCATATCATAGAATGGAGCCCAGAGTAGAAACTCGGAGAGAACTAAGCCTACACCTGATGCGCGACCTGATAATTTCAGTGTGAAATTGAAGATACTCTCTGTAGAAAAATAGAAATTCAGATTTCGAAACGATTAACTGCACAACATGCCCACTCTACCACTATAGCATTTGGTAACCCTACAAATTAAATTCGAGCCCTGGGTAATTTCCAATGAAATGGAAAACCCAGGCGCCAGTCGAAGATTGTTTTCCAACGAAAACTTGAAATATCCACAGGGAGGTATAATTACCTCCACGCTGGAGGTAGAGGTGGGCACGAAAACAAAAGCTGGAGAATGTCTTTGGGGCATATTAACATTGGATTCAATTAATAAATGACGTTAACGTGCTGTCAAAATATGAAATTGTTGATGATGCAGTGCCATGTGAAGCCAGCATGTGGCTTAACTCCAAAAACAAAACAAAAATCTCTGCTTATCGGTGAGATACATTTACAAAATCCAACGACTGGCCAAGCTGAGCAGCACGCGAAGTGCAAGTTGATACTGTAGACTTCATAAATTATAATTTGCCTGGTCTTGGGTCAGAAATAGCCGGCAGCAGCCTCAAACCTGGACACTTGACTACCGATTATAATCAATCTTTGAGATAGATTTGCTATAGACCAGGCCCGACCACAGACAGCCAGCAAATGATTAGACTTGCCAGCTTGCGACTGATCACGCCAACTGCACTCCAACTCCCATTTCTAGCTGCCTGTGCACTCTTCAATATCTTACATGTGTCCATGTCCACTAGATGGCTGCTTGGCTACGCCATGATGAGGCATGATCCTTCCGTCCATCGATCCGCATGCAACACAAATGCCTTATGCAAACATATGTCTCCGCATTGTCTGTGCTTGGCTGCGACACGCATTTATCACGCGGCATTTATCACGATGAAGACCAAGCCGATGGCCAGCAGACTACGGCTGGCATATCAAGTTGCAGTTGCAAGTTGCCGGTTGCCGGTTGCCGGCTGCCTGACACATAATTTGTTTTTTGCTCTGCTGTTCAGATAACTCAAATGCGATATGCGTATCTCATAGATTATATTTGCTGCCTGTCAGTATTTCTCCTCTCTTCTTTTTTTTTTGTTTATTTTTTTTTTTTGCATTGGCTATTTTTGGCATGCCTTTAAGTTTGCCTGGCTGTCTGCTATTTTTTCAATTTTCAATGCATAAGCAAATCTGTTGGCTTTTCCTGTAGCTGCCTGGCTGCCTGGCTGTCTGGCTGATCCATGATCGTTAAGTTAAGCCAACAACTGTTTTGTCTTAGGCAATCTCACTGATCATTTTGCATAAATAATGCGCGAGAAATTAAATGAGCAAAGCAACTACAACAACTTGCAGCGGATGTGTGGACATTCCAGGATCTCTCTAGAGACTCCTGTGCAAATACACATCTGTTTCTGATTGCACTTTTCCGGTGTATGCTATGCAAATTATCAAGATACAATCCGAAGTCAGCACAGCAAGAACTATAGCCATGTGGATATTAAATCCGTTTAGAAATATTTTTAAAGCGCAGATCGATGTGTGGAAAACTAATAATATTCACATGACCAAGATTTACAATGTCATCAACGATTCTGGAATTTCCAAGTCCTTGCAATAAATGTTGGCCAATTTTACATATGAATATTCCCAGATTATATTCTTTATTCATTTATTTTATACCTTTTCTTCCTGACAATAATAATACAAATACTAAGAATTTATTATTAGCTCAATTTGAGTTATATATTGAATTGCCCATAAGGATTCCCAATTCCATCACTTCAAGTCAGTTAATACTTTTGGAAAAATGTATTCAGTAAGGCCCCTCGCACTACCAATATTTTAATGGTTCTTGGGAGTAAATTCCACAAGCGCACTGCATATATAAAAAGTGCTTGACAGATCATGACATATGTTATATGAAGAATTTGTATTAAGTTTATTTAAAATAAAGTAGTTTGTCAAACAAATACTAAATCTTATGCATTCAATTATTATCCTATATATAATTTATGTTATATAAGTATTTTAAAACTATGACAATATATTTATTTTTTATTTCAAATTTTAATTGAATTATTCACTTTTATTTTTAAAATATTAATTTTATTTTTAAATATATTTTTTCAAATTGAGGACTGTTTCTTTTAAATAAATTAGTATATAAAGAATAAAAACCAACTAAATAATTTTGTAACTGTATAAACAAATATATTTTCTTCTGTGCTGCTCTCTAACACTAGTTGTAAGTTGTAAGTACAAATAAAAGTTAAATAAATGCTTGAGTTGATAGGCAACTAGACCTAAATAAGTATTTCAAATGCGACTTAATTGCATTTAATTGAATGAGAATCAGTGACGTAGGTCAAGCGACTGCTTAAAGTGAAGTTCGTATTTAAGGTCAACGGTGATTTGAGCGTTATCCTGCTTAAAATAGGTGTCAAGTGGCATTAGCCAAGTCATGTGATGCGATGCAATGCGATGCGAAGCGCGTCGAAAAGTATTTTATTTTCACAGTGTATAACTCGTTGCGGTACGCAAGTCAGCGACAAAAGTGCAGGGTAGCATAAAAGTGGGCAGAGCAGATTATAAAGAGGGACAAGGAGCGAGAGAGAGAGAGAGAGAGACGCAGGGACGCACATCCTCGACTGAGGCAGAGGCAGCGGCAATGGCAGCGATGCGTGTGCAAACAGAGCCCAAAGGCAAGCCGCACACACAGAAAGAAACGCAACTTCAAGATACAGGTACAGGTCGAGTGTGTGTCTGGGGCAGGTGTGTTTCTCACGCAGGGCAAGCTGGCAACAGCTAAAGGAAGCCAACACACACATCTAGGCTTCAGTTTCAAAGTGTGGCAACGTGTGGTAATTTTTCTGACCGGCGGCTAGCAGCCACAGCGCCACACATACGCTTCACTGGCCTCAGAAACAGCAACAGCGACAGCAACAGCCACAGCAACAGCAACATCTACAAATACAGATAAAGATACAGCTTTTGGAATTCGCAGTCCAACTTAGCTCAACTCATTTGGGCAGTGATTCGGAAATGTGTTCACTCTGCTCTGCTTGGCTCTGCTCGGCTCTGCTCTGGCTGTATTTTGATTTTGCAGAAGCGTCTTTCTCGCTTCGTGTCTCCCCCAACTTGAAAGCATAAATCAAATGGGAAAATAATTACGGCTGCTGGCGCAAAATTTGCACGTGTATTAATTTCTAGCTGCTGCGCACTTTTTTAAATCGTAGCAAAACGCTGGCAACTCGCAATTATATGCCACAACTTTGTCTGGGTGATTGGTGAGGCGCGTGTTTTGGTCTGCAGCTTATCATTTAATACGCATCTGCAACTTTTTCGCATTTTCGCACACAATTTTGAAGCGAAGCATACCAAGTCGGGGCCAGCCCCTGTTTTCCCAGTTTGTAGAAGGTTCATCTTTAATTGTAGCCTAGGCTATCAGCAGTAGGATACAACGCGGTTATAACTTATAAGAATTACCTTTTTCTGGATGTGTCTGTGTAGACCGACTCTGATTATTGCTCTTATGCATTCTGACATATCTTTAAGTTGAGACTTATTTTGCGGTAGACTTAACTATCCCGCAAATTGTTTCTCCTTTGTTTGCTTTAGATTTAGCCAAATGATATACGAGCAGACAGAAGAATTGCTTGGAATGCATTTTCAGTCTGGCGCAAACAGAACTCTACCAAAACTAACTGAAATGTTAATCAATTAAAACAACTCGAGTAACCCTTAAATACAATTAAATTCTTGGCTCAGACAACTCTGATATTTATATTTGTTTAATTGCATTGTATGAAAGCAATCATTTTGTATAGCTGATGCATTTAATACTGCATTTAATTGCAGCCTATTTATGCCGTAATTTGATAATGTTGAATAAACAGAAATATAATTGTTGGACAATAAATAAATCATTGACTCGCATGCGTAAATTAAGAATTTAACGATAAACTGAAAACGAATTTTCCCCATCAAAGCAAAGCGCGCTGCTGCAAACATCTCATTAAAGATATTGCCTGACAATTGCCTAACTGTGGTTCATATGTTCAAATGTGATGGAGGCTGTGTTTTCCATGGAAAACGATCATATCCACTCCCTGTAGGTTGCAGTCAGTTTGTCGCCAATGGACTACAACTTATTTTGATTTTTATTGTAATCAAAAACGCTGACAATGCACATAAGAGCAACAAGAGCAAGAACAAAAAGGTATCACAAGGTGCAACACAGTGGGTCTCCTTTTCAGATCATTCAACAAGCGAGGCAAGTGAAAATTTATGGAAACCAAAGACCATTCAAACGTAGCTCAGTATTTATCTTTCGTTAGAAAATTAGAATCTACGTGTGGCACCCAATCAATGACCACAATCTTCAGGTTTTCTCTGCGTTTGGGTTTCGGTTTGGTCTCCGAGCCAATTGTTTCAGGTTTGTGTTTTTCCTTACCAGACCAGACTCCATAAAAATGCATTTTATGTGATTCTATGAAAAATGCTCAGACTCAGACTCAAACTCAATCGCAGCTCGAGATTTATGCATGTCCTGAGATTGTTCTCTAAATGCTACGACATGTTCTGGGCCATAGTTGAACTCGTATCTGTATCCTTGCTGTAGGTCTACTATTTAGCTATTTCATTATAAATTAAACTGTTATCGCTACAACTTAATCGACCCATAAAGCTGACTGACCATTCCCTGCAACCTGCCTGCTGCCCCCTTCAGCCTTGATGTGTGGCAGAAGCAGCAGCAGCAGCAGCAGAAGCGGCAACATGATTCTCTCTCTTATCTCAATTTGACATTTGTTAATTGCCGCGCACTTCAAGTACTTAGTGTATCTTTATGGTCTTCATCTGCTTTGCGTTTTTGTTTTTTCTTTTTGGATTTTCGCTTTGCTTTTTTTATGCTTGTTCTAAATGACTTTTTAATGTTTTTAAGTGTAATAAAGTTGTTTTCCTGCCATTGCGTAATGAGTTATTTTAAACTACATTGCGAGTGTGCCACATTTGCTAATCTGCGCCTTGGCATCATTTTAGTGCGACAGAGACACATTTTAATTCAATTCTTAAGGTCCCCAAACTCAAAGGCTAATAGGCAACAGAGTGCCAAGATCATAGAATGTGATTCTTGATGCTGCCAAGAAGCAGGCAATAAAAGCAGCTAAGAGGTCATTGTCTGAGCAATTCGATTGCATAATTAGGGACAGTCAGCGGGTGAATAGCCAAACAATTTAAATAATTAACTTTTTGCTCAAAATTTAGTTACATTTCGAGACATAAAAGCAGGTTGGAAACTTCTCTAAACATGCTCCATTACAGCTCAATCTTCGTGCGTTGAATGCAACGGGGAAACCACATGAGAAATGGGCGAAACCAACGTAATGTAAACTCCCCTTTCCACGCATGCTAAATAGCCTATAATAAATCATTGCCTTATGATATTAAAAGTATAGACAAAACGTACGCACGGCTGCCAGCGGAAAGGCCTTCAAGTTCAAAGGAAAACGACAATCAGAGCTGCAACAGAGAGACTGAGGCAGTGGCAGTGGCAGTTGCAGGGACATTGGCAAAAGCCAATATTATTATACCTCATACATGTGATATGTATTTCTGATATACAAGGCATAAAAAAGCAGCTCGGAAGTGCTGACAGGCCGGGCGGCACAGTGTGTTGCACAGTAAAGCTACCACAAGAGGATGAGGGTAGAAATCGAAGATGAAGTCAACCAATGGCAACGGCAACGGCAAAACGGTACGAATAAGCGCACTAAATTATGACTAGGTAGAGGCGCTGACAATTCAATGCGCGGGCCCCATACGAAAAATACTCGTAATACAGGCTATGAAAATTTATGCAGCATGCAGCATGCAGCGAAGGCAGGGAAAAACGTTGAAAAAGTCCTCAAATCGACATGCACATGTGGCATCAGCGAGTGCATTGCTGTTTGGTAATCCGTAAAAAATGATGTCATAATAAATTGTAATTTATGAGCGCAATGCACTCCAGTCGCTGGCAAGTTGGGGGCCTCTTTTTCTAGGAGCCAGCAATCCAGCAATCCAGCTAGCGACAAGTTAGGCCGCCTCGCTGACAGATAAAGGTTCGTTCATGAGAGTCTGATGAAGCCATTATGATGACTTAAGCTCGGACGCTTTTCGACACGATTAATTATATCCGAAAACAGCAGAAGAGACAAAGCGAGGGGGCGCCACATTTAGGTATGTTATTAAAAATACCTGGCGTTCTGTCAAGACTTTGTTTCCTGTGCACAAAACAAATGTCAACTTTTATGCCTCAATGGCCTGGGAAATGGCAGACAGTTCAGTCGTCTCTCTCATTCTCTCTCTCTCTTAACAAGCTGACAAATAGATAAAGTGCAGTGAAGTTTTGTTTGAGAGGTAGCTGCCTCTGAAAGACATCGTGCCACAGTTGATGTATCGGCTGGTTGTTTTGATCTGACACTGGGCTATTTAGTATGCAAATGTATGATTGTGTCTAACAAAGTGACAGCAAGGCTGTCGAGCATGGAACTCCAGAAGGGGAATGAACACACTCTCATATCTACCTTAATGTATAAAAGATAAGTACAGTCTGGGGTTAGACGTTTTCAAATGCTTAGAACTCTGGTTTACCATTTTTCATCCACTTTTTTGATATTTATTCTAATTTATTTTTTCTGAATGATTATTTCTTTATTCTAAGCTTTATTTAACGGTAAATTTTGTTGTCTTTTAAATTTAATTTTAAAAAAATAAATTGGGTTTTCCATTTGAACTGTTATTTATTTTGTTGCAGCAATTTCTAATAAAATTTATTCTTTTCAATTCGATTATTATTTTTGGTAAGAAATTGACAGCAATATAAGAGCGGGAACAGGAAATTAAGCAATTTCACGCCCTGTGCCACAGTTAAATGCCCATTGATGGGCAATGTTTAGAAACAACAAATATTAAGTGGCTTTAATTAAAAATTACAATTTTATTCAACGAGCTTCGAAAAAACCCACTCTTTCCTCTCTTCAAGTGGCTTCAGTGGCCGACGGAAGCAAATATAAACATTTCTTTTTTTTTGAATAACTGCACCAGCATTCAAGCAGAACAAACATTCTAATCATGGCGGGCATGCAGCACGAAAGTATCTGTCAGATACTAAACAAAAACAACTGAACGCAACTGAATGCTGCAGCTCATTAGCGCCTGGCGACAGCGACGAAGCGCAACGAGGAAGGCGAGGGGAGGGACGAGGGCGACGACTATGCCGGAAATCAATCCCCCCCTCCCTCCCTCCATCCTCTCCACCCATTTACAGAAAACTGTCAGAGACACACACACAAAAGCACTGTTGGAGAAAATATGAGGTTTTTATTTTTGGGTTTCCAAAAACAATTGCATAATCAACGCTTCCCGCCGGTGAAAGGGGGAAAGGTTGAAAAGAGGAAAGGGTGAAAGGGGGAAAGGGGGAAAGGTGGAAAGGGTGTGCACCGATCGCATTCACGCCTGCGCAGTGGAGCACGTGGAGCACGTGGAGCATGCGCCACACCGCCGTGAGATTAGACAAATTTATGAGGCGACACATTTGGTCGAGACTCGTCGAGTTGTATGCCACAGCAACTATCTTCAAATTGAATTGTTATGCATTTCAAATTGAAAGAAAATGTTGTGAAAATTATACAAAAGGTTGCCAATGATCAAATTAAGCTGAAAGTCAATTTATGGTCGATCAAGGAGCAGAGTTGTTGAGTAAATCGTTGTTGCTTTTATGCTTTGCGCTCGAAATTCTTTTATTGATTCTAAAAAGGACCACCAGGATTATGCGTTCAAGGGGCAGATAAGATGAGGGCACTTAAATTTAGTTGTTCTCTTTGTTGTCCAGGGGCAACATTCCAGGCGATGTAGTTGTTTTATTTTGTTCCTTTTGGCTTTTTGATTTTATTGTTTGCGCGCGAACTGCACAACAAAAGCTAAAATTGAAAATTGTTAAAATATACGCCACATTCACACACACACACACACAGCGAGCCACTTTCTTTTCTATCTATGTGTCTATCTTATTCTTGGCCTTTTGCCTTAGTTTACTTTCGCTCCCCTCCTCTGCCACACAGCATTTTTGGCAGCGCAAACAATGTGCAAGACTCCAATAAATAAGCACAGAAGGCTGGACGCTGAGCCAAGGACAGTGGACAGTGGACAGAGGACTGTATACAGTGGACTGTATACAGTGGACAGTGGACAGTGGACAATGTACAACGGGCACGTCGAGCTGTTTGTTTGTTTGTTTGAAAATGGTTTTAATTGTTGTTGAATTTTTTGTGTGTGTGCGTTTTTTCTTCTTTTTTTGTGGCTCTCGCACATTGTTGACCAAATATAATGAGATAGCTGAACGCTGGCTGGCTGCGTCATTTATGTGTTTGTTTTGGTTTTGGCTAAAAGTAAATTAAGTGCCAATGTTAATGGCAGTTATGGCTGGCATCTGGATCAGGATCTGTGCAGACAACAAAGCAGGCCATTTGGGTGTCTTAATGCTTCAGTAATAATAGCTATAAGTGTGTATAGAGCCAAAGATAGTAGCTCAAGATTTATAGCCCAGCCACTAGCATAAAGAGTGTGGCAGTTTGAGGGTGGCCCAAATATGGTTACAATTTGAAATGAATACACACACGTATCGGCATTCATGTATCTAGTTAAAAGAGATTTAATTTAAAGTTACATAAGATATAAAATAAATGAAAGAAATGGAAACGATTTATTAAAGTTGTGTTGTGGCTTAGTCTAATCACCATTCATCATTTATCGAAGTGCAAAAGCTTAAATGCGAAACAAAAGAAATTCAAATGCATTTATTAACTGATTTAAAATGCAATCATTAACATTGATGGCAAAGGCGACTTGTCCCAGCATCGCCATCGTTCCCCAGACAATTCGATTAAAGTTAAGCCATTACAAGTCAAGACGCCAGGAAGCCCGAGACACTGGCTGCTTGGTTCCCATGTTCTCAGGCTTAGCCCAGCCACAAATAATATAACAATTTAAATAACAAGCATGAAGCAGGCAAACACCAAACGCGTTAGTTAGATAGATTGATCTACATGTACACGACAACAACGTGGCCAAGTGGCTACGACTTCGACTCCGGCTCTGACTCTTACTCTGTCTCTGTCTCTGTCTCTGTCCCTGACTCTAGCTCCTTGTTGCTGACTGCGCTTACAATGTATTTCTGTTTACTTGGCCCTGTCCTGGAGTACTGGTTGCCTGGCTGGCACTCTGGCAGGCTGCTGGTTACAAGGCAGCCAGGCCGAGAGCATGTCAAAACAAAATAACATCTTTAGCGCGCAAACATGACAAAACATCAGAATTCCAGCAGATTAACGTCAATTTTAATTGCATTCACTTAGCCAAGGCAGTCCAGGCTCACTTGTCTATGAAAACCTCAGCATAGAGCCCCAGCTCTGAGACAACACCATGAAAATATGCATAGTACGTAGCAGAAAAAAATCAGAACGGTGGAAAATGTTCTTGTCGTCTTTTCGAACTTTTCATACCCTATTTTAGCAGTTAGAAAATTAGGAAAAATTACATCAGAAATACTTTAAAGTATTTGGTTAATATAAGTTGGAGCTAAATGTATTTGAGATAGTTAAGCTGAGTATATATTTTAGGATAAATATCTTAATTAATATACAAATTTAACTAAATGAAATATACAACCACCAATTGATCTAATTAAGGGTTATTACTGATTTGAAAGGATTACATGACTAACACAATGCTTAAGCCGTAATATTTCCATCTTAATTTAATTGTATATTCCATGTTTTTAAAACATATTTTTATAAATATACGAACAAAATTTTAAAAGCACTTGCAGCTGGCTGAACGGCTCATCTGTCCTGTGCCTGTAAATTGGACAGGTGTTTTCCTAAGCAAAGCTGTCTTCGGTACAAAGTGATATGCCCTGAGCAAGGGCATTAAAACAAAATACAAAATCCATACAACAAAAGGGTTTAAGGCCTCTTCTGCCTGGTCGCGGCCAGTACAAGCACAAGCTCAAGCAGCAGCAAGGCAAACAAAGTTTCACAAGGTTGTGATTAACATGCGATAAAAAATGACCAGGCAGGCTACTACCCTGGGCAACTGGCACCATACGAGGACAGACATCTAACTAGACCTGGACGTGAACCTGGACTCTGACTGTTGGCCGTTGGCCGTTCGGGAGCCAGAGCTGGTTGGTCAGTTGGCTTACGTGTTTGCATTGGCAGAGAACAGCAACAGCAACAGCAACAGCAACAGCAACTGCAACTGCGAGACCCTCGCAACTTGCAACGTGCAACTCTCGACTACTCTCAGCCACTCAGCGGACAAAAGTTAAGTGTCTGGCTGTCACATGCGATTTGCACCTGCCGGATGAGCAATGGGCCAAGGCGCGGGTCCGGTCTTGCTCTTTGCGTGGATTATTTATCATCTGCGCCACATCAGGGGCTAAGTTTCGTTTTAAGCAGCATCAGCATCAGCTTCAACTTGAGCTTCAACTTCAGCTGAGACTATAACAAACAGCGCGTGCAAAGGCCGAGATCCACGCTTGCCAGATTCTTTTCATGGACTATAATCAGGGCCATGGAATGCGCGCAAACATTTGCGCAGCTTCGGGCACCAACTGCGAATTTTGTTCATAAATTTTAATATTTTAATTTAAGCCATGCCGATGAACACATAAAACGAGCCATTAACGAACCAAATGGATATTCCTAGTGCCACTTTGTAAACATAAAGGCGAATGCAATTTCTTGCTAAACTCTGTTCCAGTTACAGTTTGAGTTCTTGTTCTTTAGCTGGACACCGTTGCCGTTGCCATTGTCATTGCCATTACTATTGCTGTTGCTGTTGCTGTTGTTGTTGTTGTTGTTGTTGCAGTTGCAGTTGCTCTTGCTTTTGTTGTCGGTGGATGTTGCCGCAACGAAGCTTACATTTCCTGTGAATACTGTGCTTTGATTTTAGGAAAATTAACAACAGCTCAAACAACTAACCAGTTGAGTCAACATTACGGCCCAAACGAATCAGCGTCATCATCACCAGCAGCACTAATCCAAGCAGCAATAACTACAACGCTCATTGCAAACATTAATAACGAATTCCAAATGCACTTTAGTAATTCTAACCTAAACTTTAGCTATAAACCAAAAGTAATAGGAAGACAACATTTATTTTGATAGAGTTTAGTATCATTTATATGCATAGTAATTTCGGACTGAAAGAACTATGATAGTTACGGTTTATGGACCAATTATTTATGAACATTATGAACTGTCTGCTTTTGCTTATATCTTTATTG
This sequence comes from Drosophila grimshawi, assembly GCF_018153295.1. NCBI lineage: Eukaryota > Metazoa > Arthropoda > Insecta > Diptera > Drosophilidae > Drosophila > Drosophila grimshawi. The sequence goes on from NW_025063240.1 coordinate 462,830, forward strand.
TTTTCCATCTCACTCTCTTTCTTTCACATTTCTCATTAAAGTTGAACAATTTTGGTCTGATTTGAGGTTGTAGGGTCTCCCCAATCCTTGCAATAAATGTTGAACCTTTCTACATTCAAATACCCCAAGATATAATATATCCTTTACTTTAATTGACTGTTTGCATTTTCTCTTATTTTAATATAAATGTACTTTTTAAATATTTAATTATTTTATTGATATTTATATTATATTTAAATTTCATTATCTTTTAGTTTACAACTTTATTTCGAATTAAACATTTTTAGTTCTTTAAGACTTCTTTATAAAATATATAATTAAACTCACCTAATATTTTATCAGGATTAATAATTGTATTTTGGACACCTTCGAATGCTTTCCCTTAGTCGTTGTTGACTTCATAAGTTAGTGTGTTGCAAGAGCGTGCAGTGAGTCGTATTGCGGCATGGCATGTTGTTTGCTTCACCAGTTCCATTTGCCCCTCAGCTCTGGCTCTGGCTCTGGCTATGGCTATGGCTGTGGCTGTGGCACTGGCTGGGGTTTTGGTAGAGTCTCTGGCTTGACAACGAACCCCAATGATGCCACTGACTTGGCTTTGGCCACGCTTGTTTGGTTTAGCTTGGCCGCAGCGGCTAAACAGGTTAAAATGTCGTTCAAAATGTCAAGTCAACACTTTGATGTTGTCCGTGTCAGTGTGCTGCAGCCAAGCAAGCGGCAAAACCGCTGCCAACGTTGGCCTGCAACTTCAGTTTCAGCTTTTGCTCCACAGCTACCGCTACAGCCACATCTACAGCCTTAGCTTCAGCTTTGTTTGCGTGTGATCTGCAGTTTATTTATGCAACATTCAGCACACGACGAAACATGCAACATTGCCGAAATTGTTAAGTGCAGACGTCGTGCTGTCATTGTCGATGTCGATGTCGATGGCGATGGCGATGTCGCCATAGCCTTTCCCATCGTCCAATGTCCACAAACGTTGTTGTTCTAATGCTTGAAGAAGCTTTCCTGTAATTGCACAAATGGAACAGTAGCGGCACATGTGAGAATGAGGTCAACAATTAGAAAGGGTTTAGTCGTTAGTGAAGGGAATTTTCGATTACACAGTCATTTGAAGTGAGTACCAAAAAGTTTCTGTATTAAAATCTCAAATATCATTTAAAAATAGCAACTCAAGGTTTTTAATCCGTGTGGACCTACATCAACATGTAGTATTACTTCGATATACATTTAAACACAAAGAGGTCAGATCTCAATTTGGCTAATAGTTGCGGTTCTTGCCCATTGCCTGCATTGCCTGCGCCTGGTTCGTCGTCTGACGCACTGAGTAAGTCGGTCGCAAGATGACGAAGCTGACAACCAGGTCATCATTGACAACCATGACGGCGCCCGCATTGTCGAAGAGGCCGCAGTAGTTGGGTGCGGAGAAGAGCGTGACCAGCTGGCGCTTGGCAAAGAACTCGTAGCCATCCTCGACGACCTGATGGGCACGACAAATCACGTCGATGCCCATGCGAAAGCAGAAACTTTTCACAATGTCGGCGCCGAAGGTGACGCTAACGCCACGATCGTTTGCACTCCAGCCAATTACGTTCTCATCAGGATCACTCCAGAGTAGGTCACAGATGAGGCCCTCGTCGGGTATATCACAGGGTCGCTTGATTGCCTGTATGTCCTCAAAGCTATGCAGACTAGGACTCAGGCCGCCATGCACACAGAAGATGCGACCACCCACCAAGGCCGCCAGGGGCATGCAATCGTAGGTATCCACAAAGTAGCGCCAGAGTTTGATGGAATAGCGACGCTTGCACTCATCATAGAATCCATAGATTCGATTGATGCTGGCGCTCTCGTGGTTGCCGCGCAGCAACATCATCTGATTCGGATAGCGCACCTTATATGCGAGGAGCAGTGTGAACGTCTCAATGGACATCTTGCCCCGATCCACATAATCTCCCAGGAAGAGATACTTGCTGTCCGGCGGAAATCCCGTTGAGTGCAATATGCGCAATAGGTCTCCAAATTGGCCGTGCACATCTCCGCATATCTTAATCGGTGGCTTTATATCCAAGAACGTTTTCTCCTTGAGGAAGAGTGCCCTGGCTTCCGTGCACACATATCGTATTTGATTCTCGTGGAGGGATACACCTTTTGCGGGATTCTCACAGTTGGCAAGCTGATTGATTAACATATTGATATCAAGAACTGACGGTACCAAAGTCTGTAGAGTTTTCGAAACAACACGGTCACGATTTATTGCCGATTTAGAGGATCGCTCTGCCATATTTTACAAACAAATCAAAATTTAGGTTGACAAAAAATACACTTATTGCTAATTGAATTGGAATGGAACAAAATTGCCAAAAATACAACTTTTTGCTTAATTCTTGATTGCAAGAGTAATTCTTGAATGACCACTTATTTATTATTTATTTTATTTATTTATTTATTTATATTTATTTATTTATATTTATTTATTTATTTACTTAATGTCAACTAACCTCAGTCGGCAGAAAAGAAATTAAAATATTTATAATATATATATTATCTCTCAAGTTTAATCCTTTTCTCATAAGATGCTTAAGGCTAATAGTAACAAACAACCAACTCAGCTCTATAAATTAGTAAATTTGCTTACTTAACACAGACCCGTTAAATAGCATCGCGGTGCCCCGATTTGGGCGCCTAACGCTGAAGCGGACCTGGCTTAGTCCAACGGTTGTCAAAATGCTGCCCAAAAGGCTGAACCTCAACTAAAGTTGTTGCAATTCTGAGAATATTTTACGCTTGTTGAAGCTGACAACAGTGTTGAAGCCACCGCCAACGATGACGTCGACAGCGTTGTCGATGTTGCTTGCTGGTGTGCTGGCTTGCTTGCTTGGGCTTGGACTGGCACTGGACGCGCTTCTTGTTGTGGAGATGGAGCACAGCAGACCAGAGCAAAGCAGAGGTATGGAGTCAGCACTAGGGTTTCGTGTTTTGTTTTCTTTGCACTTCAGTTGTATCACATCAATGGCCATTGTGTACGTCAACTTTGATGTTTCGGCAAAAGTTGTGAAGTGTGAGGTTTTAGACGTTCTTATTGCACTTTGCCGCTGAGCAGCAGAGACGGTGGTCAGAGTCGGTGTCGGAATCCGAGAGGCCAAAACTACCGCCTTGACAGGTGAAGAATGCCAAAAACGTTTCGAGTGCCTCCGTTGCCAGGTTAGACTTAGCTGGCTGGCGTTGTGTCCACTCCAAATTCAACTCAAGCCTTTTAAACGGAAAGCGCGGCGAAAGGCAACGACTCTGAGGGCGGGAAAAATCGACAAGGCAGGAGTCAAAGTCTGAGTTGAGTCTGTTTCTTGATTTCGTATTTATTTTGTTTACACGTTTCCTTTGAATTTTCTGTTCTAATTGAGTGAGAAGTGCGGTGAGCTTGCAGTTTTCCCATCACACATAAAGAGAGAGCTCCGCTCCGCTCCATCATCATTATCATCATCCACATCCACATCCACATCAACATCATCTGTTGCTACGTTTTACGCGGCTTTAATTGACTTTTCATACCTGTCCCGAACTGAGCCGCGATGTTTGATTGGTGTTTGTATAATGAACTTGCAATATTCTCCCAAACAAACAGCTGCTCTTGTTATTGTATCGCTCCAGACGCAGCCCGTGAAATTTAACACACATCATCGCGTTGGGCCTTTATATTCATTCTTCCTCGTTACTTTTCTCTTTTTAACGTTAAGAAAACAAAAGTTCTACAGCGCTTATTATTGTTTGATTGTTGGTGACTTTGTTTATTTAATTTATGTTATTATTGCCTGATTAAGTATGGAAAGGTGATGACCAAAAAAAAGGGTTTCTGTTATTTCATTAAAAATTGATTAGTGTTAAAGTACACAAAATTGCTGATCTAAATAACAATGTAATTACGTGCAGTTGGGTTTGGAGCTCACTCAAGATTCGGAACAAGGAAAGTATGACTGAATAGCTGCTGCATCACCAAATTGATGACCAGCGAAATAATAGTTGAATTATAAAGGTAAATCTATCGAAGAGGGATTTCTATGAAGGAGGCAAGAGAGAACGGAAAAGAAAAGGAATTGTAACTATTTAACGCTGGTCAATTAATGCTTAGTGAAAACCTTTATTTATAATTATGATTAAATGATTTGATTTACACTTTTAGCTTTAACTTAAATATAAGCATTTTATTGAATTTAACTTATGTCTAAAATCCAAACCGTATACAAAAACTTATTTTGAATATATATCTTATTTATATATTTAGTGTAGACTAAAAGCGGTCAACTATTTTTAAAAAATACAAATTTCAAATTAAATTTACACTTTAAAGGATATCTACTTAAAAGGTAATAGTAAAATTACAATTTTAAACAATCATCAAAGACAAATAACTTTTTAAATATAATATATAAATACACAACATTTTATAAATGGCTTCAATTCCCGTTTCCTTTCATTTGTTTAGTTTCATGAAACATGAAAACAATTCTTAAGTTTGTCGAAACACGTGCACGATATTTAATAGATATGTTTTGGTCACTAATTGTAAACCTCAAGCTTTCGAGAAACAAACAAAAAGTTGTAAAGCGCATTTACGTCTAATTAAGAGCTCAGCTAAAGTTGTGGGACAACAAAGAATATATATTTGGTGTATATGCAAGGGGGAGGTTTCTTTGTGTAGCCCTTATTCCAACTGCACCATCTAATTGCAATAAAAGCTAGTTAAGCAAAACACACACAAAACACAGAACGTAATAAACACGCTGCCCGTTGGCCATTTTTACGAGCCTAATAAAGCAAACAGAAACAAAATTCATCATATCTGGAGCATGGAGCCTCCTAATGAGCAGCCCGGCTTAGCAACTGCAACTGTTTTTAATGGTCCCATAAAAATGTGCCAAGTGGGCAGGCAACGGCGGCGTTTATGATGAACAAAATTAAATGGCTTCAATAATTAAAACACCTGTTTTAATTAGATAGAAATGCATGTACACGGTTCGGTGTTTTTCTTCTATGCCACTGTGAGAATAAAAAATGAACTTGGCCAGCGACAAACTCAGATACGTTGAAAGTTCCTTTAGGTGTTAAACTGCAGACACAATTAATGACCCGTCGGCGTCTTCAAAGTTGTGAGTGTACAACTTTATCGTAAGTAAAAAATGTGTGAGCCCAAGCAGCTGGAAATTTTCATCTCAGTTGCTTAGCCGGAAAAGTTGCCACAGCGATTACCGATTTACCGCTATCGGCTTTTCCAAGTAGTTGTGGGCTGGTTGTGTGTGTGTTTCATGTGTGCTCTTTGACTGCGGTCACAAATATGCCAAAACATGATCATCACATGTATTTGTCATTTGAATGTCTTGAGACTCGCGCACACCCCTAAATCTAATCCTTTGGGCTTGACTTGAGCTGTGGGTCTGCCCTCTGCATACCTGTCAATTTCTGACAATGAGCATTGCATTCCAATTCTTTTCTTCAGTTTGTTGTCTGGCCTTCCTTCAACGTCTACTTCTGCTTCTGCTTCAATTGAAGTGCATTCATCCGGTGGCAATCCTTTTTTTTTTCGTTTCTTTGTGCATCATTTCACTTGAATTTGCGTTGACATCCTGCAGACGAATGGCTCGTTCACGACTCTTGTGTTGTGTATCCTGTTGTTGTCTATATAACGAGCGTCGCTGACATATCCTTTAACCATGATTAAAAACGTAAAGTAAATGAAAATTGTTTTGTGCATACGCCTCTTAGCACACCTTGAAAACAACAACAAAGAATCCCTGCACAGAAAAAAAAAAATATGAACAGGGCAGAAGGAGCTGCACTGAACTTGAGCTGAAACCGGGAGAGCTAACTGGAGTTTCAGGCGCAATAGGACAATAGACAATTCACAACTGGGTTCCTGTAGGCTTCTCGTTCCTGGCGTGTCTCCTGAAGCACTTAAAATTCTACAGATTTTCCCACTTAGCGATAAAGTTGCCGCTGAATAGCCCCGCAGTTGGCTTTTGTCTGAGACACCTAGGACTTTGAGGGACTCCCCGCCCCTCAAGCATTTGCCATGGATAGGGCAGGGAGGGGAGGCGTCTTGTGATTTCATGCTTAAATGGAGTCGTTAAATTATTTTCTGAAATTGAGTCGAGCGCTTGTTGTTGTCCTGTTTGTGTGTGGATGTGTGTGTTTGTGCCACATGTGTGCGTGTGGCATTGACATTGGAGCTCCACTTTGCTTGAGACTCGACACGTTGAGTTGTAAACGGAAGTACTTAGCTCCCACTCCCATCCACAAAACCACTCGCCAGCATTAAAACATTTTTTTCTTTTGTTTTTCCTTTTACATATATATATATATATGTATATATATGTATATATTTTTTTTTTTGGCTGTTCCTTAATTAAAAACCAAATGTTATTGTCTACGTTTGGGATTTTTTTTAATGTGTGCTACGCGTGGCATTGAAATGCATTTTGTATGTGATTTCACGGTTTTATGGCTGACACTTTCTTTCCTGAAGCTAATGGCCTTCACACAGTACAAAAGACGAGCACTTGAACTTGACATTGCATTACATTTCCAGGTGGTCTTATTTTTATTTAATTTTTTCTCCAAGCTGCTTTAAAGCATGTTTTGGAATACTAATTAAATTAGGCTTTTGCCCGGTGTTACCCACACACGATCCATTGAGTACAGCTCGAGAATAATTTACATATTTTTTAAATTGGCAGCTACTGCTTTTGAATTTGCTTTTTATGTTTAACTTTACTCTCGTTTAAATCTCTTAATTGTATGAAATATTCATATACCCGTTTGAAATGTGGTTTGTTTTTAAATCTTTTTTTTTTTCCTCAATGTTATCAATTCTAATATGCAACTTGAAGAAAGTTTAATGTTTGGAAAAACTGTTCTATATATGTGAGCAAGTTGTTAGTCTTCCAGCCAAATATGCCTAGCCACTTGGCAGACCCCTTCGAACGAAATCCGCTGCTTAAATCATTCTCGGGTTATCTGGATCACATTTCTTGCATATCTACACGATACTTCAATTCTCCAAAACAACGCTTTCAACTTTAAACTCTGCAATGGACCATTTTTGAGCCAATCGCAAAAAAGCAGAAAAAGATCTAGAACAAGGTCAGCTGTGAACCAGAGCAGGGCAGACAAAGCACGCCAGGCCATGGCAGAGTCAAACGAAGCCCAAATCCAATATGGCCAATATATCACATGACGCCTACAATTTAAACTGCCAAAAAAATGAAATGCAAACAGGGCGAACGAAGAGAAATGACAAACATTTATATAAATAACACCATCGACTCCAATTAAAGCAGCTTTGTGCATGTGGATGCGGTTCGTGGAGGGTTGGAGGGTTGGAGGGATGGTGAATGTTGGCGGCTCCTCTGCTCGATGCGCTTGTGTCTGATAAAAACCGCAAAGCGAAATGTTTGTGTATACAGAAGTGCGTATGTGTGTGTGTGTGAGTATAATAAAAATGCAAAACAAAAGCGCCCAAATATGTTTTTGGGGACCGCGTGGGCGCGGCAAGTCGCCCGGCCAAAGGCAAGCAGTAAAAACAGCAACGATGTCCAGCTCCAACCGAACCACTTCCAACTGTCATTCGCATGGAAAACGATGACGTACTGATGCACTGGACAACAACAATGACGGAAACAATAGGTCAACACAAGAGCTGCTATAAAGTGAACGAACTCTAGATACCGAAATAGTCAAACAAAAATTAGCGGGCCTTAAATTATAAATATATATTTATATAAGGATATCTCTGATTACACACCTTCAAATTTGAATAGTTGTCAATGCAACTAAATTTCAAATTGCTTATTATTATTATTATTTAGAATGTGACTCGGAGAATTCTTTAAAATTGCTCATAGTTTATATTGTACAAATGTGATTATGCAACTGATATACCTCTGGCAGTGCTGTTAAAAGTGTTGCAGAAACATTTGCCAGCAAGGCGAACGACGCGTCGGGCAAATAATAATTTATGCATGCGTTGCGGTAGTCAGCGACATTGGCCAAGAGATTGGGGGAAGTGGCAAGCAGGGTGAAAAATGGTTGCGGGGAATAACCGCAAAATGTTTGCTTTGCATTTGTTGTTGTTATTGGTGGTGTTGTTGCTGCTGCTGCTGCTGCTGCTGTTTACAGGGTCCACAGTTAACGCAATATGCACTCACAATATGCGAGCAAAAAGTGAATCTGAGCTGCAGCCGGAAAACGGAAATTGTGGCAAGCGCAGCACTCGCCGCCCTTCTCCACCGGGTCCGTTACCCTTCCCAGCTCCATCTGCCGTTCTGGCCCGATCTGAGAAACCACATGACTTGCGACCACTGCTCTCAAGGATTTATGCTTCGCCACCGTTTAAGTCAGGCCAATCTGTTGGCCTCTGCAGCCTCTGCAGCCTCAGCTGCGATTGCGCGTTTTTTGTCGCGCTCTCCGTTCGCTAAACCAATTTTTGGCTTTGGCTTTCAATTTGCAATTGCAATTGGCTACAAAATGTGTGAATTACATGGCACAATGCGAGGCCACACGTTACGTTTCGAAGGGCTTAGAGCAATTCTCATTGTGTGGAAACTGCTTTGACTTTGAGTAACGAGCGCTGCCAATGCACTAGAGTTGCTAGTTTTCTCATCTCCCAGCTGGTTTTTATTAAACGCCTCACCGACTAAAGCGACCACAGCCCAAATCCGTCTCTGGAGATAACTGGATCAATTAGTAAGCTCTGTCAAGTGCGGGGAAGCCACAAAAAGTCTACCAAGGCCTTTCTATCATTTAGCCAATACAACTTAAATTCCAGGCTTGTATTGTCATGACCGATAAAGTTACTAAATGCTCTTTTCGACCAAACATAGATATATAGAAATTTATAGATTATTTCTTGATATAACAGAAGGTTCTTTACTATGATAGATGTGTTTTCAAGTACATGAACAGTTTGCACTTTCTGTGTACGAACGCACAACATATGTATTCTGTTTCATTCTCTCGACTTGGGTATACTTGAGACCACTCATTGGCACAGTACTCGTTAAATTACAGTCTGATTTTCGAATAATCTTCTATCAATGGCGGCTTATCAGCTACCCATACTACAGGTCATTTAACAAACCCATAAAACCAACTGTGCTCACAGTTTCCACCATAACTACATCATCATACAGCCCGCACATGCACTGCAAACGACTCTAGGCAACAGCAAAAAAAATCCACATATACGAGTATATTCAAAAAAAAAATATTACAGGAAAATTGCGCAAAAGCGACATATGAATTTAATTGCCTAAATAATCCCAATCAAGGCATGGAAATCAAGGCGAACAAATGTTGACAAAAGAGCGAAACGAGCCAGCGCTGATTGCTTTTAATAAAAATATAATGAATCCGCACTCGAAACCCCTAAAAATCACCAAAATGAAAATGAAAATAAAATCGAAATGAATGCGAAACGCAACGAATGAGGACAATGACAACTTAATTTCTGCCATGAAAAGTGCCCGTAAAGGAGCAGCCAAAATTGACATATTGACATATTGACAGCCACACAAAAGGCAGCACACGACCCATTTTATGGGGTGGACCAAACCTAACCGCAATCGCAGTGCAGTTGTCAACAGTGGCGTCAAAAATAACAAACATTGCGACAGCAATAAAATATTACCAAACATTAGAGAATACACCGAAGATTTAATACTCTTGCATATGTGCAAAAAGAAATTGGTTTATTGCAGCCGTAATTTCTTTACGATCTAAAATTAATAAAGATCAGGAAATATGATCACTTTAAAACTTAATCAAAAATAGTGTTCAACATTGTTATATTTTATATATAGGTATATTGCCATATTTTGATTATATTGTGATTCCAAATATATATTAAATTACTCTTAGGAAACTCCATCCCCCATTTGGCAAAAAACAGAAAACTTTTTGAGACTTTCAGTAAGAAACCTATTAAACCAAAATTTTATTATTAATCTAATTTTGCAGAGAGTAATCTGACTTTGTGAAGAACTGTATATCTTATTCAAAAGGTCATCTGTCGTAGGTATAGAAAGGGTTAAGTCTAAACCAAAAAATATATATATATACATATGTATATATACATATGTATACATATATATTATTATATATTATATTATTATATATATGTATATGTATTTATATATTTGTTTTTTGTATGCATATTTACATACAAAAATAGATGCATTAACTATTAATTCAATTTTACTTTTTATTGTATGGCGACTTCTATTTATAATTTTTTATAATCTAAAGAGCCACCAAAAAACATATTTTATTTAAATTTGTGACTTGATGAGCATATTTATGTTACAGAAAACTCCACTTAAGTCGTGAGCAATATCCAATATATATATATACCTACAGTAAGGGTATAAAATTGACACGAAACGAGTGTATAGGCTGATGCTTAATTGAAGCTGCAGCAGCTACAGAAAAATCCAATCAAAACGCAATGAAAACCAAGAGCTGAGAACGAGGCAGCTGTTTCTCAACTTGATGTCTCTCTACACACACTCTAATACACACACAGAATGGCACACACACACACACACAGTCAGTCAGTCAGTCGTATTGCTGTTGATGTTATTCTAGCAAATAATCACAACAAGGCACAACAAGGACCTTGTCAAATGCATGTAAGCGATATAGATACAGATACTGAGCCACACAGATATTGAGATATAGACACAGCCGCAGATAAAGCCCAGCTGCAAACAAACATAGGACGACTCTCTGTCAGAGTAGGAGTCTGCGAGGACATCAAGGTTGCATCGTCCACCAGAGCGTGCATAAGCCCCCCAAAACCCGCAAAAATCGTAACTCGACCAAATTGCAGTCACCCCGAGCACCCAAACAAGCAAATCCAATTTGAGCCACAATACACAAATCCTGTTTTTGTTTTCCTCACACTCTGATTCCTCGTTTCTCTGGTCACATTAATAAATTCTTTAGCCCAGCAACACAAAAATATGTACATATATAAATATGTATATATATATGGACATACAAATGTATGTACAGAACTTAATCTGACAACCAGTTTGTATCGCAAATAGGTTACTCAACTCATGCCTTATGGTTTTTTGGTTAAGATTAGCAAATACCAGACACCTCTCAGTCTCTCAACAAAACACAGCCCAGTCTGTCAGCCTGTTTGCTACAGAGATATTCTCTGTTATGGTTGAAAGTACTTGGGATGTTATCACAAACCAGTCCAGAGCCGCATCTGCTTTTGTTTAAAGACTTTATTGGGCAAAATGGGCTTGCTTGTATTTTAGTAATGAAGTGCAGTCTCTACAAAAATTATTATGAGCTTGACAGGAAATTTTGAAAAAATTCAAACTGAAATATCTGTGGAAATGAAATAGAATAGAACAATCCGACTGATCTAAGTACTGCCTTACGTGACTGACAAATTAAACCATTTGAATTTTATTACTGCCACTTTAATGACTAAAGATATCACTAAAAGTTACGGAATCAAAATACAACAATCAAGTGTAATATTCATAGAAATTTCTACCACAACAACCACAAGTAACAAACTTTTAGAATGAATTTCATCGACTCTTTCATTTACATTCTCATCTTAACAAACTGACATTTCCGCTTTTGATATGATGCGAAAACACAGTTTAATAATAATCGAAATAATCGCCAAATGATCATTTTTGTGACAAAGCCTTTAATGATTAGCTTAAATCTTTCATTTATAATTAACGTTCCCAGGCCAACAGCCTGGTAGTAACATTTAATTACCCAGCCTACTTAGACATGCTTTAATTCCAGACACACATTTGTTCCGCTGCACTTAAAGCAGCATGCATAAAGTTGTAATCCCAACCACATAAGCCACTAAGCTTCTAAAGCCCTTAAGCTATTAATAAGCACATCTATATCCCAACCCCAAGTCCTCTGCCAGAGCTGACAACTAATTTTATGGCCATCACATCAACCAACGCCAACAAACAACTACCAGGCCAATCAAACATGACCCCCACACACACGCATAACAGTCGAACGCCACAGCTCATAAAAAACGCCCACATGACAAATAAGACAAAGCACACATAAACCACGCCCCCACCGAATGCCAAAAACTCATTCCGCTGATCAGCACAGGCAAAACAAAGGCAAGAAACAAGCAAGATGAGAAAAAAAAAACAAATTTGTTAGCTGTGTTATGTAAATTGCACACAAGAGTGTCGAAGCAGGGCAAACAGGAACAGAACAGCCCCTACTGAGCCTATGTATATGTATGTACATATACATACTATATGTATGCCTCCCCATACATAAGTATAAATATATATTATGTAAATAAAAGAAATAATAAGCTTCGCCGAGCCGCACAAAAATCCTAAGACTCAAAGCCAAATGGACGAAAAAAAAACCAGGCAAAATTATTTTCATGATGCGTTGATGATGTTTATATTTACGATACGACAAATATGCAATAGGTTGACATGGAAATGGGTGGGGCAGGCGAAGGCAGAGGTGGCAGGCACTGAAATCATTTTGTAATATAATTTGTGTTGTTGTTGATGTTGTTGGGGATACACTTTTATGGGAGCCCGGGCATAATCAACATTATCCAAAAACCGCAAACCGCCTACAAAATGCTGAGGGGCTCCCTCCTGCGGTGCGAAAGCCTGGTCGCATTATCATCTCATTGCACAGGACTTAATCCGGCGGCAAGTTATTAAAGCGTAACACAGCGTTCCTTGCCTCATTGATCACTTCGTCCTCGTTCTCGTTCTCGTTGCCATCGTCATCGTCCTTGTCGTCGCCTCCGTTTTATTGTTCGCGCTGCGCTTAACTTGTTTCGCATTGTATGGAGCGTGCCGGAGCCGACCAGAGAGCCAGGGCGAATGGAGGCGCTGCCTTAATGCTAAATGATCCAATATCCTGTTTCCTGCATTTGTCTGTGCAGCACCAGCACCAGCACCAGCAGCAGCAGCAGCAGCCGGCGTGGGAGCATCGCCAACCTTAAAAGGCCCTTTGTGGCCTGGCCTCAACTCTACTCGGTCCTGGCTATTATTTACCCGCTCTGTGCGAACTTAAAGATGCTGCCACTGAAAGCAACTTCTGTACAGTTATTTGCTCAGCAAGTAGAAGAATTTATATGGGAAAAAGTAAGGCATACAAAAGGAAGAACTGATGTTGTATCTGATTCTTTGCGCACGGCAAGTTAAATAGCAAAATGTAAAGTTTTAATTATGCAACTCGTCGTCGTCCTCCGATTGTTAGTCTATGCACTAAGTCTCCTCATTTCATCTGCTAAAAATGCGACGCCAAAAGTTAAAGTACACATAATTAGCAGTAGTTTTTCAGCCGTTTGCACAGCGCACAATGTTTTTCTCCTCTTTTTTTTATATTTGGCACAGCTGCCAATTTTGTCATTCATTGTAGATGTCTGTGTATTTTTGGGATATGCCTGGCCACCTAGTGTCCAAAAACTAGGCCAGCAGCTCCTATAAGTACTTGCTGTTTAGTTAAGCGCACAACTGTTGACAAGCGACGAGGCTTTGGCTAATTAAATGAAAATATTAATTATAACAAAGGCATAAAATACACTTTGAACAGTTTTAGAATAGCCCAACAGTGAAGTGATTAGGGTAGGCAGTATATATTGTAAATACAAATAAACTGGAGTGCATATAGTTTCGCCAAATTGTAATTAGCTGCAAATTAATGAAATGAACTTATCATATCCTTCCAGTTGATGCACCGCTGCTTTAAATAATTAAAGAATATATCTAAATATGTTTTTAATTTATTTAAAATACCATTCAAAGAAAAAAAAGAGACTCATGCTCTGTCCAGAACATTAGCCGCGCAATGACTTTTTATAAAACCATCATTCCCAGAGGCAATAAACTTGAGCAACGCCTTCAAGTATGCTTTACAAAAACACAAAAACCAAAAAGTTTCACTCTCGCCGGCAACTTTTAACGCCGTTGCCTTTTGTGTCGGTGTTTTTTGGCACCAAATGTGACAAAAATGTAGAATGGGGGAAGGAGTCTTGCTCGGGGCAAGGCATGCGCATAAATGTTACATGTCGTAATATTCACCAATAACAACAAAATGAAAACAAAAACAAAAAAAGAAAAATACATCGAAAACATGCCACAAACATGAACATTGAAAGCCGTTGCCAAAAACCAGCGAAGGACGGAAACAATGAATGAAAAGGAATTTTTTTGTTTTTGTTTTTTTTTTTTTTTTGGCCTAGCGCAACATAATCTTGTTAACAATTTGTGTGTGGATTGTATGTGTCTGTGAATATGACACATGCGACAGCAAACAAAATAACAACAACTTCAAGAAAATATGCTAAAACGAAAATGAATTCTTCAAGTCAATGGCAAAACATGCAGCTTTTGTTGTGTTCTACATAATCCTGTAGGTGTGACATTTGTATGTATAAATTTCAGCTTTGATCCTTTAAGGATAACTCCCAGGCCTGTGGGACTGCCAGAGCAACAGAGCCAATTGCCGACTGAAACGCAGTACAAATAAACAACAACACAAATTTGTAATAAAATATAAACGGAAATGTGGCCACGACTTCTCATGTTGTGTATGCTTCGAGGGTGCAACACTTGAGGCATTTGCCATGCCCCTCAGCCGCCACTCCAGAGTTCTCCTACTGCCAACTTAAGTTGTCAAAATTAGCAACGGTTTTCTTTTCTTTTCGCCGGCCTCATGCTATTTTATTTTTATTTAAATGTCATTTTCTTTGTACACTTTCACAACATTTACCTTCTGTTATTTGCCAACACATTTTGCATTTTTTCGGGTATGTAGGTGTGGTGCTAGGTATTGTGACATTTGACCGTGTGCACAACATCAAAGAAATTGTTTGACAAAGTGGCTCTGGCATGTTATAATCGCGCCTACATGTGTACAACATGTATCACAATTTGATATGACAATTAGCCTACAAAACGGAATTATATTATTATAATAGGACACGTGTAATAAGAACTGAAGTTGATAAATCTCTAGAATGCTAAGAAACAAAAAATTTAAGTTTATTAAAGTCTGAAAACACACAGAAAATAGTCGTTAGTTCTGTTCATGAGTCGTTTCACGCTGGAGTTCTATTACCAACTTAGTTTTCTACATCTATCAACCCAATTCTCATTTTGGATTAGTAACATATTGAAACTAATTAATTTTGCCTATATTAAAACTTATCTGTTTTTACAGTTGTTTTCTTTGAATTATGAATTAATATCAATAGTTTTGGGATAAGTGTCGTTAAAAAGGTAAACCATATTTTTAAAAACGGTTCGCAGAATCAATCCGAGCAACCTAGTGACTAGGAAGTGTCACTTTATTGAATTTTACTGCTTGCATCATCTGTTTTAAAATATAATATTATGTATTTATCCGAGTTTTCTATATGTGAAGTATAATTTAAGAACGTGCAATTCAATTGTATTATAGTTTCTATTCTGAGTTATACTTTCTCAACACAAATGGATTTTAGCTTGTAATCCTTGCGCTTGCACAAGCTCTTTAGCCAAACCACAACCACATCAACACCTACTAACTGACCTACCCGCATTTTAGATAAGTAGCGCAGCTGGAACTATCAAAACCAACCCCAAATCAAAGAGTGCTCAGACCCCTTAATAACAGAACTAAACAAACAAACAAACAAGAGTATCATGACAACCCAAAAAAGAAAACAGAATAAAAATAAAAATAAAAAAACAACTACACAACAGCAGCAAAAACAAATACAACCCCTCAAATGCACTTGAACTGTCCGCAACACATGCAGTTTCGGTTTTATTTAGTTTCGCCATGGACGGATATAATATTTTTTTGCAATGTGTGGCAAATTTTTGCCTATGGCCACGTACTGAAATATCTAAATTATGAACTATGACAAATATTATATTGGATTGGGCTTGGCAGTCCTGTCGGGAAGTGTGTAACAAAAAACGGTACAGAAAATGGGCGCGTTCTCTGCAGACCTTCGGTGATTAATCATTGTGGTAAATTGAAATAAAAAAAAAGGAAAAATTGGAAAATGGAAAAATAGGGGCTGTTGTTGCCTGGTCTTGCTCTTGCTCTTGCTCGCGCTGGCTCCTGCATCGTGTGGCAACTGTTGCCAGTAGTTCCATTTTGCTGGCAAATGTTGCATTTTGTTGGTCATTTTGTCAACTTAGTTGCCACCAACGGCAATGCGCGTCCACACGGTCGTGCCACGAAAGATGTATTGCCCTAAGCCGATTACGATGTAGTCGCCCGTCAGTGGTCTGTAGTCGCCATCGTTGCACAAAGTAGCAACATTTTCCGGGCTCTGACTTGGGTTGGTGGAATAGCAGCCAACTCGATGTTGACACCGCTCAAAGTGGTCACATTAAGTAAGCTTAGGTCTTAGTAGTTTTAAGACTTTGTTGATAGTCTCGCCTCTGCCAGTTATGGCCACAAGTTGGAATAGGTTTCGAGAAAGTCTGTGTAAAGAATGAAGTGTTGGAAACAGCTATTAAATCGAAGCTTGCATGAATTGAAAATGATATAAGCGGTTCAAGGTAATTAACATTTGTTGAATCAATGCAGTTTGAGTTGAGTAGCAATTGCGGGGGAAAAATTCTTTCACTTTCTATGGATACTCAGAGTTTAGGAAAATCAACGTCGAACCCAGACTGAAGTTCACAATTCAATTGTGGATGTATTCATAGTATTATTTTCCAAAAATATATGATGAATTTAGTATAATATATAGAACAAAACAATATGCAGGGCTTGGTGCAAATCAAAAATCAGTTATCAATTATTTAGACGAGAATGCACTTTCTTCTCGGGATATTTTCGATACGATTTAAAATTGTTCAGTCATTTGTCTGTTCTCGACAATCGACCCGTACGCTGATGCTAATCAGAAATATATGTATTTTATTTGTGGATTCGAAGAGATGTTTTCTGTTTCGTTGCTCATTTCGTGACATAATTTTAATATTGCCTGCAAGGACACACACATTTTTGCTAAATCAAAAACTCCACTGAAAGAATACAGAAGACAGGAAATGTTGGACAAATCGAAACAATCAATTTTCAAGTGACCCTCTGAATTCCTCTGGCCGATGGCTAGGATACTATCAACCACCGTTATGGTGGACAGAGAAGTGGACCAAAGTGCCCAACAGCGAAACAAAAATAATTGCAAATGCAGTAAAAATCGACAACGCTAATGCTTTCCTGCAATTGATGGCAGACGGGGAGCTCATAAATTTGCACTCGAATGCACTTGAAAACGAATCCAAATAGAACTGACCGAAGTTGACTGTTATCGATAAGTGCCTCCATGCGGGACACATAAAATGTCAGGCAACTGGCATTTCGAGTACTTTAGGGCGAATCGTTGATACGCAGTTGGAAAAGTGCGCAATGTAATGAAAAGTGAAAAATTATTAAAGCGCATTTAATGCAGTTTGACGCATGCGTCGACGCGATGTTTGCCCCTCGGAACTGCGCAGTGGCAGCTGCTACTGTGGCACACCCTAAAGAGGAACCACCACCACCCTTGCAGCAAGCAATCGCATCGCATCGCTGGCAGTCACCCCAGCATCATTATCCTTTCTTGCAGAGGCAAACACGCAAATGTGTTAATTCCGCGTGTGTTCGCTTATCAATCTGCCACTTTATCTGCCTCTCGACTTTTCCCCGAACATTTGCTTGCCACATGGTGGGCCAAAGGCGAGGGAGACCCTTTGCCTCTCCATTATGAGTTTGTAATTTATGCCAGAAATGCTCGCATCCATTATGGAAACATCAACACACGTTGTGCAAATCAAGTAATTATCATTAGAGACGTTCTACATAATTATCGGGCGTTCGGTTGGATTTCTGGGTGGGTCTTGATGGGTTTGTCAGCATGTTGAATTATTTTGATTTATGGGTAGCTAGGGAAATGCAACTGGCAGTCTTCTGTAATGCATGTGGTGGCTAAGCTCTGTGAGAAATTTGAGACCTATTACCTATTCAGTATTCATTTTGAAAATCATTGGATAGAATTTAAGGATTATATTATTTGATGTAACGATACATAACACACTCCATCAACAACATAAAAAACACAAAACTTGATTCCTTGAACGCTTGCAAATGGTATTATAAATTTGCCGCGATATATGTAACGCTTAAGGGAGATATCACTTTTCTTAAGACGATTTAGAATTAATTTAGCCATTTTTGATCAGTCTTTTTACTGCAGACGGATTCTGTTGGATCGGATCACTATATCAAATTGGTATTGAGTTGTTTTATGATTTTTTATTAAACGATTTCTTGCTTACACTCTTAGTATACTAATCATTTTATTGATGAATTTGTTTTAGATACGTTGGTGAGCAAGAGTTTGTACCCGATATTTAATACTTTGCCAAAAAATTACGAACAAAGGACTCTTATAAGCCTTTGAATAAATTTAAAATAGATTTATTGAATTTAAAATTGTTGCTTAAACAAACCATGAAATAGACATACAAGTAAAAATCTGAACCATTAATAATTCATACATACTACTTTACGTATGTATGTACAATTTATTTGAATAAGTAAGAGTTAGAATTTGGTTACAGATATCTCCTAGACGAGCTCTGACTAATACGTATTAATTTCCAAATTTTTGCTTGTTAAATACAGAGCTAAGCCGTTCAGAAACTAGCTCTCTTAATAATACTACAATAAAATCATCGCAGTTCCATTAGTGTGTGAAATTCGGCATTTTGTAATGTATGTAATAAAGTTTTTTACATGGGCGAGCCCTCATAAAATTTAACAAAAATAAAGCAGTTTTCACATCATTTTCATTTGGTTTTACAAGCTTTCTCCGAATACCTAAAACTCTCTCACGAGCCATCATAATAATCTGGTGAAAACCCCAGAATGCCAAATTAACATCATTCAAAATACCAAAATTGTATATATTCACTGTAACCTTGATGTACTCAATGAATAATTTGCTTAGATAAGTTTATGGTGCAACTGCAATTTCAAATATTATGCAGAACTCTATATGTCCATGACGACTCTATTTTGTTTTTGACACAAATCCATTAAGAGATCTGCGTGAAAGTACTAAAACTTTCCAGGATTTTTAGAGTGACCTTGAAGACTTCTCTATGACTTTATTATCAGCACACGCCCAACGTTCGCCCATTGGAAGGTCGACTTCACTTTGCGCATGCGCGGCGCGTGTTAAAATAAACAGGCAAGTCAAGCGGCGGAGGATAATGGGCAGGATGCTCTATAATGGCCCAAGGCTACAATTAGACCTTGACTCGCCAAGCGGACAGTTGTTTTTTTTCTGGGATGGGCGATTGCCTGGCTAACCCATTGTGGACTAATTATGCGCAAGGTCAGCGTATATCCTTGAGTCATTTGTTGGTCGCGTGTATTCGTGTGTGTCCAAAAGTCGCAATTGTTTGACATTAATTGCCCTTTTCCAGCTGAGTGCGTGTCCTTGGAAGCCAATTGCTCAGCTGGGATAAGTCAAATTAATGTTTGACTGGCCCAAGGACAGCGAATGAACTGTTAGCAGTTGGTGCGAAAAGTGACAGTGTGTGCGTGTGGTGCACTCGCTTCCAGGAAGGTCCTTTAGCTCATATCGCATTGCAAAAAAATAGTAAAAAACTCACACACTAACACACTGCGAGTGTACTGATGTGGACCAAAGGACCCTTGCCTGCTGCGCGTTTGTATTAGATAAAAATTTAATTTTATTTTTCTTTGTTTATTTCTTCTTCTTCTTTTCCTATGTCCTTGGTGTGAACTGCCAATAGAAGAGTTTTTGTTCTGGGATACCCTCTTGGCCGTTGTAAAAATGCAATTATGATTGTATTATGGTCGCCTTTGTGTTTACTTTAAAGCAGTTTGCCCATTGTTTGCTTATAGTGCAGCCCGCATCGTTGCAATCCCAAAGCCGTCGCATATCCAGCCATATCCTTATCCTCAAGCATCGTCAGCTGCACACTTCTGCAATTGTCATTCGCGCCTGCACTCGTCATCCACGTCCAGTCAGCAATGCTGGTCGATAGCTAATAAATAATGTCCGCATTATCCTTCCATGCAAGTTGCCTTTTGTGAGCTCTTAACAATATGTTCGATGTATTTGTGTGTGTTTTTTTATCTTTATCATTCCGCCTACAGCTATCTCTATCTGTATCTCTACCTCAGCACTTATCTCGCTGTTATTTCTCTACGGCTCCAGGTGAATGTTTTATTCACCTCAACAATCTCTGTGTGTGGCATAATCGCGATGCTCCTACACTTCCGACCATTATGATGATATGCAATAATATTAACTTAAGGCGAATACATAATATTTTATGTTTCAGAAAATTGAGGATTGCAAGATTTTAAATGTAACTTTTCATAAAATCTTCGCAGTAATGATTCTTCCAAAAATATTTATGTATTTTAATTTAAATGGAAAAGTACGAAAAAGTATCGAAAAAATATTAGCAAAACTTACCTATTCTTTATAGAAATCGTTTCCTTTTATTGTTATTATTTATCTTATTATTATTGTTATCTTTTATTATGTTGGATTTACATTTTGAAAAAATTTGGAATTATCAAAAAGTTATATTGAATGAAAAATTCTATAGACCAGTCTATGGATTAGGTGCTCGAATTAAATGATGCGAAGCACTAAAAACTACAAGGAAACGCCTGAAAAACTGGCTGCAAAAGAGCCGTGGACCTGGCTTTGCGTCAAGAGATTCATCCAGAGCACAAGTAATCCTTTCAAGACTGTAACTGAGCTAAACAAATTCAACGTCAGTTTAACTCCGCTAGTGCAAACAGTTTGGTCATGTCTCACATAACTTAAATTAAAAACCTGCAATTTTATTTAAATTTTCAAAACATTTCCGTACACCACTATTATTTTCACCGCTGCTAAACATATATGCAAAAATGTTATAGACACGCTCCGGTGATTCGGTATTATGAATGAAAAACATGAGATTCCCTAGTTTTTGTAACCTTCAGTACATATGCCGGCCATAAGAAATGAAAGCACTTGCACACCTGCTTACATCAGAGTAACCAAGGCCTTTTAAAATTTGACAATGAAACCGGAGCGTGTATTTTAATCAATTTAAAATATTTAACAGCTGGGCTCGGGATATCTCTTATTCGAAGTTTGTCGACTGGTGAATTCTTACTTATTTATATTTTGTAGATTCAAATCGATACTAAATGCAGATAACTAAAATAGTCAATGTACATTCAAGAAAGTGGAATAAACGTATACCTGGTAACTATTAACACAAAACATATATATTTTTGATTGAAGTATATCGTACAACTACTTTTACCAATTTGGCTTGATACCCTTTTTTCTTTGGATATACAAATGGGCAATCTTCGCGAGGGGAAACTTCAGCATATGTTAATTCAGGAATCACTTGCCAGCTTATCATATCAATCCTAAGAAGGGTCTTTAAGATTTCTTCTACCTGTGAACTGTTGGCTACCGTCTCAAAGCTTATTGGCTTTGGGCAAAACCCTCATAATTTATTTTTAATGATGCACTTTTCCTGCCTTTAATAGACATTTAAATTGTCTGCGCAAGTCAAATGATATGATAAGCTGATTGACGTGCTCAAAAATCGATGAGACTGCTTAGTTCTGAGTGCAGGTTCTTCATTTTATTAATTGACGAGTGCCAGCAACCGCATTTATATGACTAGACAACGATGACAACATTTGCTACAGGTCAAAGAAAAAAAAAAAAGAATATAAAAACAAAAACAAAAAACCGATGCTAACCCTGGAATGCTTTTAATTTGTACGCTGAGCCGTTGAAATCATAAATCAAAATGTGTGCTGCGCAAACTGAGCTATGGAAGACAAGTGCCGCTGTGGTCTCCATCTGATAATCAGCATTTTGTATCTGACGGATCGCGCGGCTAATCGAACATATCACTGAGCTCTCGGACCAAGGCTTGGGCATCATCCGCATAAATTACACAAATTGCATTTCCATGTCTACAGTTCTGATGGATCATCGCCCGCGTCGTCTCTGTTCCTTGCTGCTCGATGTTCAATGCTCAATGCTCGACGCTGGATGGTCAATGCTCGATGCTCATCAGCATAATCGTTAAAATAACAGCGCAATGCACTTCGATTTTGTTGACGACGGAGACCGGCTACCGTTGCCCACTGACGTTGCCCCTAGGACCCCGTTTCAGTGGCAGTGGCAGTCGTCAATGGCCCGCAGCGGCCCCAAAAAAACATAAAAGCCTCTGTTTGTGCGTGTGTGAGTGTTTTGCGGGGGGAAAGGGAAGAAAAAATAAAACTGGGCGCCTCTGGATAGGCCAATGCTTTGGTTTGTTTATTGTGTCGGTAAATTCGGAGGCATGTTTAAACAGCGAAATGAACTTGTGGATAAACACCATTATGGTTATTTGGCATCCACTTTGGTTGCCACTACGCTTATTTGTTTGCCCACCAGCTGCATTGCCCCGAGTCCGAACAAACATTTTGGACCTACTAGCACTATCTACCAGAGGCTTCTTTCCCAATAATCTTTGAGTCTGCTGCCCATGTGGGCGTCTTCTTTGAGCTGGATTTAGTTATTTAATGCAAAATTGACATGAGTACTCGAATGTTGACGGCGAGCTGTGACTCTGGCCTCTCTCAAGTGTGCATCTGAGCCGTTTCAGCCATGAGAAGGTTGTGAGTGTTGTCAGATGGTGCGATTGTGAATGTTGTTTGTGGGTGGCAAAAAGCACTGCACTTATCACACACTTCGCCCTTTTGACTTTGTGCCTGCAGCTCTGGGAAATAGGGGAAGAGTATCACTTGACTTGTTTTGGAGACTGGCAAGTGGTTTTTGTTTGTTGTGGAATTAAGTAGTTCAGACTTCAAGTATACAAATGCATTGGTTAAGATAACTCACAAAGCTACAAATAAAGTTAATAGAAATCCGTAAGCTCCAAGAAGCACACACATATATCGTCTATACTTACTTTTATTTTAAATATCTGAGCTTAATTTAATTTTAATGATGCTTGCTTAAAATACGTATGACTTGATCTTACGCAATTGTATAACATATAATTCTTTTTTAATTAAAGGCCTACATTTTCAATGGATTATCTCTCTAGCAATCGGATTAATTCTTATCTATACTTGAAGATTTATCATCTTAAACAAGTGACAATATTTCTTCGAGTTGTGTGTATTTTAAGTTATCCAGCAATTGTATAAACAAAATATGCTCGAGCAATGGATGTGTTGATTATCAGTGACAGATTCAGTCTAATAAGTTCCATAAGTCCTTTAAAATTGCATAAGGAAATCACTTAACAATGACAAAGACGTGTACATCTGTTATTTATAAACTACGAGTATATGCACTATTTCGAACTAATTAATACTAACAAAAAAGGAGAAATTTGTACCGATATTAAGTATAATCATGGTCAAAATCCAGACATAGAACACAGTTCCTAAATTTATAAGAACTTTAATTCCAATTTCTTAATGTCGCTGCCATACAACATATATTTCTGTAATCAATAACTTATATGCTTGGAATATGATATTTACATCTTATACATACATACAAGTATTTATGCAATAACAGCCTTTTTCTTTGAGTGTAAAAAAGCTAAACAAATCATCAGCAATTAATCATAGCAAAATTTAACGCAAATGCAGGCACATCCAACTTCTGCACAAACCACGATTGATTTTTGCCAGTCGAACAGTTACTTCCCACACAAAAATCCTTGGCACATCCTTGCCAGCTGCTGCTGCGCGCAAGTCTGTGAAATATTTGCGAATACACAAAAAAAAAGGACTGCACCGAAAAGCAGAAAAGTAAAAATACAAATAAAACAGGGGAAAGCAGGCGAGCCAAGGCAAAAAGGGTGCGACGCTGCAGTAAACTTCCGGCTGACCAAAAATGCAACAGGACCTGCACGGAGGACCTGGTCCATCGCCTTCTACATGCAGCATTGTTTTTGCCAATTTGACGCTCCTGCTACTGCCGCTGCTGCTGTTTCGTTTGTTTATTGCCACGCCATGGCAATGCCATACAATGTTCTTCCGGTCATTTATTAACGTCAATGAAATGGGTCCAGTCCACTGCAACTATGAGACGTTCTGATTTGTTGACCATGTTTGCTGTGGGCTGACGCTCGACTTGCCAACGATTTGTCGCATAGTCAACACAAATTTCACTCACTACGTTAACGTTGCAACGGTCGAAGGTTGAGACCATCTGATGCTCCCCATTCACGTTCGTATCCGCATGGGTCCAAATTATTGTATGCTTTAGTATAACTTATAAACAAAACAGAAAGTTGGACAGTTGAACTTTACATTTTACATTAGTTATAAAGTGTTGTGGAGAGTGTGTTTTTATTCCAAATCCAACAGTCACAAAGCAACAGTGAATGTGTTAAAAGTTATAGTATTTGTCCAACCATATAAAATAAATCTCGTGACTTATTTTAATTATTATATGGTATGGCATCGAAAGTTTTTAATGTCTGTTGAATTTATAATATTAGGTTTTTTATCATTTAAAAGTTCAAGTTCATTCAACACTTAATGCATTATATAATATGGTAATGTAATCCATACCTTTAATAAATAAAAATGATCCTGTCGAGACAGCTCGGAGATATCATTTAGCAGACCTATAATAAATCGAAGCATCAGATATCCAAACCTAAAAGTTGAATCATATTAAAAAGTTGGATGATTTAAATACACAATTTCTTGCTGCCAAAAACGAAAGCTTTAATTTAAAATCAAAGGCTCTAATTGCAATCGCTTATAGATTTTAATCGATTTTAAGAAAATCGGAACATTTGTTTCAAATTTATCACTTTAGGTTTTATAGTCTCTAAGCTGGCCGTATATATACACAGACATTGTCGAATGTACTGGCTTTATTGTTATGTTTTTTAAATAAGGAAATACTTTGATATTAGGTATATCAAATTGGATAACCTTGCAACTTGTTTGCTTAGTTTGTCTATTGTTACTTCTGTACATCCTTCCATTTGTCTTGTCCACTTCCTGTCTGCTGGACTCAATAGTCTTCCGAAAGACATTAGGCACACTTATTAGATATTTCTACCTGTATATAGAAAGGAGGTAACATCTAACCAAGATGCAGCCACAAAATCCATTTCGTATGGCAAACCGTATCACAATTGCAATTGCATTACAATGCTTTGCTTATTGTTATACAATTTCATGACAATTTTTCAGCATCCGATCGACGGGGGAGTGGGAAATGGGAAAATCCCCTCAGGGTAGCTAAGAAAACAAACAGCAAAGTCACAGCGCACTTTTGTTTCTTATTTACTTGATGAAGCAGAGAGATAGAAACCTCGAAACAGCTGTGCAATTGGATTTGTTGCTGCTGCTGTCAACCATCAATGTCATGCATACAATTGTGAATGACACATAAATATTGGCACAATGGCCAAGACGAAAAGGGACAAGGATTACATACGCAGAGAACAAGGGCAGAGGCTGTCTGAGATTCATGCTTAGAGCCACTTCCTTACATTGTTGGTGTTGGCCTGGCCAATCTAGCGGCATTTCCGTTTCCTTGTGCAATATTTGTCTTTGAGTGAGTGACACTTTTAGCCAGAACTGTGGAAGCGGCAGAGCACAAAGCCAAATGGTTGGCTAATCCTCATGTTTACGGGGCTATTTACAGCGTGCCCCTGAGAATTTCAACAATAACCAAAAATCGACAACGTATACGAATTCGAATACCCAAAATGCCATTACAAATTTTTGTTGGCCACCGTTTGCTTATCTTTTTTGCAGTGGTGACAACGAAAAGAAAAACTACTTTGCGAAATTGCTTTAGAATAAAATTTAATTGAGGATTACGACAACATGGGACGCTTACACTTCGAAGGTGCGTTCACATGTATGTGTTTGTGTGCGTGAGTGTGTGTGTGTGAGTGTGAGTGTGAGTGTGTGTATTTGGCAGTGTCTGTGTCACATATAATGCCTGTTATCCCGCCTTAAGGCTACTTAGGGACTGTCTCACATATTAAACATATTACATTAGTTGCTGCTCTGGTCTGGTCTGGTCTGGTCTCGCCTCCTGAAATGGCTCTGGCTCCATGGCCGAGGTCCTTTGGCTGGTTACACTACCAGCTGCCATTTGAACATGTGTAATCATCGTACGTGTCGGCAATTGACAATTATTATTACGCAGTTTGTTGCCATTAACAGGAAGTGCTGATAATTTTACCAGCAGCTGCTGAAATCTAAGGAGCTCCTCCTAAATTCGGGTTGGATTGACAATTACAACTTTGTATCCGATCTGTTAGCTAAATGTGTAAGTATTATATTTAATTTATAAAATTGTGTATATATATTTTAGTGCAAAACAACTGCTCTCGACTCCTTTCAAAACATTAAAAACAAAAGCCGTTAGGCCATGTAAACTAAAGATTACAGAAAATATAACATAATCGAATGATTTGAAAAGCAAAAAAATGTTTATTTTATAAATATAAAAATGGTACACATCATAAAATTAAAATTGTATCTAAGTTACAAGTCTTAACCAAAATTTAATCCTATCACAGCTATAAAAACTGTAATAAAATAATTGCAGTTAAACCAATTAATATATACCGAAGTTTTGGAACTTCTCACAAATTCCCTAGCGGAGCCAACAAGACATTTTCATAAGATTCTGCATTGAAAACAGACTTCTGCTCAAAATATGAAGCGAATATGAAAACAAATGCAAAGCATATTCGCTTCAGATAGTTAAACACTGTTCTTGGCAGCCAAATCAAACTCCAATTATATTTAAATGCCATGAAATGCTATTTGATTTCTTTGCCTAAAACCCATAATTACAAACAATTGTCAGTTGCTTGTGCACTCTCAGGGCCGATTATTACGGCTGCGTGATAGAAAATTATACGTTAACAACGAGGCCCAGTAAATTCCAATAACATTTGGAGTGGTCGCCTGCTGGCATTTGAGGGTATCGAAATTCAAATGACATTTGTCACGCGAGGCTTTCGATTTCAAATGCAGGCGACTATTAAATTTGATTTCATATTGAAGTTCTTAAGAATTATTTGCTTGCCGCTTAATTATACCCAAAAGTTTTGAGTTTTGAGTTTTTCAGACAACGCTTCGTTGATTTTAATAGCTTTCAACATTACTTTTTTTGCGACTTCTTTTTCGATGCGTTGCATTTTATGCGCTTAAGGTAAAGTTTTTAGCGGTCTTAGCTCATTAATCACACGGCACAAAGAGGACAAGCATCACAAAAATAAATGAAGAAAAATTCCAAATGGAACTTTGGAGCAAGGCAAATAACAGAGCGAGTCGCTTGTATTCAAGTCTAACAAATCAACGTGCAATTTGCTCATTGAACTATGATCGCTTCCAAAATTAAAGTTGAAAGTCTTTTCTTGGCTGCGACTTGCCAAACTTGATGACATAAAACTTACGCTGTAAAGTTAGCCGCGGTGCTTTTCAAAAACTTTGCGTGATTTATAACGCATGCGAAACGGCATAGACTAAACGAACTGCGACTGCGAATGAGCCCGGAACTGAGCACTGAGATCTGGAAATGCCACAGGGGTACTGGAGACACGTTTTCAATAAACTTTTCGCCGAGACATATTCATATTTTATGCATAACTTTATACAAATGGCATTTAAAATTCCCGTTGAAAGCTGCAATTGAAATGTGAAGCGACTTTATAAATGCTTTTAATGTAGTGAAATTATGAAATTGGCGTTGGGCAACTAAACACCTAAAATTAAATGATGCAGCGTAGCATATAAGCCAATAAAATACAAAGGTAAACAAAAAGTAATAAACTCTAGAAAAAATTTGGGAGTAAGCAAAATGAAATGCGTCAGTTCAAGACTTCATCCTGAATTAATACAAAAAAGCTTGCGATTTTTTATGGTCAACAATTCACCAACTATATTTGGTGACTGTAGCTTTAAAATTTCTCAGTTTCCTATCCTCCTAGGCGACTTAGTACCCCATTTTTTAACTTATATTTAATATGGTTCAAGTATTAAATATATTGTCTTAAGAGCGTTGCGTTCATACAGACAGAGGGACACACAGACATGACGGACATTGCTCAAATCCAATATACTATATATATTGTATCTTCCGTTTAAGATTATACCAATATTTTTTGAAGTATAGAGAAATTGGCAAATATATAGATACTTGGCAATCTTGTGAAGCCTTTTGACCGGCGCTCGCTTAAAATTGACACACACGCCTTAAAAATACAAATGAACCTTTCTTTTCTGTTTGTTTCTTCAAAATCAGTTTCCACCTGCATCCTTTCAGGCGAAGCAGTCAAACGAGCGGCAATTGTATTTCTTCCCGGGTCTACCTTTTCAGGCAGGTATAAAACGCGTGCCCTTTTCCAGAGGCAGTATATATTTCTACCTTTTGTACGATTAGCATTTGAAATCATTAGCCCATTGCTGGTTATGGTTCTGGTGCTGGTGCTGGTGTTGTTGCTGTTGTTGGTTATCGGCTGCAAGGTGCATTTTGGAACCACATTCGTGGTCGACCAACATCATCATCATCATCATTTTATCTGGCAATGTGCATCTTCTTTCATTTTTTGTTTTATTTTTTCTTTTGGCCTGTTTTGCTTTTGAAAGCCAACGGCGTCAAATTTGTAAATGCACCTGGATTTTATTCCTTTGTCTGTCTCGGACGATATTTGTTTTCTTTTTCTTTTTGTTGTTGGTGTTTTGTTTGATATATGTTGTGAGCATTACTCTACGTCTTGTTGGTTATCCTTTGACATTGTGGACGTGCAGCCGTTCGGGAATCATCATCCATCAAAAATGATTGCCGCAAGATGTTTCATGTGATTTGAAATTCAAAAACGAGTATTCAATTAGTTTAATTGCGGCTATTTTGGGCTCATTCTGAGCAACCCAGCAGGTGAAATTGTTTTTGGCAAATAGACTCTATCGCTAGTTATTTGCAAGATTTGGGCACCCAGTCTATTTGGGTGGGCACGGCCAGTCAGTGCAATTGAAATTTACTTAAGGACTTAAAACACAAATATACCACACAGTCCTGATCAATCCAATCATTCAAAGAGAACATACATTTTCATTTAAATTATCTCCTATATGCAAGAATTGAAAAACTCCCAGATTGTAATTTATATTCCCTAACAATTCCACTTTTTGGTATTCCTACTGTCTTTTCAGAAAATTAAGATTGTATAATATTAAAATACCATTTTCTAAATTATTTGATTTGTTTATACCAAATACAAATCCGAAAATTTTATGCAATACAAATTTAAAATTGAATGAATTAAAAGCTTCGATTCTAATTTGTAGAAAATGTTCATTTGAATAAGATATTATCAGCTATTCTTTCAGTCTTTCAACGCAGCTATACAAGATTTTGCTGCCTTTTTAACTCATATCATTTTGATAGTACCGCCTCCCGTAACTCAGCATCTCGATACTGAATCTGATCAAAAATTCGAAAATAAAAAAATGGAAAACAACAATCCAACTGTGCCGCCTCAACATCAATTTAATATGGAAAGCTCATGTTTTGCCGGTACGGTACAACCTGTTCCTGCTATCAAAAATCACATTATTAATGTCGTTCGCATCGCGACTAACTGAATTTGGTCAATCCACTGACATTGTACGGTCGTATTTCAATGATAGCATAAGTATATTAAGCATATGCTACCCACCAAATGAAAAATCAGAGCTCCGAAAATGTCGATAATGTGAGGCCTGGCACCACTTGCACCGCTCTATCTAGTCGCGCTTATCTAAACTAAAGTTTCTTTTAATTAAAAGCAAAGCAGAGCCAAAGCAATCGACGTGAGAGAGACTGTGCCAATGACCCGCATCAGTATCTCTGGTCTCCGGTCTCTCGACTCTGCCGACTCTGGTCTCTGGCAAGCAGCCGAGGTTCGTGAGGCGGCCAAGAAAAACGCAGTAATGCACCGGCACATTATTCATGGCGTTATCAGTGGAATGGTCTTCAATGTGGCCCGGCCGACACATGCAGCTTGACGTAGAAATATGTGCTACAAATATATATATGTAGCACATGTATGCATGCCGACTCGAACTCTTTAAAAATGTTAAGCTGCCTACATCTATTGGTTTTTAGTTTTCCGTTTTCGATTTTTCCAATTGGACCTCAGCCAATTCGATTTGCAGCATTTATATGGCCCCCATGCACTTGGGCCAATTTGAAAAGTGGACGTTGAGTGAGCGATAAGCGTTCCAAGCGTTCGAAACGTGCCCAAGTTGTAGAAACGTTGGGCTTGTCTTGGCATACATAATTTCGTGGCGGGAAAAACACTTTCCCATTCGTTTTCGTTGAAATGCACCTGCATACGTCACAGCGCCAGGATAAGTATCTGGAAATATCTTCACGCATTGTCTGAGTCCTAACTGCTCTCCGTTTTAATGACGGCACAGGACTCCGTTTGCCTTTCTCCTACTCCCCATCTTAGGGACCCTATAATTTGTGCCATCGCTTGCGTGTGCGTAGCAGCATTAAAACCTGTATTTAATAACGGTCAGCAACATTTAATTTATAGGCGTGACTCCGCTCCATGTTATCCTTGAGGGTAGCCTCTACCTGAATACCTGTCGCCCAGCCATAAAAAATGAATCGACGTTCCACGTTCACTACAAAAATGTATTAATTAAAGCAAAATGCGGAGCAGCTACAGGTCTTAGTGTTGATTGCCGTTCGCCAAGGCGATTGACTGCAGGTGATTCTTTTGAGATCTGTTGAGAAAATTGCTTCTATAATTGCAGTGATTTCTCTGCACTCATTGTTACAATTTCCTTGTGATGAGTAGCTGTCAATCGGAGTGGCTGACAATGATTGTCGAGTTGTTAAGTGTTTACGTTTATCTGCAGTTTGTGTAGTGCGAGCATTGACAAGAAAATGAATTACAACAGGAAAATGTGTTCAAGCCAACAAATTATAATTGGAAAAATAACATTAGAAAGTAACAGATTGCATAATTGGCAGGATTTGGATTGTGATAAAACAAGAAACCAACAGATTGAACTACCTAAATGCTAGGACTTCTGTGTATTCTTCAGATGTAAAATATTAAAGACTAGCATATTAATTCCCTAATAGTTGGTATTTCTAACATTTTATTTTTTTTTCTGATGGTAAAATCGTTTCTCGTTTCGTGCTAAGTTGTTAGGCTTATAAAATTCGGTAGAATATTTCAACGTTTTAAGCTGTAATCATGATCGTAAAAAATGCAAGACTTCTGTTCCCTAGGCCATTTCACAGCTTCGTTTTATGACCAAAAAGCTAAGCCAAACAGAAAACGTTGTATTTAGGCACGAAATCAATAACAATTTTTCACAACTTTAAGAAAATTTCTTCACACCCAACAACACAAGTCCGGAATAACAAACAACCGAATGCCTTTTATAACGTCACACAAAGGAGTCCTAAATGATATTTATGTTGGCATTTATGTAAAAACCACAAAAATACCATAAAGCATATGAGAAAAGTCCAAAAACCCGATGCGCCTAACATGCGTGTAAATAAATGCGAATAAGTAAAGAGCCCCTTTGGATTTTCGTGTCTAAGCCTTTGAGTGACGCGTAAATTAAATAATTTCTTTGTCCGCTTCAGAAAAAGAAATTTACATAACACTAAAGAAAAATTGTTGAGCCCTGCGTCAGCGGGAGACCTCAAGCTGTACCCTCTGATTACCATACAGAGAGAGCCGCAGACTTTCTGACGACCTATTGAACCGCAGCCGAGAGCTCGGCTCAGTCGAGGCTCAGTGGTAATTTAAATTTCATTAGTGTCCACTACTGTTGACCTCAGGCCCAAAATACTTACAAATGCATCGAAAATGCTAATAGAAATCTCAGCCGGCCCAAAGACAAATGCACATTTCTGGCACCTGCCTCAGACTCTTGAAGCACTTCAACGCCGTCAAAGACAACTGCAGGACGATGCACGTGAATTTGTAATTAGCCTCTTTCATCACTGCACTCACTTTGATTCCCAATTAAATGTTAATAAGTACTTGAGTCGCTCAACTCTTTGGAGCCTCCCGCAATTGTTTACCTACGTTTGTCTCAGACAATGCGACGCTTCAAACCAGAGCGGAAATGTGACGTCCATTTAAATGCTAAGCAGCGCCCTCTGGTGTCAGTCGCATAAATTAAACTTAAATGTGCACTCTACGATTTCCGGCGCCCATACAGATAACACTCGGCTTGTGTCCAAATTCAAGACCGTTTTCTCATTTGAGTGCTTTGCCGTGTTTTGTGCCTTTTAATGTTATATATTTGTAATATTGTCAAAATGTTTTCGTTTGAGCTTCTTTCAGTCATTTGCTTATTAGACTTAAGTAACTCAAAGAGTTTACAAATTCAGATTTCGTATTTAGCCTGCGGCAATTTCCAATATAAATATGTGGAATGTGTGGCATGTGTGGCACATTTCTTGGAGTTGTTGCTGGCTAAAAATACATAGCAATACTCGGAATACAAATGTACGAGTACGGATTGTGATAGGTAAAGATTTTCGGAAGTGGTATTTTTTAGTTGATATATCTCCACTAGAGTAATCTTGCTAAATTTGTTATAATCAGTTGAATAGCTATGGCATTTTAAATAAATAAACAAAATAAATGAATTAATTTAAACAGAGTAGATTTTAAGTTATCGAAATCGATACTATTTGTAAACTAATATTAAATGGTTGAAAAATATAAGCAAGCTGTTAAAGATACTGCTGCACCTTATTATATAGTTAATTAAATTTTGGAATCTAAGCTACAATCTAATTCCAGAGATCCAATTTGTGACTATTAGAGTGAACAAATGTAAATATTTATACAAAGGCTCGTTGAAGTAAAAATATGTAAATAAATGGGCGTATTAAAAAATAAAAACAAATTATCAAACATTACTTGAAAAACATATTAATTTATTAATAAGAATAATAAGAATTTTGATTAGAAGATAGAATTCCCACTTTACAGTTGAAGTGAAATGCATATAAATAACAATCTTTTCAGAATTAGCTTTAAGTTTAAGAAGAGGCTGATATTCCGCATGAAGATTGCTCATTTCTGCATCCCTTACTATGCTCCTAGAAACTGAAGGCCTGGAGCCTGTTGATATTCCCGACATGCCCGACATTTATCACAGGCCCAGCTGCTTGAACTCTCACAGTGCAGGAATTCAAAACAAAAGTTGGCTTAAATTAATGCCCAGAGCCGGGCTATCAGCTGCCTGTCGCCGTGTGACACATCAAAATAATCCCGACAGCTTAATTATGTACGGTTTAATGTGCGGCTCATTGCCAGGAACAAACAATGACCGAGCGGCAAGCACATCCTTTGCAACATTTCTCTTCTTTTTTTTTTGTTCATTGCCTGGAATGTTTGTGTGAAAGGATTTATGCACAAAACGCCACCCGCATCGCCAAGGATAACCAGGCACATCACATCCCAAATATATGCAGGCGTAGCGTCAGATAGGCAGGGGGCGAGGGGCGGCTTTTATGAATTTCCATAACGCTCGGCTGAGTGGTTTAAGCGACGGTCCGACGGCATGTGAATTTCGAGGTAATTATTTGCAAACAAAAAAATGGAAAAAAAATTAAAAACCCGTCAGCACATAGCAATAATTTTCCGGCTGGGCCTCAACTTTTTAATGAGAAAAATGGAAGCAAAAACAAGTAAAAAGAGGAAGGCTTCAAAAAAAAAAAAAAAAAAAAGAGAAAGAGAAAAAATGTAAATAATTCTTATCACTTAAATGAGAGACAACTGTCAAATATCACACCCCAGTTGGAACCGCAACAAAACGCTGCGCAGAGTGTCGAAACTAACACCTCGGGCGTTTGTGCAAACGTTTCTTATCTGGGGCCCAGGACACAGAGCAACACACGCAGCATCAATCAGTAGGGGCAGGAAGTTGCTTATCGTCGCACAAATAATCACACTTTAAATATATCAAACGAGGCTGAAAAATGAAAGCAAAAGCCCGACACGACACATGTGTAGATGATGTCTGTTGTTTTCTTGGCTGCCACTCGTAGGTGTTGTACAAATGTTTGTTGGGGGATTTTCGGTTAGTTTGGCTCTGACAAACAGCGCATCTGAAGTTTTCCTTTGCTGCGCGATTCGAGCTAATCCCAAGCGATAATTTTGTGTGTGCCCCTCGAGACGCGAGTGAAATAATAATAATAATAATAGCTGACATTGACATTGCGCAGCCAGCGATAAGTTTCAAAGTAACACATGCCGGTAATGATTCTGGTTGATGCACGACGCTTGATGCTGATGAATGTGTCGAGTGGAAGCTTGAACAGCCACTCGTGACATATGCCCATGAAATTGTCGGTTAAAAACTGAGTCTGGTTAATGGGTGTGGTGGGGTGCAGCCGCTAATACGACATCAGATAACCGAGTTACTTGACTTTGGCGTGGGTGGTTTCAACGGGGGATCAGGCCCCAAACTCAACTGTACGTGATAAGTGCGGTAAGAACTGAGCTAATTAAGATGGTTTAAAGGGGTACTCATGGGCATCAGCTTTAACCAAATACGTTGGGATTGTCTGTCTTTTTCAGCTTCAAGACACGTATCATATAATGTAATGTCTGTCGAAATTTGAACTTAAAGAAAATTTACGAACCTACAAAATGAAGTACCTACTTTGCCATTACTCTTTCCATTTGTTTTCTAATTAATAAAATAATAAAAAAAATAAGAAGGACATAAGATAATAAGACATAAAAATAAGAAGGACATAAGATAATAAGACATAAAAATAAGAAGGACCTGACATATGCATTTAATTGCGAATTTCGAAATATTTTGCTTTTGCATGTCTTAAGCAAAGTTATTTTACAGTTTGAGTTTACATTTTTTTAAGTAAACTAATATTCATTAATAAGACCCTTTTCAGGTCTACTTTTAAGCTGAATATTCCTCATTTGTGTAGATAAATGGTACATATATGTTTAAAGTTACGGCTAGTTAAAAACTTTATTAAACATATATCTGATTCAAATTTCGAGCTAATTTTATGGGTAGCTTTAGTTGAGGACATGTGTTCTACAAGATTTGGTTTATATTCCAAAAAGTCTTATCATAAATTTAATTTATTTACGCGTAATTTGTACATTTTACAACTAGATATTTAGCACCGCTTCCAATCTGTGGCAGATTCATGTCTGTTCAACGTTCCACCCTTAACACATTTCTTATAAATATGTCGTTGTTTTTATATCGCCGCCCTCGCCATTAATATCAGCATAATTTATAAGAAATCTGTTATAGTCTTATTAACACTCTGCCTTCAACTGTAGCGCCATCTGGCATCAGCTGCTTAACAAATTGAGATCTCTGGCCCCCGGGCGCAGGATGCATGTGCTCGTGGATGAGTTGGCACCTTCCCGTAAACCGCATCGCGACTTGAACGTAAATAAACGAAATGAAAAGCGCATCGAATGTGCCACAGCTGTGGCAGTCAAGCAATTTGCAATGCTTCGCGCCACGCCCTGCCGGCCACCCGCCCATCAAAATTTGTATTGCACAATCAGCACACAAGTGTTGCACTCGAGGCGCTTCTGATATGAAGGGCAATGCCAATGCCGCACACATGCAGCCACACCCACTTCACACACACACACACACACACATACACATATATTTGAGTGTGTAAGCCCACTACACAGTATCGAATTGGAATCGGTGCGATCGCCCACCTTTTTGAAAATGTGCTGCACTTCACACCCGGTCTACAAATAGACCTGAGTTGGGTGTTTGGATCAGGGAATCATTCTGGAATGGCTGAGGGAATGACTGTGCCTAATGCGCTTGCACTTGAGCGCTGTTTGCTCAAGTCGCAGCTGATGATGACTACGCAGCATAGACTGCTGCCTGAATTCCAGCCAGCAACACAAATAAATTAAGAATTTTAATGCGGACAAAAAACAAAGGGACTTTGTGCATGGGCTAAGACCAGAGACCGGTCCGGCGGCGTCGACACGACTTCATGCTTAATCAAAATGTGTTGTAGGCTCGCCGGCTCTGATCCTTTTGAACTGCCGCTGCCACTGTAATATTTAAACCAGATCAGTTCCATGCCGCCAATGCCGCCGCCGACGTTGCCGTTGCCGTTGCCGTTTGCTGGGACTGGGAACAGCCATTGAGAGAGTTGGGATCAGCTTATTCTTCTGGGGAAAATTACCACAGCTTTGCTAATGAAAGGCAAACGAATGAAATTTTAACGAGCCCACAAAAATCGTAGGGTAAAGAATGCCTCAGACCGAGTCCAGGACCTCCTGTGTTGTTTGTCCTTAAAAGGTGATAACGCCGCCGTTTTGTGTTCCCATCCCTTTTCTTTTGTTATGTAACGAATTTACAATTTATGTTGTGCTCAATTGTCTTAGTTCGATTATTAATATCTCTTTAGCGCAAATGACAGAAAGACTCCTTTTTTTTGCTAGGATCTGTAGTCTGTTCACGCCTTACAAAGTGCGTTTTCAGTTTTGTTATGGGAAAATATATTAACAGTAGCTAAAAGACGAGGAAATCCTATTAGGTAATAAATAATACTCAGAGGCAAACTTATTTCCGGCTTGATTGTTTATTATTAGATATGGATCTCAGAGCTGCAAATATGTATATTGGCTAGGAAAATGTATGAATATGGGTCTAAATGTGTTAAGTTAAGCCAAATAAAACAGAACAACAAGCTTTAGTGTCAATGTAAACAATCAACAACCTTTTCTGGGGGAATGATTACATATACAGGCTTATACTTTTGCAAAAGGAAATTTAATTACTTTTAATATCACGAAATATTTCTGGCCATTTTTAATTCGACCGGCACTCAATTGGCCTGTCCTAATTATAGCTTTTAGATTAATTAAATTAATACAATTTCTGGCGTTGGGGAGTCCCCAAAAGCAGCTTGCTTTTCATGATTGCTCAAAAGTTGTATTTTATTTTTATTCTTATAAACCGCAAAGGGCTGCCATTAATGAAATACGAAACAACAGATTAAATTAACAAGCAGAACCTAGACATATATACACATATTCAAGGGGCTTTATAGATATGCCAAAGAAAATAGCTAAAAAGTAAATATGCGAAACTCAAACATAGGTGAATATGAATGAAAGGGGAACTAAAGAGTAGACAAATGTTTGCATGTGCTTACAAAATGCACTGAAGTATGCACACAGGCTGGTTACTGAATGCCAATGACAAATTTATGTATAAACTTTAGCGCTAAAGTGCCACTAACTAACCCATACAAAGACACACACAAACACACATTCGAGTGCAATGGCACGACGAGGCGCCTGGGTGTATACTTTATGAATAGGGCATAGAAAATGCAGTTCTATGAATAGAGAGGACGCCCTCAGCGCAGCGCGAAGAGGGAAGAGCGAAGAGAATGCCTCAGGCTCGCCTGAGCACTTACAATAAGCACTCCCGCGATGAATATTATTAAAGGAGACCCATTTGAAAAGAGCGGCGGCGCCCTGACAATGTCAATGTGCTGACTTCTCTGGTTGACTGGGGAGCAGCTTTTAATGATTTATTTGAGAAAATTTACACGTGAACAAAAAAACACACACACAAGATGAATAGAATGCAGACACACACACACACACACACACAGGTGCATGAAAATGGAAGGAAGACTGGCACGGGCGCATTTTCGGATAGAAGACACAGATACGAAAACGCCTGTATTAAGTTGCCAGACCATGAAATGCTTTGGCACGTACATAGCGCCAATTTTGCGAAGCTTTTTGCATAAACAAAAGGCAGGTGAGAGGCAGCTGTGCCGCCCTCTGCCTCAGCCCATTTTATACTCTCCTGTCTCTTTATTACTATATTTGTGTGTGTGGCTGTGTGTGTGTGCGATTTCAGTTACAATTCGCGCTTTTTCATATTTTTTTTAACAATTTATCATGCGAAAATTGTCTGGGCGAGGGTTACGCTCACTTTGCATATGCAAACCAACACTGCTATTATTATTTTACTGCCCGGTTTCCTCGCATTTCCTATTGTTATTTTTTGATGCTTACCCTGTGGCACTACGTAAATTTAGTCACGTTGTTTAAATAATAAACTGCAGCATAAGCACACAAACAAACACACACACAAACACACTCACACTCACGCACATCCACTCGCGAAATTATGCAAAAATATCATCAGATTCGGAGAATGGCAAACTTATGGTGACAATGCGCATACGACATGTGGCTTGGCAAAAGTCTCTCACGGCTAGAAGGCGAATAGTGATGCCACAGCAGATACAACTTAATCAGTGAATCGTTAAGTAAGTTACGGGACAGGTGAATAACTTTTGTTGTATTCAGGTTGGATAAGATAAGACAAAAATTAAACACAATTATTTATTCCGTATCGCGAAGTGAATATCTTTGACTTCTAATTAGCATGAAATATACACAAATACACCGAGTCATCGATAAGATGTGTAATTTAATGACAATAATCAAAACTTTGAGTATGGAAAATGAGTCTGATGAACCGTTAAAGCCGAACCGAGATATGTATCTACTTTTGCGCATTAAAAAACGGGTAGTCCGAGGCAGCAAGTCGTACAAATTTATATCTGTCTTTATGGCTTAATGCCATCCATAAAATAGTAAACATATTTAACGATGCCTTGGAATTGTGCAGAAAAGTAGCGACGCGATCTGAGCTGAGCTCGATGGCTAATGACTTAATACATGACGGTATCTCTCGTAGTTGCTTTGAAATTTTCTTGAAAGCAGATATGTAAAATCTTTATATTTGTAACATCTTTATATGTATGTAAGCAAATTAAAAATGTATTATGTTTGAGTTAAAACTTCTGCTAGAATTTACTTACATTTTATGCACTTTGTGAAAACTTCAACTTTATCTGCAATTATATTTTACGCTGTGAAGTTTTAAAAACTTCCTCCGACTAAACAGCTGTTTTAACTCACATAATTAGCATTTTCAGGGAGCCAGTTGTTAATTTACCATAAATAACTTAACGTTCTGCATAAAGTCAAGAAAGAAAGGGGCGAGGGAACTGCTGCCCACCTCAATCGCCGACCTCGACCTACAGCAATTTGTTACATTTTAGCCCGAGCGAACACAAAATTATTACACCCGTTTGCCAACTTTTGGCAATAAGAAACGCAACTCAAGTCCCGAATTGGGGACCTACTTTCGCCAGAGCCAAATAAAAGGGGATACCAAAAATAGCCAAACACCATATAAAGAAGCGCAGAGAAGACAGCATCAGCTGCACCCTTCCCTCGTCCTCCCACTCACATATAAGGTCATAAAATAGTTGTCGCAACCTGGCGGGATAAGAATCTGACTCTGTCCCAGACTCTTCCTAGAGCGCTTGCCTGCACAAACAGACACACACACACACACACATATATATACAGGCACACACACTGTGATTACTTCGTTAAGTTGCATGTTGGTACAAATTGTTTCCAAAGAAAGGCAATGGTAATAAAAATTATTGCCCCAAAACAAACAGGCAAGGGTTAAAGGTAATCACAACAGCATGAAACTTGTGAAAGGTGCCTGGGTTGTGGAAACTATAAAGCTACACTAAATAAATAAATAAAAACAACAACTGCAACAGCAACAGACAGCAACAACAATATCTCGCTGTGATTATCTCGACCAGAGATTCTAGTTTATAGTGCATCCTATGATCTAGTGGGGGAAGGGGCAACTCCTGTCAAATATGCAGCTGTTATCATACGTTGTCATCGTTTGAAATGATGCACAAGTGTACCAGAACCAGACAACAAATTAAAAGCCACTCGCTGGGAACTTCATTAGAGAAAGTCGCAGACGATGACCCGCAGATCCCAGATCCCAGACCCCAAGCCCAGACATAAGACCCAAACCAAGACCCAGACCCACACCCTTTGCCTACTAATTTTTTAGTAGCTGTGTTGTTTTGTGTTTTGTCAAAGCTAATTAGTACGTAAAAACATTAACAATGGACCGCAGTGACGAATATATGATCGCCTCAGAGAGCCAGTTTGAGGCCCAAGTTCGACTGCATTTCAAGTGTGAAATGCATATTTTGTCTTACCCAAGGGCAAGTTTTGGGCCAAGTCATTATTACAATGGCATTTGCATAATACGCGTATTATGCGTATTAATTACAGCGCAGACATTTGCATTTAAACGCCTATTTGCTGGCCAGGCCAACAACAACAGACAAAACAGATCGGTGGTGGGTCTTTAGACCCAGTAGCTAATACCATCTATGGGCCCAACTATAATTATTAAATTAACAGACAATGCGTTGGGTTCGCTGCTGGCTAAAGACCTGCAAGATGCGTACATTTTGATAGGTTGAAAAAGCGACCACCCGAGCGTGGAGAAAGAGCTGAAGATCCAGCTACGAGATGGATTTGGAGTTGGAGTTGGAGTTGCAGATGGAGATGAAGCTGGTCCCATATACAGAAAACAAAAAGAGTTATTATGTGCAAATTTGCATAAATTTCACGCTTGCCAGTGAAATGATGCCAAGAGGAAGTTGTTAGAATGTCTGGAACTTGGCTTTCCCAGGCATCGCCAATGTATGTTTAAAGTATGGAAAATTAATTTCTTAATCACTGTTTTCGAGTTCAATGTGGGTGTCCAGAGAGGGAAGTCGTTTATCTTCGGAAGAGCTGGGAAGGCAGCTGAAGAGTGATCTCTAGTGTTTAGTATTAAAAATGTATTTAGAAATATCAGATGTGTTAACACTGAACACGCGCTTTACAACTGCAATGCTGATGATGGTA
Organism: Drosophila grimshawi; assembly: GCF_018153295.1. Classification (NCBI taxonomy): domain Eukaryota; kingdom Metazoa; phylum Arthropoda; class Insecta; order Diptera; family Drosophilidae; genus Drosophila; species Drosophila grimshawi. The sequence goes on from NW_025063240.1 coordinate 503,740, forward strand.
ATAAATAAAGTTTAGATATTTTTATAATTTATATGCAATAACCTTTTACCCGGTAACCGGAAAGGCATTCAATTAATTAGCTTAGGGCAATGAGTAGATCAAAAGAAAAACAACTTTTATCACATGATTACTTATACTACATTTTCAGAGTACCTTACCGCTTACAAGAGTTTCTATCAATTGTTATTTTTTAACCCAACATCTTAAGAAATTCACTACCCAAATGATGCACATCAGAGAAATGCTCCAAGAGTGATTTTGGACACTTTACATAAACCTTATCACAATCGGCACCCGCGTGTCCCAAGCGTTCGGCCTGCAGATAATCGTTATCCGTATGCTCCGACAGGGCATCTTTTGAGCTGGAAGGACTACATACAAATATACAGTTAGTTCAGTATGTGGCAAGTTCACTCGCACGCGTTCCACTCACGTCAGCAATATGTGCAACAGATCCCCCAGCAGACCGTTGCGTTCATCAAATGGAGCTGCTGAGCTCTCGCAGATACTCTTTAAAATACACTGCCGTCCATTGAGATGCATGCGCAGAGCCATCGTCTCGAAACTTTTGTAAATGGACCAGCGATATCCGTTTAGCTCCTGTGCGGTGTCTTCCACATCTCTTGAGGCAAGGCCCAGTTCTTGATCAGTTTTTTGCATGACATGCTGAAATATTGTCGCATTATCCATGAGCATTCGGTCTGTTATGTCCTGGAACTCCTTTGTGCGAAGGTGCTTGGCCTTATTGGGCAACAAATAGTGGGCCTTGAACACATAGCCAGTTGTAATGGACTCAATGTCGAGATCATCCACTGGTATACCAAAGCCAGCTATAAACTGTAATTAAATCGCATCAGTACTACAAAGACTGGAGTTAATGAAGCATACCAACTTTGAATCTGGCGGGGCGGGAACGCGGATAGATGAGGGGCAGCCAGCGTGCCTTCCGCACCAGCAGATCACTTTCATAGCTATGGCTTTCGTTGTAGGCTAAAATAACAGTCAAATGAGCCAAACTAAGTGCTATTAGCCACATCAGCCGTATATGTGTCATATTTGTATCATTCGATTATCCTTTGCCCAATTTTCTTCAGGTATGCCAAACCTCACTGACTCGCTGTTGCCTGTTAACTATACTAACAACTTTGGAGAAAACAACTTCTTACTTTCTTTTATAAAACGAAAGTGCCAACTGATAATTCAAATTAAGCACAATACCAAGTTGAAGCCGTTGAAACATGTTAGCCATGTCAAATATAACTGACGACACTATCTGTTCATTTAGCTTATGGCTGTTAGAATCTATAAATTTCCTAAAAACTGCAGACATCGCGTTCTCTCAATTTACACCTTTACTATCTTCCAATAAATACACTAGATCAAACATAGATTATTAATTTGAGTAGATGAAAATTAACCTACATTTGAGAACAACTTTTATAGTTAAAATTTAAAAGAGAATTTGGGCATACTTGATTTAATTTGATGTACTCAATTAACACTAATATTAAAGTCAGCTGAAAATAAGCCAGATTCTTAAATAATTTTAAATTCTTGAAATCTTTGAAATTCACTTTGCTAGAATACAAAATTCTGCGTATTATTGCCAAGAACTTAACATTTCCAGATTGTCGTTCAGTTCACTAAAGTGTTGCAACAAACTGCGACTGCACTCTTTGAAGACACGCTCACAGCCTGCCCCCGTTTGTCCCACCTTCTCGGCGTAGTAGTACTCATTATCCGCATGCTCAGACAACTTATCCACCGATGAAGAGGGCCTGTAAGCAGTTTAAGACTCAGGCCAGTTGATGTTTCAAAGACAAAAGCTTTACTTACGTCAGGAGTATATGCAGTAGATCGGCAATGAGTCCATTGGTTTCATGAAAGGGTTCCTCGGCTACCTCGCAGATGCTCTTCAAGACACAGATGCGTCCCTGGTAGCCCAGACGTTTGGCCAGACCCTCCAGACCCCTGTACACCGTCCAGCGGTAACTGCTCAGCACCTGATTAGTTCTAGTTAGTAGCTTCCTTGTGCTCTTGCCCAAATCATCGACACCGACCAGAAAGTTCTCGAACATGGGTCGATGCCTACGTGCTCCAACGGATCCCAACGTGGGCACCTGGTGAATGGGCAGAGCTGTCGGCGTTCGAAGCGAAGTTGCCGTTTCGGGCAGCCAGTATTCTGCCTTGAGGACATAGCCTGTCGTTACCGCCTCAGTTTCGAGATCCTCTAGTGGTAAACCAATGCCACCTATAAACTGATTAAGAAATGGTTTTCTTTTTAATCTTCAGCCTGGAAATCTATTAGCTCTACACACCATAACACGAGTGGGAGATGTAGCTGGAAAGATGAGCCACGGTATAGGAGCCCTCCTGCTACGATCGTGTTTTGATAGGCTGCCATAAGCAGCAATTGTACTCGTAAACAAATTACAGATCATATTTATATATAATAGTCTACTTATTCCCGCTTTCATTTTTTAATTATTTCGTAGTAATTTTAAATCACTTCACTTTTGCAGACGTTGTTAATGCTTTGCCCATCAGCGAGTTACTGATTCTAACAGCATATACACAAAAACAAAACTTGCTAAAGTTCTCGCTTGAGCATTTATTACCGAAACAGCAACAGTCTTAAGAACAACAGTCTGTTGTCCAGAGTCTGCTTTCTTGCAACACTGATAAATTGTTACAAATTCTATTAATTAGCACCAACCGATTAACGCTTTCCACTCAGCAGACAGAAAAGTTTGCTTTGATACTGTGTAAAACTTGCATTTTCTAGTTTTAACTCAGCTATTTGGGTTACTTGGTTGGCTACTCAGTCTTAATGCAATAATAGCTTTAAGCACAACTGTTAAGCCAAAGATGCGAGATTATGAATATTTAAGACTTACTTTAATTATATTTCAATATTTTACTTATAAAATTGCTAGTGTTGTTTTTATCGGCAACAACCGACAAGCAAATCTACTTTGATCTTGATTAAATTACCTGTTTAATTAAGACGAGGTAGTTTTTTTATATATATTATTCATTTATTTTACTCTAATTTGTACATTTTAAAATTTATGGACAGTTTTAGTAAACATTAAATAAATAAAGAAATTAAAATAAATATAAAACAAGACCATTTCAATTTCTATCTATCCGCCTGCCCGAAAAAGTCGATCTCTGAGACTCCTAACAGCAGAAACCACAAATTTTGCAATACAATCTCTAAAAAATCATATGCCAATCATGCCTCTTTCGTTGTACAGGTAAGTCCCCATCTTTTTATTACTTATTATTTTATTTTATTTGATTATTTTTCACAATTTTTGAACTCATGTTCAAAGCCATGAGTTCAAAAATTGTGAAAAGTCCCTCGTATAAGGTCTGCAATGGACTTTGGTATTTGCTACTTAATATGTGGTCTGCCTTCCCAAAGGCTTTTAATTTAGTTTTTATAAAGAATTCCGACATATTATTAAGGAAAGGTGTAATTATAAAGAATTCCGATATATTATTAAGGAAAGGTATAATTTTTAACGAATCTATACATAAAATAAAGTTCTTAATATATTTATATAAAAAGTGAATTCTTATGTTTGTGCGCAGTCAAATCTAAGATTCTATGCGTTCTTTATTTTACTTCTAATATAAACTTATTTATTTGTTTTATATTAGCTAGATGTTTTATAATTTGGGGTTCAAGTTTGAATTCTACTTGCACCACATTCTGAATATGAAATTCTTCGTGCCACTTTAAGCAACGCCCTGTCTCACCCTGTAGTGACTATTTGCTTTGACACATATTTCTTTCTGCTCATGTGCATGGTGCCACTTGCAACTTGCAACTTGCAACTCGAAACTTCTAACAGTTCACTTAGCGCATTGTTCGCGATGGGTTCAAGTCGCTCCCATTCTTGTGGCAACTTCTTAGTTGAATTGGCTCTAATCTTGCTGACTGTAAAGCTGACCAGTGCAGTGCTGTTCTTTCCACGTGGCTCTTCAATAGGAGTAAGCCATTTATATTTGAATAAAATCCCATTTTAGTAAATTTGATCTTTAGTTGTTGACCGCAGTTGCCATACCATTGGATCTGACATATCGCAATGTGTATATGGCCTTCAACTTTGAGTCCAACTACGGCTTGCCAACAAATAACTCCGTTAATGAGTGGATCGATAGGGTGAGTGCATATAGCTTGAATTCCCAATAGTCATCCTAAAATACGGCTTTACACATAGTGGGATCTCGATGAGCAATTTCTGGGCATTGGGAGCAATGTGACGCCCATCGATGGACGCAATCTGGAGAAACGTGCGATTTCACGTCACGACTTCTATCGCGCGATTGTTAACTATTTGGGTCAGTATGGCTACAATGGCAGCGCCTGTTTGCTGCGCACTATCTGCGAGGTGAGCGCAGCTCCGCTGGATGCCGACAACGGCGTATGGGGCAGCATATTCAAAATACTCTTCATGTAAGTCGTTGGGGTTAGCTACTCGAGTGACCCCATGCGAGGACAACTTCCAAATCTAATTAGTGGCCTCACGCCATTCACAGGCCAACGACAAGCGCCGCCGAGTTGCGGCTCCAGCACGTGGACAGCCTCTACGATGCTTCACATTTTGGCACGCGCGGAATGGACTCGGACTGTGCTGATTACGTGGCTGGTTGTGCGCACAGCATGCTGGACATGATAAGCGTTCTGCTTTGAATCTGCGTCATGCGTGGTCACACTCAGAGTGCATTTTCGTTATTAATTAAACAAACAATATCCCAGCATGCATATAAGATGTGGGCTTTAACCAACCTAAATTTGATGTTCTACTAATTAAACGTCTACAGTAAACGCCAATAAATTTTAAATTTAAAGCTAACTTAAATACAACATTGATATTCCTGATGGTCAGCTTTTCAAACAAAGACTTCACTTTCAAATACAAATGACAATGTATTTTAGGAACACAAACAAGTAAAAATGCTGTGTCGACTATGCGCTAGACTAGAATATACCCTGAACCCAGCTGTTAAATAAATATATTCTAGTTTACTCTCATTTCTTACGATTGACAATCCAAATGTTTGACAGTAACGAGATCAATATGAGAATACCTATTCGAATATAACCTGAGTATTTCTTATCAGATTTTCTTTGAATTTGTAGAATTGATGAATAATATAAAAAAGCTGCGCCTTTTCAACTGTTTCTATTATTGATATCGGAAAACGAAATGTATCGATAGACGATAAAGGGAAGCAGCTATCGATAAAATAAATTAAACCTTCTGTGCGCGGGATATACGAGAACTTATATTTCAAATTTGAAAATTTCTGACACGGTCAGATCCGGCAGTTGATCCTGATCAAGAATATATATATATATATATATATATGTATCAAGGCATCGGAGATGCTGCGTTCTGCGTGTTATACACTTTTGCACAAAACCAATATACCCTTTTAGCCATTTTTAATGGGAGAAGGGTATAAAAATGCGAAAATCTGTAGCAATGTTTGCATAACAAGCAGCCAACTAAAGTTGCTCGCCTGCTGCGTGAAATGTTTTAATTTCGCTTAAAGCGCTTAAGACACCGCATCGCTCTGGCAACAAAATCCAGATGATGGTGATGAGTACCGGCCCTAAGCTGGCCGCAAAAGGAATCCGTAAACACGCACACAGACACACATATATACACATGGGGTCCCAGGGTATATTTGCCGATGCCTCGCGTTTTGTTCAAGAGCAAGGCGTAGTGTTGAGCGTTGGTACCTTCTTTATTTCACTTACTTCATATTGTTTTTTTTTGGCAGCTCTTCGCCTCTTTGATCGTTTTTTCCGCTCCTTTTGTGGGCTAACAAAAAGAGAACTCTTTTTGTTTGCGGTCTGAGCCTGTCAACAATGGCTTACATATGTACATACATGTGTTTTAGTTGCTGGGCCAGGTTTTGTTCTTTGGTTTTTTTTATTTATTATTATTATTTTGGCTGTTTGTTATTCCTTTGATTTGATTTGCCGCCTTAAAGGGACCACGCTTTTGTTCATAAGACGGTCGTTCTTTGACGGACTGGTGAGAGCGAATTACGCCTTCTTTGATTTCGCAAACCTATTGAAATCATAATTAGAAGACAAACGCTTCAAGTTGTTTTTAGCACAATAGCCGGCCAACAAAGCAGAAGTGCTTATTTGCGTCGTGCAGTTAAGAAAAGGATTCCTAAGCCCTAAGTGCTAATAAAGATAAGGAAGCGAGCACATTTTTGTTGAAAGTTGAGGAAGCTATTTGATTTCTACTCTTTGCAGCTGGAAGTTGAATAAACATCAAAAAGCAGACAAAAATAAACATTTTAAAAGGGTATTTAAAAATCATATGTATATTGTATCATATGTTCATGTATTTCCTTTATTGGCTTCACAATATCATCACCGAATCGAATTTAAATTTTGGTGCACAAAGCTTACAAATTTAATGTTAAAAAAATGAAAATTCTAAACTTTATCACATAATACAGATACGATTTTTATGGTGCGCTACTGCCACATAATGGTGCAATACAAAAGTTTGAAAATTAAATGAGAACGAGGGTCTGCAATTGTATAATATATTCTTCCTAAAATAGCCGCCTTTCGATTCGTCCTTTTAAGCTAAAAGATCTGAAAGATTATCAGACCTAGAGACCTAAAATTAAAGTTCTTGTAAATCAGTTTGAATACATATATACAACGGGAACGACCATTATGATGTTCCGCTATAAAGTTTTGGTTCCAATATTGTATTTTCGGGATAAATATTATAAGCTGCGGTATTTGGACTATACAAATATTTTGAATTGAGACTCCGGCTCCGACATAGAAGTTCAATCAGTATTCAAATTCCGCTTTGACACCCTTGTATTATGGATATACTTGTGTATATTTACACATTGAGGAGTACTAAAATCGATCTTTAAATAGTTTTTTCGCTATTTATGACTTTGTTACTTCAAGTTACTTCAAGATGCGCATATCCACGCCACTGATTTATTGCCCACAGTTTCCATTTGCTATTTTAAATTACGCTCGAACTACGCAAGCATACTAAAACATTTTAATAGACTTGTCAAAAAGGCGACCACATAAAATGGCAGGTGGTTGTGTCGACTAAGCCACATTCATTTCCTGTGGGGAATTGATTTGCCTTGGGTTTCTTCAGTGGGGCTGAGTAGTAGGGAAATGGGGATTCTATGACAGGAAGCAGGTTATTGCTTTTTCGATTTTTAATTGCTTCATTATAGGAGCTAATTTATTGTTTTTGGGTGGGGGAGTGACAGGTGTGTGACCTTTTTTAGGAAAATGTGTGATTTTGGATCACGTATGAGACATTTATGATCGAAGGGTATAGATTTATGGCTGACCCTTTTTTTATTGTGGGTTGGTATGAGGTGGAGGATCACTGAGCAGCACTAGTGTGTGCGTACGTGATTGTGGTTTTAAGGGGGATATTGTGTGCGAGGCGTGTAACCTGTAAGCTGTGTGTTAGAATCAAGTGGAAGATCAGCTAGCAGCTGGCGCACTGCTGTGGATGTTCATGATTTGATTATTGAGGGTGGGTGCAATGATCAGTGGAAAGGTAATGCTCGCTTCTCTTTTGTCACTTTTTTGTCAATGCATAGAACTCATACGAGACCTCACACCTGAATGTTTTCCCACACAATAATTAAAGTATTATTGGTGAAAACTGTTGTTAAGTAGGTACTTCGCACGTACGTTTGCCACGTGCTGGTACCTTCTTCGTGTGTTTGGTTCTCCCCTCGGGCTTCATATCTGTGCACCTGCGGGCTTCATATCTAACATTTTGGATTCTGATTTCTAAAACCTTAGTAGTTTTCAAACTCTACAATCGTCAACTCGTGTGTGTTGTGCCCTCAAAGTTTAAAACAAAACCATCAAAACAACCAATTAAAATGTTCAATAATAAGAACAACAACGTGAACACCATGGAAGGATTCAACTATGTCTCCCGGAATAACTCGGCTCAAGGACAGAGCCACCCCAATTATTTCGACCACTTAACTTATGTGGCTAATACGGGCATGCCCGCCAATCCAACCCACTCCATCTGTAACAACAACAACATCATTACCAATCCCACCGCCAACTCCACCAGCACCACCAACAATCCAACCCACTCCATCTTCAACAACAACAGCATCACTCTCAATCCCATCACCACAAGCACCAGCCCCATCATCAACTCCGTCACCACCGCCACCACCAACACCAGCTCCATCATCAACTCCGTCACCACCACCAACAACATCAACTCCGTCACCAATAACACCAACTCCGTCGCTTCCAATATCATCTGTAATGGAGTACCAAATCAAGCCAGGGTCTGCACCGCATGCAATATACAAATTGCATCATCAAAGTGGAGCGCGCATCTTCGTTCCAATGCCCACAAGATGCTCGTTTTTACGCCTGTAAATAGTCAGGTGAAATTAATTTCGAGTGGATTTAAGAATCGGATCTCGACATTCTCATTTGAGAATAAACACAAAAATGTGGTCGATCCAACAGAGTTTCTGGGTGAAGCAGCTCAAGAAACTCTTCCATTAATTCATAATGTATTGCTAAGTCACACAGCATGCAAAATGAATATTGAACTCTTTGCAGAGTATATTAAATTCACTGATGATGAATTGCTGATGACAATTAAATCTCATCAGTCTAATATGAGTGTCATAACAGCGTCTAGTGATCTGGGAGAGACAATTAAAGATCACTCAGCTATAATTTGTGTGAAAATGGATGAGTTCCAAGAGAAGGACAGTGGTTGGACACTCTCGCAAATCTTAAGGCTGGAGGTAAACATCAATAAATATACTCCACTCAAAGTTTCAAGCTTTATTGAAACGCCTAAAGTGTTGAGGAATAAAAAAGCATTAATTAATGTTAAAAATGCTGATGAATTTTGCTTTAAATGGGCATTAATATCAGCCCTTAAAGCACCAGCTAACAACCAGCCTGCACGATGCTCAGCATATAAAGTTGATGCGATTGAGAGCGACGTGATACAAATTGATGGAGCACTGACGCTCAATTTTTCCAATTTGGATTTCCCTCTTCCATTGGATCAGATAAAAATTTTTGAAGCTCAAAACCAAAACATTAGCATCAATGTTTTTGGTTTCGATGAGCAGTCCAATGCTGTTAACGGACCATTATATGTGACGGAGATGGAGAAGAATACGCACATAAGCCTTATGTTGCTGGAGAGTGAGGAGCGCGGACATTTTGTGTGGATAAAAAATTTGTCAAGGTAATATTTAATAAATACTTTTTTCCAAAAAACAAAATTTTTAATACAAATATATTTGTTTTTTTTTTTATACTTCCAGACTTGTAAGACGCCAACTTACATCGCACAAGACGCAGTTGTACTTCTGCAAGACGTGCTTGAATTTTTCCCATAATGCGCGGATGCATGAAGAGCACCGTCAACAGTGTGGGAAGGTTGTGTCAACGCTCCCTACCGAAGAAAAAGCAAGTCTTAGTTTTAAGAATTTTAGTCGTAGTTTAGACGTACCTTTTGTTGTATACGCAGATTTTGAGTGTGTTCTAACCCCCCTCAATTCGCAATTGAGTGAGAATGTAATAGCAACTTCTCAGCATATCCCCATAGCTTATTCGTACTATATAAAGTGCGCCTTTAACCCAACATTAGATAAGCTTGTTCTAGAAACTGGGGTAGATGCAGGTGTAAAATTCGTCAAGTCTCTTATCAGAGATGTAAACGATATTTATACTTGTTACCTAAGCACCATCAAGCCCATAAATATGAGTGCAGATGATGAGTTTAGGTTTAGAAATGCAGCCATTTGTCACATCTGTGAAAAAACTTTAGGCAATGATCGAGTTAGGGATCATTGTCATTTAACTGGGTTGTACAGGGGTGCAGCGCATAATGCCTGCAACATTAATTTTCAAATTGCACCTTTTGTTCCTGTATTTTTCCACAACTTTTCAAAATATGATTCTCATTTGTTCGTTAGGGAATTAAATAAAGTTGAAGGTGATATAAAAGTACTCCCCCTTAATAAGGAGTTGTACATATCACTTTCAAAATTTATACATATTGCATCCCATGATAAAAACCTTGAAATTAGATTTTCAGATACGTTCCGTTTCATGGCATCAAGTCTAGATGCACTTAGTAGCAATCTAGATATAGCCAGTTTCAACAACGTAAAGCCTTTTTCCCATTAGATGATGAATTTCATCTAATACGTAGGAAGGGGTTATTTCCTTATGAGTATATTGACTCAGAGAGCAGATTAGATGAGTCAGCTCTTCCCCCTAGAGATAAATTCTTCAACAGTTTATCTAACACAGAATGTTCAGTCGAAGACTATTCCCACGCGCAAAAAGTCTGGTCAGTTTTTGGATGTCAAAGTCTTAAAGATTACATGGAATTATATCTTAAGACTGATGTTCTTTTACTGTCGGATGTCTTTCAAAATTTTCGTGCAATTTGCAAAAATAATTTTGAAAAAGACTTTTTCAAATTATTAAATAACGCTGTCTATGGAAAAACGATGGAAAACGTAGAAAAACGTAAAGACATCAAACTAGTTACATCGTGGGAAACCACTAATCGAAATAGATTGGGTGCTCGTGCCCTCATTGCAAAGGCTAATTTCCATAGTTCAGCACAATTTGCAGAAGATATGTATGCGATTCAAATGAATCGACTCCATAATGTGTATGATAAGCCAATGTACTTAGGTTTTACAGTTCTCGAACTGTCAAAATGGCAAATGTACGATTTTCATTATGATTACATGAAGCCAAAGTATCAAGAAAAAGTTTCTTTGAATTATATGGATACAGACTCATTCATATATTCTATTGAGACTAAAGATTTCTTTAAAGACATTGCGGAAGATGTAGAAATGAGATTTGATACATCTGACTATCCGGAGGAGTTATCAAAAAAAAATATGGGATCAGAAGGTGTAATAAGAAAGTTTTGGGAATGATGAAAGACGAAAACAATGGCAAAAGAATGTTGGAGTTTGTTGGTCTTAGAGCCAAAATGTATTCATTGTCTCTTGAGGGGGGTGGATGCATCAAAAAATCAAAAGGCGTTAAAAAGTCTGCGTTAGATAAGTTGACTATAAATAGTTATAAGCAATGTCTATTTGAAAAGAAGACATTTTGTGATAGCATGTTGATGTTTAGATCTAAGATTCACAATTTGTATACGCACAGAATAAGAAAAACAACTTTAAGTTCTAGAGATGATAAGAGAAAAATAAAAGAAGATGGGATAAATACATACGAGTATGCCTGGGGGCATTATAGAATTAATTCATAGTAGTAGGAATAGAAAAAAAAAATAATAATAATAATATTAATAATAAATTAATTAATTAATAAACAAGCAATAAAAAAAAAAAAATGTTAGTAAAAGTAAGTGAAAAAAAAAAATGTAAATAAAATTAAGAAGAAAAAAAAAAATAAATAAAAATAAATGAATATTTAAAACAAAAAATAAGTACATCTGTCTCTTTTAATTCAATTTATGCAAGCTGAAAATGTAGGGTGTTGATATGAACAAAAAAGGAAAAGTAGAAATACCAAATATATATATATATATATATAGTTGAAAATGTGTGTGTGTGTTTGTGTATCTGTTTGTGCCTGTATTTAGAAATGCAGTGTACCTGTAAAAAAAAAAAAAAAAAAAGGAGAAGATAAACACAAGACTTTAGGGTTCAAGTGTGTGCTTGTGTACCTGCGTGTGTCTATTTAAAAATGCACTGTACCTAAATAAAAGGAGGAAGATGATAAAGACATGATTTTAGGTTGAACATATATGCATTTTATTTGAATTCATGAAGCTGAAAATAAAGTGTATATGTGTGTATGTATGTGTGGAATAAATAATAACACAAAGAAATATGTATTTTGTAATGTTTTTTTTATTTATTCATTTAAATGTGAATTAAAGATGAAATACAATTTGATTTGACTTAGTATAGAAATAGAAGAGCTCCTGAATGTTCTTCGACATCTTTTTGAATGAGATACTTGTATTCGAGACGCTCTTTTATATCCGAAATTCCCTACACTGAGTACATTCGTTTCATACATAAATTAACCGAAACCTTAGTGCACAGGTCCGAAGGTTTAAAGGAAATTACTGACAGGTTCATCACAAATCAATACTGTTCATGAAATTTTAACCTATTGATAGTACACACACGTACGATTTATAGAACTTCATTGATATTTATCCAAGAGTTCTGATCATTTGAGAACCCAAGCCATTTAACTAGAACTCTACCATTTCGACGCCTTATTATCTTTTCAATCAAGTATGTGTTTGGAAATTTTGTTTTCCTCAATTCTTCATTATAGAAACCTCCTTTCAGAACTGCACCTTGATAGTCTTCCAGTATGTATGTAGTTGGATTGGTATTTTGTATTTGATTTATTTTAAAAATTTCAGTTGTCCAGTTCGGTGTATACCCATTTTCAAATGTATGTGTATGCTTGCTAATACGCACAAATTCTCCAACATGAAATTTACTGCCCCTGAAGATTTTTATACGATTATAGGCAGTATTCCATAAATTGTTCTAATTTAACGAATTTACATCAACAGGTCGCATTTGAATTGTTCTATGATGTTTATGATTGTACTCATTTATCAATTGTTTATAAATTGTAATCCAACAATATGTTCCATTATAACTAAACTCTCTCCACATCATCTCTTTAAGCGTTCTATTAAAACACTCAATAATTGTCACCGTAAAACCACTAAAAGTTGAGTAATGATTGATGTTATGTTTTCTACACAAGCTTTTAAAGTCTGTTTTAAAAAATTCTTTTCCATCATCGGTCTGTAAATTCTTTGGAATTCGATTCTCCTTAAGAATACCCGACAATGCGCTTTCAACTTCTTTCGCAGATTTTGTTTTCAATGCTTGTCCCCATGCATATTTCGAAAATGTATCAATAACTGTCAATAGAAATTTATATCCTTTATTCGATGATGAGTACTGTCGCATTTCTACTAAGTCTGCTTGCCAATGATCATCGATTCCCTTCATAATAACTCTTCGGCGTTTACAATTTTTACGAGCTGGTGCATGTAATTCCTCTATTAAATTCCTCCTACTCATGATTGTCTTTTTAGTTATTTTTCTTCATATTTAACTTTACTTTAATTTTTATTTTTATTTATTTTTATTTATTTTATTTATTTTATAAACGAGAACGAGGCCTGCTTCCTTTTGAAAAGTGCTGTCTGCAGAACAATTTGAAACAGTTTGTATTTAGTACAATTGCTTTGACTATTTTCCACATAGACTTCCACCAAGTGGAAATTACTTTACTTTTTAGACCGCTCATTTGAGGAATGTCCGAACTTGTTAACGGCCCTATCGATTATAACTCATGGCACGCACAATACACATTATTTATCTATTTTATTATCGAATCTTAACGACTCGATATTTAAATTTATATTTTGATTTTCACCGTCAAATAAACTTCTTAATGACTCTATTTGCGAATTAAAATTCGTTTGTAAAGAACTTTCGGATTTTTTCAAGAGTTCTTCCACCTCAATTTTATTTTTATTAATCTCATAAAGAATTGAAAATGATATTTCACTTATTGTTTTCTGATCCGACTGATCTTTTCCTTTTAAAAGTTTTTCAAAGCTCTCCATTGTTTCTTCTACTTTTCTTTCTAAAAAGACTTTAGTAACCGCATCATTATCTTCCAAGGGTTCACCCACATTCTTAAGACGTTTGTTTGAAAAAATAATGTTCTGATCACCATCAAGTAGAACACCAGCAATTTGTTTTTTTACACTTGATCTTTCTTTTTCATTGCTTGATGAGAAGAAGTGACCAAACTTGTCAAGAGGCATTTTGATATTACTAAATTATTGTTCATCACAGTATTATTTATTTATTCAATAAATAATTTTTGCCTCACGAAGTTCTTCAACTATCGAAACGATTTCATTATTATGATTAGTGTTACCAGCTGCCTGTGAGCCAACTAAAAGTTTAAGTCTAGCAACGATCTCATTTGGATCATCCCAATATACATAATTTGGCTTAGTTGAACTGAGTGTCATAAAACTTCCACCCTGATGCATGGATTTCTTATTTAGAGGTGTAGACATTGCACTTGGATTATCATTTTTTGAGAAAAGTTTTTTTATTATTTGAGTGTACTTTTTAGAACGATTTCCCTTAAGCGGGCCATCAGGTAGATGATTTTTTCTATGGGCATTGGTTTTTAATAAGATTTTCTGATATACATCCAAATCCGTTTCATCATAACCTTTAGGATCTTTCAAGTAAATCAAAGAGTATAATCCAGGAGTAAGATTCCACTTTTCACCAGATTCCAGCTCAATTTTCTTGTGGTAAATAGATATTTTAGAACTACCCAAAATAATTTGTCCACTTTTTTTAGTAGGTCCAAATGCTTTATCGAGCTTTTTCTGACGATCTAAATCATTTAAACTAAGATTAAAGATCTCATCAGATATTTCTTTTGTTTGATTATAGTCTTTACTACTAATTGTATCAGGTTTATTATAACTCTCTTCGCTTGGTGCTAACGATAAATCTTCTGTTTGAAGTTCAGATATTCCTTTTTCGAGTGCATCATAATATTCAGCAATACTACTAAAGTTTTCATCACTTTTAATTTCATTCCTACTATTTACTTGTCCTTTCTCTTCTTCCTTTTTTACTTTCATCAACTGATTTGCTAATATATTCCCTGTAACAATTTTCTGAAGCGGTTGCGTTATTGGCTTAAACGTTTCCTCTAATTGATATTCATTTGCGGCTCTACCTAATTTAATACTTTGAAATTTTCTTTTTAGTGCGTTTCTTGTTTTTGTTAATTCTTTCAGAATATGCTCATTCATTTTTAATTAAAAAACCAACAGATCTAAACCGAAAAACACCTTTATAGGTGGTTTCTGGTTTTCGAGCGGTTTGATGCAGTTTATCACGTGGTTAATCACGGTTTTTTATGTGGTTTTCATACAGTTTAATGCGGTTTTCATATGGTTTCCGATGTAAACAATACACCCACTCTAATCATACTAAAGATAGTATAACTATGTATCATTTTTATATACTAAAATAAAATAAAATATAATCTGATTTTTATTCATTAATTTATTTAAAGTTGAATACAAGCTAATTTAAATCAGCAGATTTATGCTGCAGTAATAGAAATCTTAAACATAAGTGTCCACAGTTAAAAGAACCGAATCGTTGAACTTGGTTATAATTGTATTTTATATTCTCTCCCAAATATCTAATAAGCTCTAAAGGTGGCGGTAAATTTCCATAACTATCAAAATATCTGATTTGCTTATCTGCTTTGTAGTAAGCTACCCAATGCGTTCCAGCTCCAGTTGAAATGTCCAAGTTAACAATACCACATTCTCTTTTCCGTACTCGTTTTGGTAATGAGTCTCTCATAAATACACCTCGGAAAAAGGGGATATGTTTGTGAGCAAAACTCAAAATGTCTATGTTTGAGAGCGGCTTATTAGGTAGCTGAATTAAAAGTTTTTTGGAAAGTCAGTTGATATACCATATCCCTTTTGATATGGTCTTAGATAGAGTCCATTGCCTAAAGCAATGGCTTCCATTTTTCTGTTATGTCGTTTATTTTCTTCCAATTCTTTCTTTGCATTTTTAGCACTATTAATACTCTTTGCAATAGATGCACCGCCAGAGGCAAGTCCACCTAATGCTCCGAGTGCTGTTATAATGGGTATAAGCGGCAAGAAGCCACCAACTTTCGGAACACTAATAACTCGAGGGATTATTACTTCATTTTTCTTTCGCCCAAAACTCTTGTTTATTGCTTTTTTAGCGATTTTTATCGCAGATTGAATATCATAAGGCTTCTCCTTCTTCAATGCTCTGGTAGCCACTCTTACGGCATGCATGAATTTTTTCTTTTTCTCACATGGCTTTTTATATTCTCTTTGTTTGAGTCCCATACCAAATTTTTTCTTTGCTTTCATTATGTTGGTTACAAAATAAGCTGCGGCTCTTTCCCCAAGACTACTATCAGAGGCCTTTACACGCTCCCACGCTCTTTCGGCCAAATTTGAATCAGCTATATGCCGATTTCTCAAATCTTTATGACTAGCATATGCTATGTCGTGCTCCCTACAAGCAGCATCTAATGGATTTATTCCCTTTTCGCCTCTTTCCAAACGACTTTCTAGCTTAGTTCCTGGACCACAGAACTGATAACCTGGTATATGTAGTTCAATTGGGAGGGAGTTGATTATTTTATTGATGAGACCTCTACCTCGATAGAGCTGTGATTTGCTACTAGTTGATTTATAAAAGCGCACTACCATTTTAATTGATGTTTATTCTTCAAAGACTTGCAAGAGAGTAACGATCTGCTGAGAGAAGTGTATCTGATATGAGATTAATAAAACAAAAAACGAACATAGAAGTGAGGAATATCGAATTTAAAAATGGAGAAGACAAACAAATTAGACATAGCAGATTATTACCCAATTCAATTAGAGCCCTAATTGTCGGACCTTCTAATTGTGGGAAAACAAATGTAATGATCAGTTTGATTGAAAGCCCAAATGGAGTGAAATTTGAAAATATTTATTTATATTCAAAGTCTTTACATCAACCAAAATATGAATACTTGAAAACACTCGTGAACCCAATAAAAGGGATGGGATATTTTACATTTTCCGAAAATGAAAGTGTTCTAGCACCAAGTAAAGCCAAAAAGAACTCTATAATGATTTTTGATGACGTTGCTTGTGAAAAACAAAATAATATTCGTGCATACTTCTGTATGGGACGACATAATAACATTGATGCGTTTTATTTATGTCAAACGTATACACGCATCCCTAAACATCTTATTCGTGATAATGCAAACCTAATAATAATGTTCAAGCAGGATGAACTAAATATGAAACATGTGTATCAAGATCATGTAGGCGTAGATATGAAATTTGATGAATTTAAGAATATATGTCAATTTTGTTGGAAGGAAAAATATGGTTTTGTACTTATAAGTAAAGATGATCCTCTAGAAAATGGACGCTATAGACGGGGATTCGCTGACTTTATTAGAATTTGAAATATAATATGAACAAATCTTATTATTAGTTCACTTAGCAATAATCGCTCGAAATGACAACAACTCTTACATTAACGGGCAACAGCTCAATTTTAATGGCAAACTATCATCCACCCATTGAATTGAAGGGAAATTATGAGTGTGCACTCATTGATTTCCACATGTATAACTCAATTCCAAATGTTGATCACGATAATAATTTATTTCATATTGGAGAACATGTTTTTGAGATACCTGTTGGATCATATGAGCTTAGTGATATAAGAAATATTATTATTGAGAAAATGGAGGAAAAAGAACCAAATAAATTAAAACACCCTCTCATCGAAAGTAACAATAATACGCTTCAAGTGATGATTTCAACTAAGGAACACCCTATATATTTTAACAAAACGAATACTATTGGTCAATTATTCGGGTTTAATAAAAAAGTACTAACACCGAATTCTATACACATCTCAGACCAGCCTGTTGATATTTTAAAAGTAAATACAATTCGAATAGAATGTAATATTGTAAGCGGATCATATGTTAATGCAGAATCAAGCCATGTATTGCATGAGTTTGCTTTAAATGTCCCCCCAGGCTATAAAATGAGTGAGAAGCCACACAATCTTATTTATTTCGCAGTGAACACGAGAGAGATACAGTCGTTAAAAATACGGATTGTTGATCAGGACGGAAATTTAGTTAATTTACGTAATGAGAGTGTTACACTTCGCCTACATTTAAGAGAGCGAAAATGATTATTTATAATAAAAATGTATGCTATGCTCCATTATCAAACACTTTGAGTTATACTGCAGAAGAAAGAAGGTCGTTAAGGACAACACTTACAACAGAGAACAAATTGTTTTTAAGGTCATTGGGTTTAAGAATTAGAGAGCAATGACTAATTTATTAACTGTTCGAGAGAAACCCTATTCGGATGAGAGTATAATCAAAAAAGAATATCATAGCTACTCTCCTTATCTACAATCATTTAAGAGTAATGATGAAGTTAGAATCACAATCCAGAATCAGGACTTATATGTGCTACCGAGCGAGAGTTTTATTAATATTGAGGGCTTGATATCTTTGGCTAATAATGCGCCTACTGGAGGTGATAAACTGAAAAACAATTGCATGAGTTACCTTTTTGATGAGATTCGATACGAGTTGAATGGAATTGAAATTGATCGAACTAGATTTGTTGGCACTTCAACAACCTTAAAAAACTATATTTCTTTGAATAAACCTGAAAGTCGAATGCTTGAGAATTCTGGTTGGTTTAATGGAAACGAAAAACTCGTGCCAAATGATGGATATTTTAATTTCTCTATTCCTATTAAATACCTACTTGGATTTTGTGAAGACTATAACAAAGTCTTATTAAATTGTAAACATGAACTAATACTACTCATAACTAAAAACATGGATGATGTATATCATCCTAAAATTGGAAGTATTGAGTATAAATTAAATATAACTAATATTACATGGAAAGTACCACATATTACTCTCAGTGATGAGAAGAAATTACTAATGTTAAATATAACAAAAAATGGAGGCTCACTACCACTAGCATTCCGCAGTTGGGATTGTTATCTCAATCCAACACTAGCAGAAGGCACTCATCATGTGTGGAATGTAAAACTTGCAGCCAATAGAGAACGCCCACGTTTCGCTATAATAGCCTTTATACTGGATAATAAATTGATTCAAAATCAATTGCGAAACTTGAAAGTGTACTTGAACTCTGAAACTTATCCCTATGATGATTTGAATATAAATTTTAGTCGTGAACGATTTGCAACTTTGTATGATATGTATGCAAATTTCCAAGCAAGTTACTATATGAAGCAGTCTGAACCGTTGTTAACACCTAAGGAATTTAAGGAAAAAGCACCGATTGTTGTTATAGATCTAACACATCAGAATGAGTCTGTTAAAACAGGACCGATCGATATCAGAGTTTCCATCGAGTTGGAGAGTGCAAGTGTGAAAAACACTAAAGTATATTGCCTGCTTATGCATGATCGGTTAGTTGAGTATTCACCATTAACAGGATTAGTTCAGCGCATTGTTTAAATCAATTCGATGGAGAATCAAGTAGTTGTTGACATTCAAGGATTTTTTGGAAATTGCGACAATTTTATATTAAAAGAAATTGCTCTTGTTTTTAAGAATGGTTATTATCATGATATTCATTACCTTATAAGACCGCCATATGATTTTCTTAGACTAACGAAGAAGGCCCGTAAAACGGCAATATGGTTAACTAGAAATCAACACAATCTCTGTTGGAATGATGGAAATGATAGCTTTTTAGAAGTCAGAAACTATCTTCGTGAGCTTCTCAAAGATATGAGAGTAATCACAAAGGGAGATACAAAGAAAAACTTTCTTGAAAAGTTTCTAAAGACGTGTGTAATCAACATTGAAGACTTTGGATGTCCACGATTAGATGCGATGAAATTAAATGTTTTCTCCGATTGTGGGTCCCATCTAAATAAAGGAGTATGTGCCCTAAGAAACGCACGAGTTGTATTAGATTTTATTATAATCTGTAATTTAAATGTGATGTAAACCCATTGGCTAAATTGAGTAAAGCAAACTCGATATATAGAATTTTATAGATTTTATACTTTGTTTATATTTAGGAACATAATGGTACAATCAAATTTTAATTTCCATATATTTCAAAATTAGAGTTTTCTAAGATTACAAATAGTTTAAATAAATTGTTTAGAGCACATTGGTTTGTTATTTTCTTATGTATTCTACAATTTGTGAAAAAGTTTTGAAAGTGTCTTAAACTTTGATCTAGTTCTAAATCAACTATTTTTGTAGTTAAATATTTACTTAAAAACTGTTTCTTTGCTCGACCTCGTACAATAACTGTAGCGAAACTATTTAATGGACTTAATATATCACCAAGGCTTAAATAAGAAATGTCGCCATCACACCAATCCAATCCATCGACATATTGTTTAGTTGTTTTTAGGGTTTTTCTTGTTATTTCATCCAGCTCTTTTATATCATAAGGAGGCTTGAAGTGAAAGAAATTCGGAAGGATTGATCCGGCTTGCATGAAGGCCAATTCCTTTACAAAAATTTGTTGCTCGTTTCCAAATATATACTGAAAGTCAAGAAGAACACACGAGCTCCTGTCTATCTTAATCATTTTGCGTCTAATGTGTATAATGTACTGAGAAGCATGAGCAAGACTCTTCACCTTAAATAGCGTTCACAATTCAATTCCCAAGTTAGTTTGAGACAACTTTTCAATCGATATGGACACACTTCAGCTAAGAAAATCCAGAAATTCAAGAAAAATTCAAGATCACGAAATCATTTTTGGTTTCGAGTATTTTGTTAATCTACAACTAAAATTAAAGTGTGGCTTTTCAACAACGAGACGATTTACACCAATGGTTTGGATGCAGCAGCATAAACGTAATTTCATTGGATTTGGAAAAGAGGAATGGATTCAATTACTGACGTTTAAGGAATATATCCAGTTAAGGCTTGAGCAGTTTGAGTTCTTGATGCCTGATGCACTAATTGATAATCCCAAGATTGAGAGCATAAAGTGTCATTTTAAGATTAGAAAATCCGATAAGCAATGCATATTAATTTTAAATCAATACGGAAATAAAATTGAATTTGATAGTGAATCATGGAGAGCCTTCATAAGATTAGGGATATTTTTCACGTCATTTTTATGTTGGAACACACTGCTTAAAAATCAAATTTGTAATATATATAATAATTATATTATCCCAAAATGTTCAAAGATGGGGAAATATGATGTACAACTTTTAGATTTAAATGTGTCTTATGGACATGAAGCAGAAATTGATTTAACACGCCTATGCTTTGAAATTTCAAGAAAAATGGGAAAAGAAATTAAAAAAGATGTAAACCAGTATAGACAAGTATTACAAAAGAAAGTTACACAAGTATAGACACTTTATAAGTAAAGTAAAATAATTCTTCAGTTGCATTTCTGCTTTTGGAGAATACACAACAGAATGGGTCTAATTTCGAATTTTGGATTTAAAACAAATGTAAGGAAAATTGATGATTTCCTCAAGGAGTTTGAGGATGTAATTTTCCCTGAACATTCTATGAAAACTATCGTCTAATTAAATCAAAATATGGAAAGCACTTGACAGTGTGCTCATGGTCTTCGGATAACGCTACAGAAGGAGTTGATACATGTGCTTGTTACTTCTTTGCATCATATAAAAGAAAACTGGATCGTCTTATATTTCAATATACTA
Source organism: Drosophila grimshawi (assembly GCF_018153295.1). Taxonomy (NCBI): domain Eukaryota; kingdom Metazoa; phylum Arthropoda; class Insecta; order Diptera; family Drosophilidae; genus Drosophila; species Drosophila grimshawi. Next base: position 525,163 of record NW_025063240.1, read on the forward strand.
GCTTAAGAAAGAGGTTAAGCAAAATGGATAATAATAATAATATAGTTTCATAATGTACATGTATCCTAAAATTAAACTATAACAATAAAAATAAACAAATTTTCACATTTGTAAACATTCTATATATATAAATAAATAAAATATATTATAAAAATTAGAAAAAAAGAAGTTATTTTATTTAAACATTTTAAACTCTACAGACCTAGGTATGAAGCCCACAGGTGCACAAAGCAACGCAGGCTATTATTTCAAATTATTGTGAAATTAGCAAAAGGAGGGTCACTCAAACAGAGTGCACTGTAAAAAGGGAGAGAACCAAACACACGAAGAAGGTACCAGCACGTGGCAAACGTACGTGCGAAGTACCTACTTAACTACAGTTTACACCAATAATACTTTAATTATTGTGTGGGAAAACATTCAGGTGTGAGGTCTCGTATGAGTTCTATGCATTGACAAAAAAGTGACAAAAGAGAAGCGAGCATTACCTTTCCACTGATCATTGCACCCACCCTCAATAATCAAATCATGAACATCCACAGCAGTGCGCCAGCTGCTAGCTGATCTTCCACTTGATTCTAACACACAGCTTACAGGTTACACGCCTCGCACACAATATCCCCCTTAAAACCACAATCACGTGCGCACACACTAGTGCTGCTGAGTGATCCTCCACCTGATTCTGGCACACAGGTTACAGGTTACACGCCTCGCACACAATATCCCCCTTAAAACCACAATCACGTACGCACACACTAGTGCTGCTCAGTGATCCTCCACCTCATACCAACCCACAATAAAAAAAGGGTCAGCCATAAATCTATACCCTTCGATCATAAATGTCTCATACGTGATCCAAAATCACACATTTTCCTAAAAAAGGTCACACACCTGTCACTCCCCCACCCAAAAACAATAAATTAGCTCCTATAATGAAGCAATTAAAAATCGAAAAAGCAATAACCTGCTTCCTGTCATAGAATCCCCATTTCCCTACTACTGGGCTGGCACAAATTGATTTGTAATTAGCTGCAGTTGCAGTCAAAAAAAAAAAAAAATTGGAATTTGGGGAGGCCCCCCCCCCCCCCCCCTAAGTTAAAAAAAAAAGGTTTTTAAAGGTTAAAAAAGAAAAAAAAAAAACAAAAAAATGGGGGGGGGGGGGGGGGGGCAAAAAAAAAAAAAAAAAAAAAAAAAAAAAAAAAAAAAAAAAAAAAAAAAAAAAAAAAAAAAAAAAAAAAAAAAAAAAATATTTTTTTAAAAGCCAGTCGGCACTCAAAATGGGCATATGAGGGCGTTCTAGTGAGTTGTAAGCGCGTCTGTTGAGGCTGCTGTGGTTTACCCCAAGTATTGAGCATGTGTCAACAAATGTTGGGCTGTCTACGGATCTGAGTATCCATAACATATCATATGAACTATTCCAATCCGTGGCAGTTGACAGTTGTGTGCAGTCTGTGTCATAAATCAGTGCAGAGCATAAAATTACATTTCCATTTCAACGCTGTCTCTGATTGTCTTTTCTTTTTTCTTTTTTTTTTTTTTTGTTTGTTGAATTTGTATTAAATCCATGTTTTTTGCACTTGGCAGTTATTAAATTAGACTTTAATCCACTTTGACACGCGCATATACACATTAATTGAATTCCGAAATGAGCAGTTTATTTGAAACTTGCAAATGAACATTGGTTTTATTTTATTATTACCCACCTCAACAATTGGATTAAACGCATGAAATAAAATGGCATTTAACTGGCGCATTGTTGGTGGGATTTTGGGTTTATTTAATTTAGTTAATGAATTCTTTTTTTGTAGGAATTTCAATGATTTGGCTAACCAATAAGATTAGGTCTGCAAAAATATGCATTAATTAACAATAATTATTGTTTAACAAGCAGTTTTACATAAAAAAGCAAATATTAATTAATAAATATAATTGATACAGCTGCAATCGAGCTTCCAATAATATAATACCTTTGCAGTTCAATATTCAATAAACTCTACTTAATTACCTTGCCGTCCTAAACAGAAATATACATATGCATTTTGAATTTACAAACAAGAGAAAATTTGTATCATTCAGAAGCCGAACACAATATACCCCAGCAGACATTATTATTTAAAAAAATTTCGATTATTCCTACAGAGCTATGGAATCCTGTGTTTACAGAATATAATGATCATAGTTTTTAGTGATTTTGTTTGATAAATATGTGAAAGTAAATAATTTCTCATACAAGAGAACACCTTTCACAGTACATCCTCGCTTGACACAACTCACAAGTCCTCAGCGCAGCCATCGAGAGTATACTTTATGGATTCGAAGATGTCTACTCATAAGTTGATCGTTGGTTGTCTCTCTCAATTTACTTTTACCATTGTTGCAAAATGGTATTTCTAAAAAGTTTAAGTTCAGCTTTCTTCAAAACTTATATTCGAAATCCATGTTAATCATAAAAGTCTAACGCACATTTATCCCATGAATATTTTGATTAGATTCACTTGACTGACTTGTTCCGACTTCCCTATCTTAGAATCTTAACTATCTTCTGCACCTGAGCATGAGCGTATCAAATTGACGGGAAAGCAACTGAATCTAATCATTAGCTGTTGTCAATGTTCCCACCAGAACTGGCAACAGCCACCGCCTTATCGCTAACATCAACACCTAGTTTCCTGCTTAATCAAAAGTCATCATTTTCTTTGCATAATTCTAGTGAAAAGGTCATACAGTGATGACCCAAGTCATCATCATTCATATTCATGTCTGCCATATGAAAACTGCCCCCGTTAATTCATTACACTAACCAAATCCCTCCAGACATTTTATAGCCTCCCCTCACTCCATGGCACTGCATTCATAATTTGATCGATTGCAGTGCTTCCAAACTACTTTGACATTAATTGACTCCAAATATGCACAAGCGCATGAAATTATGAAAATCTTATTAAAGTCAACCAGCCAGGCGAACGCATCAATGAGCCTTTTGTTGGGAAAAGTTGAAAAAAAATATAAGAAAAAAACTTCACCAGGCAAACTTCATAAATGTTAATGTGCCTGGCTGCCTTGACGGGCTGGCTAAGAAATGATTGATGGTCTTAGTCAGGGCTAGGTAAAAATTCGGCTCCTATGGTTTGAGGTTTCTATTTAGTATTGAGTGCAAAATTATGCGGTGTGCACACCTACTGTCAAAAGAAAAAGGATCAACTGCCGAGAAGAAAAATTCCACCTTTTACCTTTGAGGCGGTTTTCGGCAACCCTCTGAGCCAATTTAATCCAATGGCTTAGACACAACGAGCTCATCTTAAGCGCCTTAACGCATGTTGCAACATGTTTACTAGGACCGAGCAAGGATTTAGTTATTGTTGCGATGGACAGCATTGCAAATATTTTGAGGTTGCCGCCTTTGTATGCGATTCCGGTCGCAAGGGCGGGACTCTACAATGATCTTAGTTCATTTTAGACAACAGTTCTTGAAACAGAAGAGCAGAAATCGTAAAGGCATTACTTATTGGTGTGTCTCATTGCCAAATGTTATTAGAATCCCTTAATTCCCTTGATTATTTCCATACATAGTATACCCAACATGCTCACCTAAACTTTTAATTTAGGAAGCGGTCTGCATTTATGTATTGCCCAAGCTATCCTTACATGCAAACCAATTTGCCAAGCCCAAAACTGCCTCAATTCACAGCCGACTCACATGAAATTTGAACAGAATAAATGTATTCTCAGCTCTTTTGTACATTATCAGACAAAACGTCTGACATCCTGTTTTGTTTGGGGTCCTGTGCGTGTGGCGCCATAAAAAGCATTTTGTGTAACTGCGGCGCAAACAAGCTCGAGACTAATTACAGCAAAAGATAACGCCAGAAAGCAAACCGCACCAGGATAATAATCTAAGCAAATTTATCAACACACACATACACACAAAGATTCAAATGGAAATGTCCGTGTGGGTGTTTGGGTGTGTACGAAGAGAGAAAAAAAGGCACATACAAATACACATATAAGCCTTGTGCTTTGCATGTGTGCAACACCAAGGAAGACATACACAAAAGGATACAAGTGAAAAATTATGCGATGGAGACTTTAGCAGACAAAAGCAAACAAACGCCAACCAACGAATAGGCCAAGGGGCAGCCCCAGTATTCAGTTCAGTTGTTTGTTAAGTGTGAACTTGAAGTAAAAACATGCCACGTGCCGCAGGCCAACAATAAGGAGGCACAGAGCCCACAAGCTGAGATTCGCCTAGGAAAACGACAACTTTAATTTTACCCAAAACGAAAATTGTATACACTTGCCAACTATTTGCAGAACGCAAGTACTTGTGCGATTGGGAAAGAAATAAAGCTTATTAAGGTCAAAAGTCCAAAAACTTGAATTCTAAATTACATATGGAATATAATAAAAAATAAATTTAATTATTAACCATTGTAAAAAGTTGGTTGATTGTTCTTTTTTGCGGGTTTCCCCAACAATTGCCATAATGTTGGACCATTTCAATATTCCCAGATATCATATATTATATATTTTGCAATCAAAATTCTAAACCTCTAATTCATAAGTGACAATTAAAAAAATGTTAATTACATCCTTTGCCAGTATTTAAATTTACATTAAATGTACCTAATGTTTTATGTTATACACTTTAAATTCTAATTTTTTATTGCCTTTTTTAAAATTTTAAATATCAAAAATTTATAACATTTTACGTCTTAAATTTTAATTACTCTTGTTTTATTTGTAAAATTCATACGCTACAATAAGTCCAGCATAATAATTATATCCTTCGCATGTACTTGAAATTAAAAAAAAAGAAGCCAAGTCACTCAGGTACATAGATCAAAATATTGTTTTTTCTCCAAAAATAACCAAAAGGCAAAAGGCCTCCAAAACGTGTATAAAACCACCTTTAACCCCCATCAGCCTTCCCCCACACACACACCCACACACACACAGAGAGAGTCCTGCCTGAGTAACAGCTTTTTAGCATAAATTTCGAGTTACACGGCAGGAAGTCGTCGTGCGTCAGTTGCTTGCCACAATTTCCATTAGCGGCACAAGCGCCACATGTGACGTTGCCGCTGCCAGAGCGTTTGACATTTTAAGGAGCGCCAAGCGAGTGGCCCCACAGGTAAACCCCAGAAGTCGATGTCCTGCCCTGCCTTGCCCTGCCCTGCCCTGACATGTTCTGACATGTCAACTGTGCAACACGCACAATTTGAGGCGAAATTCTCAAAGGTAAAATAAATAGAGAAACGATGGACGAACGTTAAATACACATAAGTGAATAGCGTGGCCAAAGAGCCAACAAATGCGATGGAAATACATACCTATAGCAATACCTGTACCTATACCTATACCTGTAGCGAGGCCAGTCACAGTTCCAACTCCCAGCTCTCAGTTCAGTTCAGTTCAGTTCAGTTCAGTTCGGTTAGGTTAACATCTCCCTCGGTAGATCCCCAGTTGCCCAGCACACCTGTGTGGAGGGCTCGAATTTCAATGAAATGTTGAAATAGAAATTAAATGCCAGACCGCATTTTAGACTAACGCCAAAATTGCGCGCTCCCAATGTGCTCGTATCAGCTTACAGAAGCAACAGCATCCTTCCCCCGCCCTTCATAGTACAGGTATCCAGTGTGTATCCTGTATGGCAGCCTGAATCAACCACAACATATACACCTACTTCCTCTGCACAGAGCTATTCTGTGTCACATGAGACGCTTTGCCAAATAAAAAAATATTGAATACCCACCGGGCCCAAACCACAATGCCAAGGAAAAGGTGGTGGCCCAGGAACAGGAACAACCCAACACTTAGTTTCGGAAATGGCTCCTAGCTGAGCTGAGCTGAGCTGAGCTGCCTCTGATGTTGCTGATAGATTGCAATAGTCGGTAATAGTCTGTGGTCTGGGCCCAGTTAAGTGTTTTGAATTTGCCTTGCACAAAGCATCCTTTCCATGTGCAAAATTCAGATGGATTCCTCGATAAGTTTTAGGCGATTATAAACGATTCGTCGATATTGTCAAAGGCAAATGGTAAATTGAGTGCATTAAACCTAAGCAAAGGAACCATTTGCAACCAAGGTATTATGCGACAAAGGCCAGTGATGAATATCAGTTAAGAGATAAGGAGAATAATTTGTGTTAATAGTGTTACACAAAGTCGAAATTGGAGTGCGCTCGAATTATTGAAAATATGCTAAGAAATAAATACGAACGATTATCTTAGGCATGCAACAGATTAAATGCTGAAAAAGTTTAAGTCGGAATAAATTGACGAATCTTAAATTTCACAAAATAGATTTAAGAAACCTACCAATTTCTCCAATGATATTTTACTCCAATCAAGACTAATTCTGTTCACATCTGATTATTTTATATATAAGTTTTTATATACTCTGATAACGAACATCTGATATTGGTTTTGTGCAATGTCCGCCAGGTCAGACCCTTAGAGATGGATTCTTGAAAGTTGGAACATATACAGGTCTGTGCCCGCATCAGACAAAGTGAACAAATTTGGAGTGCTATGTCCACAAGGAGGTTAGGAAATCGATCAAATCGATGTCCTTTAAAGATCGCCCTGCCCCTACAAGTTTGAAAGGGCAATATCTTCTGCAGTTATTGAGTATATAACTGGTAGCTCCCGTGGAAGGTAACTTGCTGGTAACCAAAAAATTCCAAAAGCCCATTTCACACACAATTTTCAAGGCAAACTCAGAGTATTTCGCAGTCGGTTACGTTCGACTGCAACGTCCTCTCTTGTTTATTTAGTAATTTAATGTCGACTAAAAGCAGGCAACGCCGATAATTACAAGAAATATAAAATAAATAAACTGACATAAAATGTAATATTTATGCTTTTTTAATTTAAATTAACAAAATGTATTGTCAATTATCATTATGATTTTATTCAATTATCAACGCATCATGTAATGCTGCCGTAATTAGCATGATTTTTATTCTGAAAAATATTGTTGCTCAGCATGTCGATTGCTTAAAAGTCGTTAATCAAACATCAAGCAAAAAGTCGCCTACAAATCAGAGTTTTCCACGTATTCTGAACTGTCAAATCATTCGCAGCCGCACAAATCAAATGGCAAATGTACTTGAGAACTACTTTCTGGCAGCGGCCGACCAACATTAATAACGCTTCAGTAGAAGCGCACAATTGACAATGCGTAGAAGCAGACCTACTACTCGATATGCTTTTCAATAAAAGTTCCGACAAAGGCCGCAAAACAATTGGGCAGCAACAGACAAAAGAATCACAAAATTACAGCGCACTTTGAGGTCCTGCATTTGATTACGCAGAACCAGTGCGAAGCCTTGAAGCTGGCAGTCCGAGTCCTGCCCAGTGCATTTGTCATTGGCCAAAGAGAGTGTGCTGCATGAGGCAAGTCGAATGTTGGACCGGGTCGAACAATTAGTCCACGCCCTGAGCATTTTTACACCTGGTAATTGCTCCACAAAACGTCGTGTAATTTTTCTTTAACGAATCTCAAATGACTTTTGTCCTTTGTTCAATCTGGCAATCTGGACCGCAAGGATTCATTTTGTTTTGTTTTCAGCTGCAGGCCAGTAAAACATTCGCATTGCTTACTTTATTAAAGCATTGGAGACATTTATGACCTTGGTCAAAAATACTTACATACTCGTATATGCGAGCTGCATGTTGGGTACATGATTAATGCTTCAACCTTGGCACAATGCTGGCAATTTGGTTTTGTGACTGTGTGCAACTGTTTCTATTGAGGCATTGTGCATCTGTAGGCGTTTTGAGCCTGACTCTTTGTCGGCACAGCAGCATTCTTTACACCTCGAGAGACGGCTGCTTCTTTCTTGGACTTAATGCGTTTACAATGAGACCCAGAGATGACTTTTGAATTATTGTTCCAAGGAATCGAACCTTTACAATATTTGGCCAGCTGAAAATGGGTGAATTTGGGTTACACACACACTGATACACACTGACACACTGACACACGTACATACATCCATGTGTGAGATAAAGTATTAAAATAATAAGCAGTGTGCAAACTTTTACATATTCAATTGATGACTTTTCGCTCGGCTAAATCGCTGGGTCACCAGGTTGATGATGAGAATGGCTCATTACGGACCACTTTCCCGGGGCCAATTATTGAGAGTGGCGTTGCGCGTGGACTTAAATTCAATTTAAAATGCATCAGACTGTTTACCGTAATAATATAAACACATTTATGAATGCCTGCCCACTGCCTTATCTTATAAATATCCACAATATCGCCCTCAAGCGTCCAACCGATTTCTGGCTCTGCCATTTGCGCAGGCGCACAGATCAGGACCAGTTTCAGTTTCAAATTCAGTTTGCGCTCTCTTCTCCCAGATGCACCAGGTGCAATACTTTAATGAGCTTTTGTTGTTTTTTTCCATTGCTTTTGCTGTTGCCTCTGTCGATCTCAACCAGTCGCCGACTTCGTCAGCGCTTGCGGCTGCTGCGTTTTTATGTTTATATGTATTTTTTGTTGCTTGGCTGAATTAAATAAATTTAAAGCTGGCACTTTTTTTGCAAACAGCACGCAAGATTTGTTAAGGTACAACAGCTGTTTATACCCTTTGCAATTTGCCTGAGAGGGTATACACATGTACACTGTTTTGTGTTCATTGCAATCTATTAATTTAACCCTAAACTTAATGTGAGGAATACGAATCTTGTGTGTGGATTCCAAAATATCCGATTCCCCAAGTCAGATGGGAATCTGTGCAAAAGAAATGCATACTTCTCGCTCTTCTTCGCAATGTTTAGGGTGAGTTGCCGCCGTAAAACGATAGATTCCTCATTGACTTTCCCTCCCCAACTAACGTGATGCAAGTTTAAGTGCTTGTAGTGCTTGCACACCTTGCCACATTCTCTTAACCGGTGAACTAGTAATTATTCTTTGCATAAAGTACTCTGTTGTGATTACATTAGGTTTTCTCTAGCAATTTTATCCTTTTCCTTTTTGTTCGGCATTTTAATTAATTCTTGTTAACTCTTTCTCATGCTAGGCCTGTTTGGGTTTTTTCTTCCCCAACCCATTCAATTTTGCAATTAAATGCCACCAGAACATTTATCCATTTTTCATATATTTCAAAATTAATTTAATTTAAAAAACATAAATATTACATTTTATTTTTAATTTTAATATGCTTAATACGAATATATATGAATGCAAAATATATCGGAGCATACAATAAACAATAAAACACTTGAACTGCAACCAGTGAAAAATATATTAAATTATAAAAATAGGTTATCAAACAATAAACAAATTTTAACTTGATTTAATTTGATTTATTTGTACATTTTAATGACATTTTAAATTATTTCTTGCAATATTAGTCGTCATTAAATAAATAATTCTGTTTAAGAAGGTAACAAATTTTTTAAATAGTTGAGTTTAATCTATAGTCTACTACATAGTTGTATACCGTTTAGGAGCCTGACGAAAATGTATTGGTTGTGAGACTAGAGAATTAGACCAACTGCAGGGTAATTAGCAGTCCAGCCATGCGTTTTTCATCTCAGTCTCTCTTTCTCTGGTTAAGTTTTTACTGGCATGTTTCTTGTAGCTGTTCCGCATCGCGCTGCTTATGCAGTTAACTGATATTTTTGCATGCCAGATAAAAGTTGTGTGTGCTGTACCAGTGCGCATCTGTTATCCTGACAGCAGGCAGGTGAGGCAGTGAGGACTCTACCCGCCCCTGCCCCGCTGCTGTCGCCGTCGCCTCTGTTGCCGCTGCCCGCACGCTGGGGAGGTAATCGATCTCTTGTGGTTTATTTACATCCGTTATTGAAATTCGCTTTTTGCCTTTGGTTGTTTTTATTGTTGTCGCTGGCCTTTGTTTTTGTGAATTGGCTTTGTAGTCCTTGCTGTTATTGTTGTTGCTGATGGTGTATTGATGACAATTGCAGTTCGGCATACAGCTGGACCTTCATTTACATCCGGTTAACGTTTTTTGCAGCAGATTTTTTCTTCCGTTTTTAGTTTAAATGGCAGCCGGCGGAAGTAAACAGCATCCCAGTTCTTTAATATTTATTTCCACATTAGTTTACTGATTTTTATATAAAACGCAAATTTAGGAAATTGCACTGCAATAAATCAATACAATGGATGCTAAAGGCAACAAATCAACTAGACATAATCCTTTAGCTTTGTTGAGAAAAGCAGTTTTGATTGTTAAGGAATATTTTATTTGTTTCAAAGTATTTTGTATTTTGTTGCATTATTATAGCAATCGAATTTATGCTTTGTAATATAGCCTTTATTTTTTTTTATTACTTTTTAATTCTAAATTTTAATTCAATTAATCACTTTTAATATTAAATGTTTCTTCTTAAACTGTGGATTGTTTTTAATGGACAATAATTAAATTAAAATAAAATGTAGTTATAAAGTGACCACTTGACGGTAAATAAATAATTACAAGCAAAGTTGGTATTAATGTTTTGAACACACAACATTTAATTGCTATTTCAATTAGAATGTTTTGAGTAATGTTAGTTATTTCATTTTGTGGGAAATGAGTTAAAAAATCAATTAGCAAGCGAAAAAGTTTCAATAATATTTTGCCATAATAAATTGTTTATAAATGTTTAGAATATTGAGTTTCTGTCTTACATTTTGTTTATAATTCAGTTAGATCAGAGTTTCAAGCAACATTACTTAATATAAGTTATTTTATTTAAGCCTAAATCAGATAAGAAATCAACAAGATATATCAATTATATTTTGCAACAATTTTTAACAACAATATTAAATTTAATCCTAAATGAGACAGGAAATCAAGAAGAAATATCAATAACATTTGCCATAATAAATTCACTATCTCTGACAAACTTTTTCCCACATTCGCATCAACTGCATTCCCAGGCGTCATTCCACTGAATTTCCCTCACCTGTCCTTTAGCTGCTACTAGCATTCATAATCAGCAATTTCACTAGCAAGACAAAATTATACATTTCTGTAGCCTGACTGCCACAAAAATAGGTATCCAATAAGCAGGGGCAGGCAAATTCACCTGTCCACACGGATTTCTAACTTGTAATACATAAATGAATGCTTTAAGAAAAACACAAAGCAATCCAAGACATTAAAAAGATAAAGACCTGATCACAAACACACACAAACACACACACACAGGTATATTGAGATTCCACCTGCAGTTCAACATTCAAGAACAACATATAATAATCCCATCAACATTTTTGGATACGCTTTGCAAATGAATTGTATCGCGGCCGGCAAAGTCGAACAACCTGACCAGACAGGGACAGAGACCGGGCCACAAAGCGTGGATAATAATAATGTGGAACCGAAAATGAGCTGGGATCGGTCAGGACTGACGACTGGCAAAGTGGCGACTGCCGGTGCGGACTCTGAAGTTTTGTATTTGCACCTGCAACACTCGATGCAGAAATTTTGATGAGCCATGCGCGGCTTATAATTAAATTGAAGTTGTAGATACAGTTTGATATCAGCACCGTTGCGCCCCATAAAACATATGTGCATAAAAATTACATAATGGCTAAGCGTGCGTTTTAGAAGCCTTGGCATTTAAAATTGTTTGCTGGGTAAATGTGTGAAAGGGAATAACCCCGAAGGCAACCCAACGTAAAAGTCGCATATATAAGCTAACTTTAAAAATGTGAAAATGCAAAGCACGTTGTCCGAGACTTGGCTTTCGAATCTGCCTTTATTCATTTTAATACCCTTGCAAAGGGTATATTATTTTGTGGTAAAGTTTGCAAGGCATTGTAGAAAGACTCTCAGTTTTAAGGATAATCCGACTTGGGAGATATCAATTTTCTCCTATTTTTATTGAAAAGAATGGATTCTAAGGAAATATATTTTCCCAACTAAGGTAACAAGATCAACTAAATATTAACTAGTAAGATTTTGGTAAGGAATTATCAACATCAGAGTAATTTATCATATGGCTGCCATATCTTTTTTGGCCATGTTTATTCGGGTATTTCTTCGCCTATTAGAATTTATTTGCACAAACAAAAATTCGTAGCCTGAGTCGAGACTCATCCATAGCCACTTTATAAACCGATCCTTTTCAGCATTCCCAAGCTGCACCACCAAACAATTGAACCGAATCCACTTCTATTGTAGAGTCCGTTTGACAGCTTATTTTCATGCCACACATTTGCATTTATCGAACGAGAAAAGCTGCAAATTTAATGTAGGCCTTAACCGAAAATAAAGCTGAAGCTGAAAACTATGCATATATATATATGTATTGTCATTGTCGAATAAATCAAAATTCACACACAGGTCGCTTGGCCAAGTTGCAATTGTATGCAAAAAGAAAAAAAGTGAAAAAATGAAATAAATAAATGCCGCAGGTGGCCACAAACTGTCGGCCGTTTGTCCGATTGTCTTTCAACGTTTCAAGTGTTTGTCTTTGCATCCAGTTGGACAAATTTACATGCGCGCCTCGCGCACAATGAGGCAGCCACAGGTAGGCACGGCTGGACATTCCATTCTGGCCACTGGACAATGGCCACACGTCGATATTCAAATATATACATTTTTTCCTTTTTTTGTTTTTTTTTTTTGTTTTGTTTTGTTTTTGCGCTGCCCGCTCAAGGCACACATTTGAGCATTAATCGCACCGGTCAAATATGTTTTAAATGGAAAAACTTGTGAGGGACGCTTGGTCGTGTCATTTCCGCTTTTGTAATGCTCGTTATCCTTTGACAGTATGTGTGACAAACGTACAGCTGTGCGGGTGTCCAATTATAGAAAATATTTGTAATTAAAGTGCAACTCTTAAGCTGTGTGAGAATCCAGCGAGCCTAAATCCATCAATCATTTTTTTTTAGTAATCTTTGAATTTATATATAAAATATTCGTTTTTGACAACTCTCCTTTTTATACCTTTGTGTAAAGCTGATAAATCCGGATGATATATGTATAAGTCACCTGAATCTATCTGTCATTTAACATCTGGCGATTTTCAAAATGTAGGCTTAAGATTTATGAATCCATCAGTCAATTTTTTGTAATGTGTGATTTTATATCTATAATTTTAATTTGTTTTTAATTTGGGAAAAACTAGTTCTTTAACCTCAATTAGAAAATATCCTAAATAAATGTATTTCCCCATTACAAGGCATACACGTCTTAGATATTTAAAATAACACACGTTTTTAATTGTACAACTGTGAGTAATTTTGGTAAATATTAATATACAATTTCCAGCTGTATTTCTTAACCGATCTTGATTTTTGCGGATGATAAATTGTATGCCAAGTTACATAATATTGATATTGGTGATCGATTCGCGGAGACTGTGGATGCTAGACAAACTAAATCTGCGACAAATTTAATCTCTACCAGAACTGAGAGAAAGAGAGTCTATGAGATCGATTCAATTGGTAGATATTCTGCACGGACGCCACACTGTATAAACATATCTATTAATGTTCACCTACAGAATATACAGCTGCACGCATTCCCACTAATTTTAGATCTTGTTTGTCTACTATCTCAGATCGTTAGTCTGAGCAAAAGTGTCAAATCAAATCAGAGTCAAGATGATTTGCTGGTAAAAATTACACTAATTCAACTTTTTAGGGCGTCAGATTTTTCATATGCAGTTGGTTTTTGTTTTTAGTAAGGATTAAGAGAAGTCAAGGAAGTCTAGGAAAACATAACCCACACATAAAGGAACTGTAGCTATTAGGTGGGAATTGAAAGCTCAGATTTCTATATGGAAACTATGCAGTGACCGCAATATCCAATACCAAAAACGATGTCTGGGTTGACAGTTATCCTGCAGGGAGTCAATCTTCATGAAGATTTGAGCAGGGAACCGTCAACGCTTTTTCTTGGGTTAAGATCCACAGCATGATAAGCAATTTACTTGAAATATCATTATATGAATTTATAACATTTTTGTTAATATCAAACAAAATATTGGAATCTTACAGAGATTTCAAAAGACATCAACAATCTTTTGGCTTAACCCTAGACAAATCACTAATTTTAGACAAACATCTAGACAGTAAGGCAGACTTCTTGCTTTAGACAGTTTCCACTAAGAAGTCTCAAATCTACAACGTTCCCCGGATGTAATCGACTTTTCGAATTTTGGCAGAGTATTTCTTAATAATGAGAGTCGCTCTCGGACAGCTCGCCTGCAACATCCTCCAACTGTTCCTCTGGATTCTTAAAATTAAATTATATTCACAAGCCATAAGGGCGGACTACATATATAAAAAAAAAGTTTTAATAAAAAGAGGGGAACATTTTGTGGTGACCAAGTATAAAAGCAACAAGAACAGTCAAAGTAATAATATTAATAAGGGCGAGCAACATGCAACTTTGGCATTTGCATTGTTTACGGCTGCCGGCAGCCGGAGGAATGTTCCCGAAATTAGTAAGTCATTTTTCTACTTATCGCAATTAGTTTGTGTTTGTTTAATTATAAAAATAGTTTGCCAACAAAGTTTTGTGCGCTGACATTTATTTGGCGTGTAGCCTCCCCTGCCCAACCCCGTACCCCACGCTCCGCTCCACTGCATACTCAACTCATCAAATAAAAACTTGTTCGACATTGGCAGGATGAAAAGTGAAAAGAAAAAATGAAAATGAAAATGAAAATGTGAAACTAACAAATTTTATTTAATTTTTGCTGCGTTTCGTTTCGTTTGCTATGCAAATTTGGCGCTTTTGATGCGCTTTTAATTAGTCCGCTCTCTCCCCGCATGGAATAACGCGAAAATCCGCTGTCAATCGGATTGTTGTCTTTGTTTTTCTATGCTGATTCGTATTGCACTTTGATTCCGACCCCCTTCCCATTCCCCTTCCCCTTCCTTGTCCCACAACCCACTCACCCACTGCCTGTCAATCGCATGCAAATGAGCTCGTTCGTTCCCTCACACGACAACAGCAGCCAGGTGTGGCCAGGTGCACTGTTTGGGTGTTTGGATGTTTGGGTGCGGCGGGCTGTCAACGTTTTACGTTTTTAGTTTTATGTTGCGAAAATTGAAGTGTCCTTTGCATATTCAGCAGCATGCAAATGCATTGCACTCAGCCAGCAATTACAACGCCACTCGATTCGAGGGGACGCTTCTCGCATGCCCCTGCTCCTTAATATACCCGGCAGCCATTAAAAATGGCACCAAAATAAGGGTATTACCGAAGACTATACAAATATATATAAAAACTTTGTCATAGCAAAGTTGTATGTGATAAAAAAATCGCAGTAAATTTTAGTAAATCACCCCAAAAAAGAATTAAGTTTTAAATGTTCTTAGAAATAATTTCTAAATATTAGGAAAAATAGTTCAATTTCATAAGAAATAAGAAAAACATTTCCAAAAATTAATTTTTAGAAAAAATCATTCCGAAATTCAGAAACAATCAATGGCTCGGCTTTCATATTAGAATTCGTGTTCTTTCAAGTTAAGTATGTGAATATTATAAACTGTATATATGTAAAGTTTTAAAATATTAATGTTTAATAATAATTGAATTAACAAAAAATCGAATATACGAATTCTTTAATGTTACATACATATTTTTTCTAAATTTTTAGCAAAATCCACCCTGAAATTTTGAAATGCAAAACATGGTTTTTAGAAAGCTACAAGCATGAATTTTAGAAATTTCCCTTCTGAATAATATGGAGACCAATCATCCAGGCACATTTTATTTTATTTTAGGGAGCACTTTCTGTTTGTCTAAGACATATATATATATAAATTTACGTTGCCTTGATCTGTAATTGTAAAGATTCTTCACTAACTACACACTTCTTTATTAAAAATAAAGGAACTAACGCTTATAGTAATGATCAAGTCATATTTATAGTTTATTTACATATGTTTTATAATCAAACATATTGCTTATAATTCTAATTTTAACTTAATTTTTAACACCACCACAATCAAATGGTCTTGTAGTAAACAAAAATAATATTATTTGTTCATATGACATATAGCTGGAATTTTAAAGTTTAAGATCAAATCCATTTGATATTACAAAAGTGAAAACTCTTAGATCCCATCGATGCTCATTTTTGATGGCAGATAGGAACAGACACATTTTACTTTAAGAAAATTATTGAAAGCTTACACAAGCTTTGTACAACGATACGAAAGAGAAGAAAGATTATATAATAAAAGTTTACTACCGTAAGTAGGTTAGCTAATATAAGTACTCCCAATATGATTCTATATGATTATTACAGGCACAATAAAAGATTTAACCCCAGGAATCAGCTTTGGCAATGCCTTCTTACAATGAGAACCATATCAGGTAATGTTGTAAAATGTAACATTATTTAATTATAAGGAAATTAAACTAAGTAAGACTAGGTAATATTTATTGCCCAGTTTTGCTGGTGCTGGCGGCTGCTGCTGCCGCTGCCTGTGTTGCATGATGTTTGGCGACGGCTTCTTGGGCTTTGCTGAGCTGTATGTATCCTTCGTGGGCACGCGAACGGAGCTCGCTTTCGACACTTTTGTTAACCGATTTTGAAATGACCGCCTTAATTTTTTGCGTTTCATTGAATTTGCCTTTCTTCGCTTGGATGGGAGCATCTGTAAAATGCAAGCAAAATGTAATTAAATAGTTTTACATTATTATTGATCTACTCACTTGATCGACGTGTGAAGGCTGCTTGTTTCTGCTGTTTCTTCTTGTTTTGTATGGCAGCCGGTAACTTAGCTTTCTTAAATTTACCTTGTGGCATTTTGCTGCTAATAAACAATAACTACGCTAAAAGCACGTTTTTGTATGATTGTTTTTATTTTGCACAGCTGATGGCCAATTCGCTGTGTGGTGGTCAGCCGATAACGATGAGCGCAAAATCGAGCATGTTAACGCATTTAAACCTCTGTTAAACTTCTGTTATATACCTTATTCTTTAACGAAAAGACGAATTGTACAATTCCCTTTCGTAGTAAATATTTAAGCTTATCGAAAATAATATGCTATCTTTGAATTCCTTAAACAAACAGAAACGAAAACAGAGCGATTATTCATCGAATATTATCTTTTGCTACTACAAAAACAAATTCTACATTCAATGCAAAACGCAAATTATTATTGTGATATTTGTTTTAACAGATAATAATTTAACATTTAAAAGCGCTAAATATTGTAAGTTGTTATATAATTTTAAATGTTTTTTTTTTGTTTTGTTGTTGTACATATATGTATATTTATAACTATAATTATTATTTTCATACACATAACTAAAATCTACAACGCGCTTCCGATTTAAACTCGTATTTGTATTTAATGTTTGCTGTTTTGTCTTTGCTCGCTTGGCGCGCGCTTTTCCTCACTTTGTGATTAATGCATTATATTGTTTTTTTTTTGTATTATTTTTTATAAAAATAGTTTTAGAAAATTTTAATGAATTATTAAATATGTGTGTGTGTGTAGATGTTTATGTTTCTATTGTGAAACGTATGTGAAACAATTAACTCAATTTTCCGACTATAATGCCAGTTACGACTAATCCTATTATCACAGCAATCACTAGAAGTATTAGTATCTTACGGCGGTGGCTATAACGACTGGCAGCCGCTTTCTCCAATTCGCTGCGCCCCTCTTCCACATTAACGGTCGTATGTTCAATGGTTTCCTCGATGGTGCCTGCAAATTAGAAATTTCAATATGGTAAAAATATTCATATGGTAATAATATTTTGATATGATTTTTGATTTTTGCGGTTGGGTTTAAAAATTCATTTGTATTTTTTGATGGGTTTTTCCCAATCAATGCAACAAATTCTGGACCATTTCCAATTTAAATACCCCCGAAACCTTATAAAACTTATAAATATTTCTTATTTCTTTAATTTAAATTTAATGCATTTCATTTTTTATATAAACTAGCTTAAACTTTTTGCATTTAAATACCCCAAGACATTTTATAATTATTTCTTAGTTTTTTTTTTTAATTTAAATGTAATATTCAATTTAATATTTCTACAATTTATATTTGAAATTGAATTATATTTTTAATTTAATTTCAACTATTTTATACTTTTATACTTCTTATATTTCTTGGACTTTTTAAATAAATAAACTATTGACAGCTGATCGAACAGCTGCCTCATATAAAAGTCAAAACAGAATCGTTATCGAAACAGGAAATCGATATGACAACATATTCCGAATTTGAAAATATCTTTAATGTTTGGGGATTGATTGTACTCACCGACCACCGCTCCCTGCTCAGTGACCAAGTTGCTCAGCTTGTTCATGATGACATTCACATCGATGATGTCTGCCTCGATTTGTTCAACTTGGCGCTGACGCTCCACGAGCATATCGTGTTGGCGCTCGAGGCCCGCCTGCTCCTCCCGCTGCTCCTGCAGCAGCTGCGATCTGGCACCGATCTCCGATTCCTGCTCGGCAGCGGCAGCCTGATAGCTACGCCGGGTGGCCAGCGAAATTCGCTTCTGCTGCGTTGAGTATTTCTCGACAACGTTCTGAAACTCATGAGTCAGTTTATCCAGCTGCAATTTCTGCTGGCGATCGCCATGACGCACAACGGCTTGGAGCCGTTGCAAGTCGCTGCTGGTTGCCTGGACACGGGTATTGGTCTTTTTATTGATGCTGTGTATTTTCTCGCGCAACGCATTCAAATCCTTGGGGGTGCCAATCATTTTAAGTTGCTTCTCCAGCTGCTTGGTGCTACTGTTGATCGCCGTGATATTGTGGCCAATATCCTCGCTCAGCGAGACAAACTCTGTAGGACTGAAACCGGAATTGCCCGAATTGGAGGCAGCCGCAAAGCTAACCTCGGGTGTGGCACTCGATGTGGCACCATAATCACGATGTGAACTGCCGCCTCCAGTGGGATTATTGAGTGCCTGTGACATGATAGCAGCCCTACTCTCTGTCTGTGGTTCCTCTTTACAAATTTAATCACTCCAGATCTGTGTCTCTGATTTGTCTTGGTTTTCTTCTTTTTTTTTGTGGGTGGTGTGTTCTGTCTGCGAATACAAAGAACCTGAATTTGAGTTATACTGTGTTGTCGGCCTCCAAGCATACCGCAACTATCTGCAAACTAATGCGCCTCACATTACACAAGCAAACAAACTCGAACTGCGAGCTAAACAAATGATTCACTTTAAGCTCACAGAGTTTATCAGACAAGCTAACATATGACCAATATACACACACACACACGCACGCACACTAACACATATATACAAACATATGTACGTCGTATGTATGCGGGTGCACAACAGACCAACACACAAACACACACATGTTCACAGTGGTTGCCAGCATTTATATGGCTTCGAATTATTAGTATTAGTTACCTAGGATTTACTTCAGTGGGTAAGTTGATGGCCAAGTTTCTTTTTAACTAATTTGTCCAGTGCGCAAGCCTTTCACTGCATTACACACAAAGACACAACTTATTATCGATAAGTACAATACTTTTACTAGCTATGCTTTGCAGCCCTGCACTTAACACATTTGACAGCACTGAACACTGATAAGCCAAAGAAATTGCGCGCCAAACTGAAAAGCCTGAATTACAATATTACAATTACAATCAGACAAATAAATTATGTTCACGTCTCATGATTTCTAAAAACATGACTTGTTTTACAAATTTTTTCTTGAACATTAAAACAACGCGAAAACGTTTGCCAAAATTCAATTGCAACTTTAAAATTGCTCTCGATAAAACACATGTGACGGCGATTATTTAAGCAACTTTGTATCGATAACAATTGAGAGCTGTTAGAAAAGTGTTGCTAAATGCACCCTACATTTGCGGAAATTGTCACTCCATAATAAAGACAAATACTTTTTGTTTACGTTGTTTTTGTAATTCCGTAGCTTTAACGTACAGAGTTATGCTAAAAAGTAAAAATCCTCATTACTCTTGTCCCTCTGGCTGTCTCGCTGGCTGGCATGTTATTTATTTAGTGGGTCTTGGCGGCCAAACGCTTGTCGCGCTCCTCCGAGATGCTCAGCTTGACACCCTTGCCCTTTGGCAGGGAGATGTAGGGTTTGTTGCCCTTGCCAATGATGAATACGTTGGTCAGCCGAGTGGCAAACACATGTCCCTGCGAATCCTTAATGTGCACAATATCGAAAGAGCCGGGATGACGCTCACGGTTAACGACGGTGCCAACACGTCCCAAATTCCTGCCTCCGGTGATCATGCACAGATTGCCTGCGAATTTAAATATAATGTTTATTATTATGGTCAATCTATTTTTGTTTTGCTTCAAATGTAATTGCACGTAAAAGTTACTGAAATGGCTGATAAAATGCACAAATCAGAGACCGTCGTATCAAAAATTGCTTTGGGCTTTGTTTTTGAACCACGCAACTTGAATTTGAATGCGTTTTGTGGTCTTCGAACCAGCCAAGAATATTCATAAAGTCTCTTTAGCACCTACCCGAATCGAACTTGATGTAGTCGGTGATCTTTCCGGATGCAATGTCCACTTGCACCGTATCGTTGGCGTGCACCAGCGGATCGGGATAGCGGATGGTGCGTCCGTCATGCGTAACCAGAAAAGGAACACCCTTGGCACCCAATTGTGTCTTGCGCACCTTGCACAGCTTGTACTGCAATAGCCAGAAAATAGTATTTAATAATAAATAATACAAATATTGAATATTTAATAAAGAAATCTCTTAAATCTAGCCTAGTTTATAATGGAATTAGGTTGATTTGTAATTGCACGTAAAAGTTACTGAAACGGCTGACAAAATGCTCAAGAATCAGAGACCGTCGTATCAAAAATTGCTTTCGGCTTCATTTTGAACCAATTAGCGTATGGGTAAAAAGTAAACACTAAACGGTCTTCGATGAAGCCCACGATAAACTAATTCCAAGCGATGCTCTTCCCGTATTCCCTTTCTTCTTACCTTTGCCTCCTCAGCGGAAATGCGATGAATGGTGAAACGACCCTTGACATCATAGACCAGGCGGAAGAATTCACCCGTCTTCTCAATGGTGATGACATCTACAAAAATTACATTATAGAATAAATAAGTAATATAAATGAATAATATACATAATAAATTAAAAATATAATTTAAATAGAAATAAATTAATAATTTAAATATCATAATGTAAATAAATTGAATATTAATATTAAATAAATAATAATTAAATATAAATAATAAATTAAATAAATGCAAATTGAAAATTGGCCTTCTCTTCGTCGACTCACCCATGAATCCCGCTGGATAGGTGGGATCGGTGCGCACCTTGCCGTCGACCTTGATGAGACGCTGCATGACAATTTTGGTCACCTCGGCGCCATTCAAAGCGTACTTGAGGCGATTTCTCAGGAAGATCAACAGCGGCAGCGATTCGCGCAGCTTATGTGGACCGGTCGAGGGACGGGGGGCGAAGGCGCCTCCCAATTTGTCCAACATCCATGCCTTGGGTGCCGCTAAGCGCTTCAAATGTTTCTTAGGTCCACGAGCCTAAAAAATTTTTACTCAAATTAAACCCAATTCTTTTTTTTCGATGACTCGGCAACAACAAACAAAAACTCGAAGTTTTTTCATTTAAACGAACGCACTTTCACATAAATGCTCACATATTCAACAATCGCATAGTTTGTAGCGATATTTTTGTTATATTTCACTGCGTTTTTGTTTGTATTGCGCGTCGATGTCAGCGTATTTAAATTGCATTTATGTTTTTAGTCTTACCATCTCGTACGATACGTAAAAAAGGAAAGGAAGTTGGTGCGCTGTCAAAGCATTTGACAACTGTTGGCAGCGTTGCCATCACGCTTCACTTAGTGTGACCAACGCCGATGAAAACAATGTTGCATAACGTATACACGATTAGGGTTGTAAGGAGGGCGCCCTCAATTCTTCGAAATTCAAAATGCCAATGATTTCTTTTACAATTGTTTATTTTTGTTGTTGTATGTATTATAATAATTAATAATGCTTTCAAACGCACACAATTTTCGTTTTAGGTATTATTAATTACATTCTGTAAAACCTACTTAGACATTAAACAGTAGTGTTCTAAGCAAACATTGTTGCCAATTAACTGCAGCAACTTGCATTTTGCCAAACGTTTTGCGTTTGCTTTATGTATTTTTTTCTCTTTTTGTTTTTGTATCCAAAGCACATTGGCTTTTTTTTTATTTATATGTTTGTTTTTCTGGTTTTGTTTTTTTTTTTTTGAGAAATATTTTGTTTTTTCTTTTTGTACATAATACAAAAAATGTATTTATCATGCACGAAGTCCTCTTATATTGATTCTGACGCGCAATGAGACTTAAAGTGTATGAAATAAATTGTTAGAAATATTAATTAATGTGTAGTATGCAAATATGAATGTTACGTTAGTATTTAAATGGCTACGCATGTCTGTCCAACGGTCTGTCCGTCTCTCAGCTTGTCTGTCCGTCCATATGCATATGTATCTTTTTTTATGAGGGAGTTCGCATTAATGTTAATGTTATTTCATTTCTCTTTTTTGTTTAGTCAGTTTATTGTAGCTGTTCTTCTTCTTCCTCCTCTTGATGTTCTTCTCTTTGTTGTTGTTGTTGTTTTTTCAGTCCAACTTCTTCATGGATTTGAGTGCACGCTCGCGCAGCTGTTTCTCCAGATCCTCATTGATGCCGGGATTGCCAGTGATGAGCAACGGCAACTTTCCATTCCGCTTGGCAGCCTTCGTGGAAAGCTCCTCGTCGTCGTCATCGCCACCGCCGCCGCTGCTGGCGTCTGAGCTGCTTGCGTCTTGCCGATGCTTGGCGTTGCTGCTGCTCTTTCGCTTATGCTTCTTATGCTTCTTGCTCTTCTTGCTGTGCTTCTTATGCTTCTTGTGTTTCTTCTTCTGCTTCGATGACGACTCAGCCTCCGACGCAGAGTCGCTTTCACTTGTATCGGCCGCTTTCTTTGATTTCTTACGTTTCTTTTTGGGCAAACGTTCATCCTCCGATTCGCTGGCCTCACCTCCCCCTCCACCACCACCCCCGCCCCCAACCCCACCACCGCTTCGCGATTTTTTATGACTTCGCTTGCGGCTTCTGTCGGAGCTTTTCTGCTTGCTGTCCGCCATTAACGCATCCGTTGGCAGCAAATCATTTGACATGCTGCGCTGCAGTTTCTTGTCCCCGCTGCGGCGCTGCTTCTCCGACGACGCCACAGTCGTTGTTGTTTCCTCTTTACGCTTCTGGTTCGCCACCAGCTGTTGCTGCTTCTTCTTTGTCGCCTGACGCTCATCGCTGCTGTCGTCATCGTCACTGCGCTGCTCACTGCTGCTGCTGCTGCTGGCAGAGCTGCGCAGCGCTTTAGCCTTGTTACTTGACGACTTCGCCGACGCTGACGCAGACTTTGACTTTGACGTTTTGGCGCTGCGACGCGCCTGTTGACGCTGCTGCTGCTGTTTCTTGTGCAGCTGCTGCTGCTGATGCTGATGGTCGTCGTCGTCGCTGTCCTCGCTGTCGTCGGCGCTGCTGTCGGAGCTGCTGCTTTGACTTTTGTTGCCGCCGCTGCGAACTTTCTTTGGTGCAGACGCCGACGCCGCTGCCGACGCAGCGCTGCGCTCATGCGATTTAAGGAACGGCGACGGTGTGCGCGACAAACTGGCAAGACTGCGGCGTCGCTGCAGCTGCGACGGCGGCTGCGACTGCGACGGTGGCGGCTGCTGCTGCAGAGACTCTGATTTGCGCAGCGACTGCGACTGCTGCTGCTGCTGCTGCGACGGTTGCTGCTGCTGCTCCTCGCGACAGAGATCGATGGTGTTGACAGAGGGACCGGCAAATTCCACAGAACGACGTCGACGCTGCTGCTGCGGCTGCCTTGAAGTGGATCGACTGCGACTGCGACTATGCTGGCTGCGCTGACTGCGACTGCGCGAGCGACTGCGACGTCGCGGCGGCAGTGGACTGACGCTGCGCTGCTGCTGCTGGCGACGCGGCGGCGGCGGACTAACGCTGCCAGAACTGGAGCGACCCATGCGCTGCTGCTGCTGCTGACTGCGCAGCGGCTGACGCTGCTGATCCCAGCGATTAAAGTTCGCTGGCGGCGAACCGCGACGCTCGAAGCGACGTCCAGGCGAAAACTGCTTGCGGAACTGCTGCTGCTGACCCGAAGGCGGCTGCTGCTGCTGCGGCGACTGGCGACGATCGCGTGAGTAGCGACGCTGCTGCTGCTGCGACGACGGCGGCAGCGGCGACTGACGTCGATCGACAAAGCGACGTCCGCCGCCATTGGGACTATTCTGCCTGGCCTGCCAGTGGATGCGACCGCCCCCGCCGCCACCCCGATGATTGTTGGGACTGTTGCCACGGTGCAGCTGCTGCTGCTGCTGCTGTTGCTGCCACATGTTGCGCGGATTACCACCACGCCCACGTCCACCGCCGCCGCCGCGAAAATGCATCGGCGACGAGCGTCGCCGATTATTAAATCTGAATGCAGAAAAATTATGAAAATTGTACATTAGAAAAACGCGTTGAAAAACTTCTGAACAAATTGTCAAGTGTCGAGTATCGAGTAAAGATTAATGAGTATCGTTAATTGAAGTCCTGATTGTGACAAGTCGAATTGACACTTTTAAAATAGTCTCCATAAAATACAAAGCTAACTATTTAAAAATGACAATTAATAAGTCTAATAACAAAATTCATTTTTTGGCCGATACAGTTCTGGATATATATATATATATATATATATATATATATTATGTTACAGGATAATTGCATTCCTGATTATTAGATACCTTCAAATGCACTAATTTCCTATCCATTTTTCTTTTGGGTTTATTATTCTTTTTAATGTAACTTTTAGTTTTTTGATTGATTGATTGAGATAATTTGCAATATTCCTTATTGTAAATTCAGGGGGGTTTTTAAGACAAAAATTATCAAAATAAATCGCTTATCAAAATTTTAGCCTAAAGTGATCACGTTGATCAAGTTGCTTCAAATATAATTCTTCTCAATAATTGCTAATTTAGTTTAATTGTTGTTCAAAATGCTTATCGAAATTACAACCTTTTAACTAAAATTTAGTTTTAAATGCTCATAAAGAAGACTAAGACTAAGTTGCTGTTATTCTTCGTTCTTTCTCAAATTAATGTTATATAATCTTTCAATTGGTTGATCAAAGTTTACAATACATTTTAATATCTTTAGCTGCTCTCTATATTTGCTAATTTAGTTTAATTTCAATTTTAAATGCATATAAATATTTCTATAATTGCTATCTATTTTTGCTAATCAAGTTTTTTGCGTGCCTATAATTCTCATAAATATTTCTTATTATTGTTTAATATTAATATTATATTTAAATTTAAAGTTAATTTAATTGAATCTATTTTTTACCGACTTTAGATGGCATTAAATAAATAAATAAATACTGTACATTTTAATTGCTTAATTATTTAATTTATGTTTTACTTTTTGTACTTTGACTGACTTTAGGTTTAGTTAACTAAATAGATTATTTAATAAATGGGATTTAAATGATGGATTCTTACCGCCTGGGTGATCTGGAGTAGCGCATGGGCGATCTGGATAGCATGCGGGAGCGCGAGCGACGTCGCGAATTGGAGCGCTGGAAACGTCCACCGCCGCCTTTATCCTGGCGAATGGGACTGCGTCCGCGTGGCGAGAAGCGTCTGCCATGCGGCGGCGGACGACGTCCACCGCCACCGCCTCCTCCAGCTCCACCAAATTGGCGGGCACGAGCATCACCACGCTCCATGGAGCTGGCGGAATCATCTCGGTTATTGCGATACTGTCGCTTATTCTGCACGCTATTCTTATTGCGCCGATGCTCAAACTGTTGATCCTGCTGGCGCTCGGGCGAGAGCGAGATGCTGCTGGCCCGGGAACGGGAGCTGCGTCGGCGACGATTGCTGCGCACCGAGGAGCGGGATGAGCTGCGGGAACGGGAACGCGCCGCTGCAGAGCCTTTGCCTCCTGCTGAGCCTTTGCCTCCTGCTTTGCCTCCACTGCGTGATCTAAAAGACAAATAAAAGTTATCAATTGCCATGGAAACAGAATTGTTACTGGTTAAACTTCATTTTCAATAACGAGCATTGATTGACATTTCTTACTCAGATTTTACAGATAACATAATATATATTAACAGATATTACAATGTTGCTTAATAAATCATATATTAGTTTCGAGGGAATTAAAAAAAAACTGCTTCTGAATAATTTAAAATTTAGAAATGTTGCAATTCCCAATTGAATAAATAATCCGTTTGAAATATATAATATCTCAGGACACAAATATATATATGCATATAAGAATCTACATCTAAATCTACATCGTTGATAATGTCGAAATACATTTATAATTATATATCGAATAATGTCATTGTCAAGCTGCCTCTTTAGTAGAATGTGTGCGATATTAAAATAGTTCATAAAATGTTGCTTAATAAATCAAATTTAAATTTAGACTAGAGAAATAAAAAAATGCAATTTCTGCGTATTTAGATTTTGAAAAGTTGCAATTTTCAATTCACAAAATAAAGATGATCTGCGCCTGGTTAAAATCTGTACACATAAATATATATATATATGTCTACAGTTGCGAAAAATATAATAACTCACTCTCATAAGAAATATTTTCAAAGACGTATTTCTTAAATTTGTAGTTTTAAGAAACTTATGAATACGATTTTCAGAAGTGGAAGAAGAATCTTAGAAAAGTGAGAAATAGAAAATCCTCACTTTATTTAGATTTTTCAACTTAAGAAATTCTAAATAAATGGAAGAGAAAACGAACACAACAAAAAAAATTGTATATATAATAATAATAATTGTGTTGCTATAATTTGGATCCCTATAAGAATGTTTATCGAGCATCGTTTTAATTAATTGAATTTATATTGCAATCAGTAAGTTGAGTCAACCTGAAGTTTGGAGTCGATTTGTACCTGGTGCGACTGCGCGATGAGCGCGAACGTGAACGGGATTTGGCCTTGGATTTGGTTTTGGAGGCGGCTGCCGACGACGGCGGCGACGACTTCTTTGCCACAGAGTGTCGTCCATTTAGAGTCTTTGCTGTGCCACCAGCCGCATCCGCTGAGCGATTGGATCGTGAGCGGGAATGTGAGCGACGGCGACTCGAACGCCGCTCTCTGGATGTGCTCGATGGAGGAGCTGCTGCTCCAGCTCCTGCTGCTGATGTTGTTGTTGTTGCACCCGCTGCTGCACCAGTTGATGCAACTGGTGAGGCACCACCACCCGCACCACGTTTGCGTAGACGTGCCGCTGCATTTGCGGCAGCTTCGCGTGCTGCACTGTTAATGGGCGGCGGTGCCGCAGTGTTGTTGTTGCTGTTGTTGTTGGACGAGGCAGCCAACATTTTGGACGAGATGGAGCGACTGCGTGAGCGAGACTTTGATCTGTCGTGGCGTCGCTGCTTGTCCCTCGTGCGTGACTGCGAACGTGATCGGGAACGGGAGCGTGTCGAGTCACGTTGACGCTGCTGCTGCTGATGATGCTGGCGTTGCTTTTGCTGCTGCTGTTGCTGCTGCTGCTGCTGTTGTTGCTCCTCCTCGCGCTTGAGTATCTCATCCTTTTTCTGCTGTATGAATTCGGCAGGAATGCCACTGTCGCTGTCCTGGGCGGACAGCAGCAGCGACCAGAGTTCACCCATAAATTGGCGCGCATTGCGACCGTTGAGGAAGCCAGTCATATTGATTTGCATCTTTTTGGGGCACGGATATTTCTCCTCCTCCAGCTGATTGTAGACAAATTCAACGACAACATCATCCTCGATATGCAGAATATCGGTGATTTTCTTGCTTATCCAGGGACGCAGCACATCCAACTTGACCTTGGACATGTCCACGCGCTTGTTGAGACAATCCCCAAATTTCATTTGCTTCATTAGCTTCTTCTCCTTGTCGCTGAAGCGCGTGTCCTGCTGCTGATTGGTGCCCTAAACGAATAAAAACACATAGAACATTTATATTTCATTTTCCAACACTAGATTAATTGAGTGTGCATAACGACATTATTCGCCTATTTGCACACACACACACACACAAAACATAAGCAGAGCATAACAAGAACTGCTGCTGATCTTAAAAAAAAATACACTCAAATTTTTGCGGCTCTCTCTTCTTCTTCGTGTGCAGTTCTGCAGCGCCGCCTTTTATCGATTGTATTGGAAGCATCGGCTGCTGTATATGTATGATAAGCACCCCTCTGCTTAACTCAGCAGAACTCAGCACAAGGCGTAACAACAACGTACCGTGAACATCATTTTGAGATGAGAGCCACTTGCACTCAGCTAGCTAGCGTTACGTGGTTTTTGACTGCGGCACCGGCCAACAATTTGCGTTGTTTTTATTTCTGTGTGTTTTTTATATCATGCCACACAATCGATGCGCGCGCTTCCCAAATCAACAACAAAAATAATATTGTAATATTTGTAGCTGTAACCCGGCACCACGCAACAAAAATTGTCACCTATACACACACACACACACGCACACACTCGGCGTGTGTGTGTTAGTGCAAGTGCGGGGCGACTAAGTTTGCGGTACGGTAAATGCACACGAAAACAAAACACCGTTGCAATAAGTGCAATAATCACACAATGTTATTCTGTTGCCAAACACAAGATAGCACTTGCTATAAATTTGGCCAGCTTTTGGTTGGCCTTTTTCTAATTTTTCGCTAAAAATTTATGCGTGTAGCTAGTGCTGGCACGAAGCAAAACGATACACGGCAACCGAGAGATGAGACGATAGTTGCAGCGGCGGCGCATGCACTTTAACCGGAAAAAAAAACTATCGATAGTGGTGAGCTTCAGTGGGCCTTGATAACTCACCTCAAGCTGCCCAAATATATCGTACTCGATAAGTTTTCATTTAAAAAAGAAAAGCAATTTCAGTAAACGGCGCTTTTTGGCGGCAATATTTTATTGTTGTGTTATGAATACTTGCGTATGGGTCTAAATTAAATTCGCTGCGGCAACAGCCAAGGTTTATTTAAAATAATTTAATTCATTTAAAATTAGTACATACAAATAAATTTTAACAAAACGTTAAAAAAGGCGTGTTATAATTAATTTACTATTTGTAAATATAAACTAAATTTGTTTGTTTTGCCATGTAAATTGTTCATTTAATCTGTCGGTTTTGCTTTCTTTTCTTTTTTTTCTGACTACAAATCTAATAATTTGTATTGCAGCTGATGGTGCGCGCATTTAATGATATTAAGTTTAAATGCATAAATTTTAATTAAAAACTTAATACTAGCATTATTTTTCGAGCAAAAATCTATTCCATTTTTACAGCGACAGGGAGAGATAAGAGAGACAAACTAGAAACGAATAATAAATAACATTGAACATTTGATTTTGCTACAAAAAATAATTCCACATTTAAGCACATTCTGCGGCTCCACCCCATCATACGTAACCTCGCTCAGTTCTTTTGGTTGCTGTTGTGTACCAGTAAGGATCACACTTTCGAATCCCACCATTCCACATCCCACCTGCCATCTCCAACTCCCTCCCTCTACGGTATCATGTTCGGCTCCTGAGCGGCGCCCGTCGAATACTTCGGCTTGCAAACGCATCCACTCTCAACCAGCACATAATCCTGGCCGGTCAGCGTTACGGGGCCAAGTGGTATAACCAGGAACAAATACGGCACATATGTTTGCGTGCACTCGCCGCGCACCACGTCGCATTCGGAGGATCTGCAAGGAGTGAAGATATATTGTTATTTATAATCACTTTTATAATTTATATATGAATATTTATTTCTTACATTCTAGATTTAAAGTTATACAAGAATAGATTAGCAAGCCAAACAAATCCAATAATAAATTAATTGATTTGCCAACGTTATCGTTAGTTCGATCACACATATAAATATCTGATCACAATATTACCGTTACAATTTGGTATGCTTTTATTCAAATCATGCCTGACCGCTTTGATCGTTCTCTTTTGTTCGCTCACGAACTTAAAAGAAACACAGCATAAGCCCGATTCTGGTTCGTGAACGAACTTGAGCGAAAAAATAAGCTAACGATCGCTGAATTGGTTGATCGATAATGTGCGATCAGTAGATTTTTGATATACACTTATAAAGTTGCGAAATAAAAAAACATTAGTTTTTGAATTTTGATTTTTAATACATTTTTTAGTATTCCCCTATAAATTAAATTTGTATTGCTCCTGAACATCGATTCCGTATACATCTATATATATATATAAATCATTTATTTGTAATTTGCATAAATACAAATGCACATTTGAATTCTTCTATATATATTGAAGAGTTAAATGGTCAACGGAATCGAAGGGATTGAGAAACTAGCTGTGCTAATTTAGAGTATTGGCAGGATTGTTTTTTCTTTCTCACGTTTTTTAGTCTTCTTCCACTTCTAAAATCGAATTCGTATGATATTCCTAAACTGACAAATTTATAAAAGATACTTTTGAAAACATTTCTTTTGAGAGTGGTGATATTATTTTTTTTAGCCAGTGTGTGTAAATATTCACATATGTATGTATGTATATATAATATATTTGCACACACATTAATTATGGGTTTTTCGTTTCGTTTTATTATTGAATACTCACTCGCACACCTCGAAGACGACCTGCTGCAGCAGATCGGGAAACTTTTGCACAATGGTCACGGGCTGACCCGAGGTCAAGCTAACGCCATACATGGGCGCCGTGGTGTTGTAGCGCGTCTTGCAGAGTCTCGCCGGCGTATCGCTTTTGCACTGTTGCGCCGGCGTAGCGTTCTTTAGCGAGCGACCTAAGCGAATCGCAAAGATATACAAAAATGGAAAAAAAAAAAAAACAACCAGTTAAGCAATCATCAATCAAACAGAGTCAGTCAATCAATCAATCAATCAAACGATAAAATCAATTGCGGCCACGCCACGATTATCATTAGCGTATTTGCGGCTGACCGACTTACCATAACGATTGCTTCCGATAGCCTCATTGTTCACCTCATCGTAGGCCCTCAACAATGCACTCGTCGTTATTGCTGGATCCAACGTGCTGGGCAATTTACTTTGGCGTCCACGTCGCGAATTTCCGTTCCAATTGGAGAATGTGCGCGCAACGGCCGCACTGCAATACGTATGTAGATGAACGGAGCAGAGGCGTTAGAAAAGAAAGTTTTGCATACTTGACAACACTGACTCATACAAGGCACACGCACACATATACACAAATGCATACCTGGGATAAGGCGCATTATTCGGACCCAGGCAGTCTAGTGAATCTGTCAACGCATCGCCCGACAAATATTTAAGTCCACGCGCACCGACGCATTTGCTGGGCGGCGGCGCATCGTCAGCGCTGCTGCTGCTGCTGCTGCTGCTGAAGCTCGGCCACAGCGCCGCGTTGGCGCATCTGAGTGCAATGCTGATGACGCAGAGTGCCGTTAGCTGCTGTAAATCGAGAGAGAAAGAGAGAGAGATAGAGAGCAAAAAAAAACAAAAAATAAATAAAAACCGTTTGCATGCATATCTCAATATATTATCTATGTATATTGTTAGCGGCCAAGCCTCTTTCTTCGTGTAGTTTTGTGCTCATAACGGTAATTGCGAACATGCCAATAAGTGTCAGGTCAAAAACGGCTGCGTCATCCGTCATAAAGACAACAAATACCACAATGCTATACCCAGCAGGAAACCCAGATTACAGGTGAATCAGCCGTTTGGCATGAGATTTTTTTAAACAACTCTCATAAACCTTATAAAGTGCTTTTATTTCTTAAATTTAAATTTACAAATTTGTAATTTTATTTAATCTATTTTTTACTTTTTTTTAAGTTATCTTTTAGTTAGTTCTTATTTCGCTTTAATTATCTAAAATATACTTGATGTCTTACTACATTATTACAGTAATGCTTTTTAGCAGCAACTGCAAAGCGTTGACTGAAAACCAATCTAAAAATTGTGCACATATTCTTAGGGAAAAATATTTAAAAAAAAGGTATCTCATCAAACAAAAACTCATTTGTAAATAAATATTAAATAAACACATATGCTTGAGTTGTATGCCTTTCAGCAGCTTATCAGTTCTAAGACGATTACAGTCAAAATTGGCAAATTTTATATTTTATGTTTTTCATTTGACTCGTTATTCTTTATATTATAATTTATTTATTATTTATTCATTGGCTACGTTTGAAAATAAAATCAGAATTTAATTTTTTTGAACATTTTTTAATAACGGAATGGAACGATCGACTAAAAGCGGGTAATTTTTGTAATAAAATATACACAAATATGATGAGTATTTGAATTTTACTTGTTGCTTCATAAAAACCGTTTTATCTAAAGGCATAAGCAGTTAGCCTATTAGTGAAGTACTCTGTCTCTGTCCCTCTTTGTTTAGGCCTGGCCTGTGTGCTTGGGGTTGTAACTCCTAATATAATTTCCCAGTTCCCAGAAATACAAACAAACTATTAAATGACGTACATATGTTATGTATAAATACATAAAAAGCATGAGTAAATAATTTCGTTTTCATCATCAACAAACCACAAGCTCAATAATACAAATTTCTATTTTCTTTAAATAAAGGCGGGCGGTTACAGACTTGACCCGCTTCAACTTTTTTGTAGTAGTTGTTAAGCAAATTAGTAGAACTCATAAATAACCACAACAACAACAGCAACATTAGCTACAAAAAACAACCGCAATCGCCCCCATAATCGTACGTGAAAGTAAAAACAAAAGAAGAAATTCCAATTGGCGCGTCCAAAAGCGGACAGCAACAGCAATAACAACAACAACAACAACCACAGCAGCAAGAAAGATGTGAATACATTTTTCAAACCACATGCAAAGTTGGCTTCTAATACGGTCTGAACTTTTTATTGCCACTACTTTTAGTTTTATGTATATCGTTGGCTTGATTTTTTTCTTTCTTCTTTTTTTTTTGGTATTTTCTTTCACTTTCTCTGTGCAGATTTTTGTTGATCAAGTGTTGGCCTAACCAAAAAAAAAAAAAAAACAAAGGCAAGAGGCCAACGCCGAAAAACCAGTTAAGATTGAATCAAATTGCAGCAGCACAAAAAAAAGAGATTCCCGTTGAGAAAATCATTTCACGTATGCCACTAAAATGATAATAAGCTCAAGTCTGATCGTCGCCGTCCCCCGACAAGTTGTAACGTGCACTGGCCCCCCACCACTGCCAGACCAGCATTTGATGTTTATCAATAATAAATAAGAAAAATTAAAAAAAATAATTGCAATGGCAATGCGAAGTTATTTTCAAATTGATTTAAAACATTTCTTTTATTATTACATTACACATGCCTGTCTATTATTACCGTTGTCTGCGTCTTGCGTGATAAAATTGTTCATTTCATGCGAAAGCATTAAAAAATAACGACAAAACTAAACTAAACTTTCTTTTCAATTGCACATTTGACAAAATGTTTGAAGTGACAAGCTAACTCATTATGGCCCATTGCGTGTTTGCCGCTTGTGGGAAGTGAATGAAAGCGAAATTCTATTATTTAATTCTTTTCACAATTCACATTACATGAAATTAATGAACGGGCTTTTGTTGCTCTTTTCAGGCAGGTCTGGTCTGGTGTGGCCTGGTCTGGTCTGGTCTCACAGTCGGGGCTTCCTTCATTCGCAGTGGGGCCACTCTCACCTGAACTCGAAACTCAACGCTCGACGCTCGAAGCTCGAACTTTGGCTGGCCCTTTTGTCAAATTCTTCTGGTAGTTGTCATTAAATGCGTCCATTGTCAATGCCGGTTTTTAACTTTCTGTTTTTCGACAATTTCATTTAATAATCATTATAAATATATATATATGTACAGCAATGTATGTGTGTGTGTATGAAGCTTAGTTACTCCTCGAACTAATTTCACATTAATGACATTTTGAAGCATTCCAAGTTTCATTCGCCGTCGTGTGAATGACAATTGGCTGTCGCCGCCTGCCTCCAAGGCGAATTTTGATGAAAAGGCGAAAAGTCTAATGAGGGGCAATATATTCGTAACTAGCCAGCCGCTGACTGTTTGTCATCTTGCTCTGAGTTCATTGAAATTGACTGGACTTGGGGACTGTACACAGAAAGATGCAAATAATTATCATAATTATGATAAGCGATTTTTTTTCCTTCTCATAATTGGGTTAGAAATTGTAAAATCATGCATTAATCAAAAAGCCATTGAAGGCGCTTACGGCGACAATTTGAACTTTTTCGGACTAATGCGGCGTCATTAAGCGACGACAAAAGAGCGCTTACATAACAGAAACAGCAACAGCAGCAACAACAACAGTAACAGCGAACGTAAAACAGCAGCGGCAAACGCACTAAATGTCATAGTATGTATGTAAGTATTTATGCTGTGTGTGTATGTGTGTGTTTTTTTTGTCGTTGATGACTTAACGCGTAACAACAAATAAAAAACAAAGTAGACAAGGTGAGAAAGAATAAGAACTAAAACTACAGCAAAAGAAACAGCAAACTATAAAGAGCACACACACATACATATAAATATTCACATATACATATACATATGTGCAGACATATAAGGTGCCGTTATAACGAGGTTAACGACCCACATTCATCCATCTATCTCTGTCTCTATTTCTCAATCTATCTGTCGCAGATGTCGCACTCTTGGTATTTGTATTATTACCTGGCAGATCTTAGAAAAGCATGAGCATTTAATAAAGAATATTTAATTCTCAAACACAAAGCAACAATTGGCTCCTATAATGTGGGGCGCTCCCAGCAATAGTTCAAGTGAAAATTGGTTTCTGAAAGCAATGGGGCGACGACAGATAAAATTGACAGCCAGCAAACAAACAAACAAACAGCGAGCAACTCGCAACTGGTTTATTGATAAGCAGCTGTTGGCACGCAGAGAGCAGAGTTCCACATTTCATCCTCATCCTCATTCACATTCACATTCACACTCGCATTCACATTCACAATGGAAGTCAGTGGTGGTAATCTCTATTGATTGAAATAAATTACTATTCGCTTTGCTTTGGCTTGCTTTGCTTTGCTCTGCTCGGCTTGGCTTTGCTTGGCACAATTTTCAAGGTCTTTGTTGCTGCAGGATCCGAGTTGTTTCAATCTGTTGTACAACTTGTCGTGCATGTTGAACATTTGTCGAACTGTTCTCAGCGTAGCTTTGATTTTAAACCGTTGTTTTTTTCTCTCTTTCCATTTTCTGCGCTTTGGCGTGATAACCCCAAGCGACAAAACTTTCAATATGCGGTTTCTTTTTTTTATTTTCTGTTTTTCGCTTTGTATTTTTAGAGATATGCAAAGCACGTTTTCTCAGACACTGAAACCACGGTGCGCACGAGGATTGCCATTTGTCTCTGTAGCTTTAGCAGTGCTGCTGCTGGTGTGCGACAGAGATAGACGCTGACAAGTGCAATGGCTGCGGTTATTGCCGCTTCTCTCTTCCTCCCACACGCTGGATGACGACAGCTTTCATTTTGGGCTGCTTCGCATGCTGCGTGCGTTCTTTGGCCATTTGGCCATTGTCCGGCTGAAGTTGGCGGTTCGCGCGTGGAAACGAGGTTAAGAGCAAATAAAACAAAAAATTTCGCTGCCCCCGAGTAGAACCGAAATAATAACAATAATAATTAGATACAGTCGCTGACACTTTTACTCATTACGCCTTTTTTTTTTTTTGCTTCGGGCAGCCCAAAAAAAATTTCACTAAGCAATTCTACACGCTTTTTTATATTTGCTAGAGGCAGGCACGACTCATCAATTATGGGCTAAGGGCCAAGTACTGTTAGTTCTTGGCGCTACATTAAATAAGCCAGTTAACACAAACTTATAACAATTATCATATATATGTATAGAAGCAGACATAATTTTTATTTCCAAACGGCAATCAGAATCAGAAATGGCAACAATGGCAACAACATTTTGACCTAAATAGACTGAAAAGACTTCTTTGTTTTACAGTTTCAGGTTTTCATGCCGCTTATGCACCGTTTTGCAAATATTCAGATTGGTTGCTTCTAAGGTTGGGTTCCTCTGCTTCCTCTTTTAGTCACACTCAAGAGGAGGAATGAGGAATAAGAATAAGAACAAAACTGGCCACGCATGAATGAGATTTTCACGCTCAAAA
The DNA here is from genome assembly GCF_018153295.1 of Drosophila grimshawi. Lineage (NCBI taxonomy): Eukaryota > Metazoa > Arthropoda > Insecta > Diptera > Drosophilidae > Drosophila > Drosophila grimshawi. The sequence continues at coordinate 561,252 of NW_025063240.1, forward strand.
TATGAACACACACATATCCATATGTGTGTGTGTGTGTGTGTGTTTGTGTCAAAAGACCGTCTCCAAACATACACACACACACACTAACACTACAAATAACAAGAAAAAATAAATAAATAAAAAAGCAATAACAACAATCACGGGACACCGTATAAAAACCAAAGTATGAATATGTTTAGCCTACTTTTTATAAAAACTTTGCTTTCTGCCTGCGGCTCTTTGAATCAGTCTGGGAATTTGTTTTGAATCATCTTCATCACGGCTACTGAACACGTCTCTAACAGTCTTCAGGCGGAACGGGATTGCATCAACATAGTGTTAGTGTCAAAGGTTTGCAGATCGATGAGCTCAACTATATTAAGCTTAAGCAATCGCATAAAAAGAGGTTGAGTAAATAAAAAACTGCAGAATATTTCATTCGAAGTATTACTCAATCCGAAACGTGCTGATCTCTCAAAAGATTTTTGTTTAAGAATTGATCTTAGTTGCTTTTTAAGCTATTAATAGTATAATTTGTATAAGATATGTATGTTTTATAGTTACGCTCAGTTTTTTAATTATTGTTATTATTTATAAAAACTTATGAAAGCTGCTAAGTGAATATTTCTTGACAATGATTGATGCTGTTTATTTTTTAAATTGTTATTAATATTATTATTTGTATCAGATATGTATGTTTTATAGTTATGCCCATTTTTCTTTATATTATTCATATATGTATATATACATATATGATATATTTTTATTTTATAGATTCAAGCTCACCAATCAATTTAATTTTCAATGATTTTTAAATCAGTTTCAATGATCATGCCAAAATGCAAAAATTAATCTGTGCGAAAAATAATCAATTTGGATATATTTATAAAATATATTTAAGGGAAATCCCATAAGTGTATAATTGAAACGTGACACGACTGGCAAAAAGTGCCTAGTAAAAGTTATTTGAGTACGGCAAATTCATTAAAAATTCGTTTCGATAAGGCTGTAACTGAGAGTGTGTGTGTTGGGTGTGTGCGTGTGTGTGAGCACAGCAGGCAAAAAGAAAGTCAATGAAAGGTGCTAATTTCAACAAGTGATTGGCTGACAACACAAATAGGTCGTCGGCATCGTCGTTGACATGCCACAGAGCCAAGCAGAGGCAAGCAGCATAAATTCCTGATGAAGCGAAGAAGTAGAAGATGAAAAAAGCCTAGCAGCCAAACCCAAAATCGTTTAATCTTTAATGGACCCACCAAGGTGTTTCTGTGACTCTGCCAGGCAGGCTGCACATACACATTGCACTTACAGATTTATGTACACATGTACACACATATTTTTAGAGTTTTATGGCATACAGGTTTGCATCGTTAAAAGGAATACAGACACAACGACGACAACAACGACAAGAGAACAACAACTGAGAACAATGCCAAGAGCCAAAGAGAGTTTGCAGCCTGAGAGAAAACTTCAACTTGAAGCTGAAGCTGAAGCTTCCTTTGCAGGCGCTTTATTGGCTGCTGTTGCTTACTGTCTGTCTTCATACCCTGTACTAAACCTAAAAACTAACAGTAAACACATTGATTTCAAGTGTTAAGTAATTCCCTTTGCTCACCTCTTCAGTTTAGTTGATAAATCGAAAATATTTACTACTATTCAAGAATTTATTTTTATTTTAGCAAAGATTATTTTACAGCAGATACAATACAGAGTATCGGGCGATCGAGACCAAGAGAACTTTTTAGTTATTTTTTCTTCTTATTTCTCTTTTTTTTTTAGCTTATTGAGGTCACTTACTTTGACAGAACTTCTACTTAAGCACCGGTATTCCATTTTTAAAGTGTGTTGAGTTGTTTATTGATCTGCTGTACTTGGGAGCAGCTCTGTTGTTTTGTATGTTTAACGTTTTTTTCTTCTTCTTTTTGTTGTTGTTTGTGTGTATACAAATTTGATTTGCTTTCTTCACAGCACTCGATCGAAACACGTAACGGACACACGAGTCACAAAAGAATTTCAATTTCCACAGCTCAGCGTCTTTTTGGTCTTTTTAAAGGAGGAGTGTTGAGAAAACAACGCGGGACAGATGATGGCAAAAACAGCGAACCGAACAGCACGAGCGCTCACCTTGGACTGACGTGCACAGGTAACGTTTACCATTCCTTAAGCACTTGGCCGCCCCTCTGACGTTAGCTGCGCTTGCGACTGCGCGACAGCGCGACTGCGCAGCGACAGCGACGCATTGATCGTAACCTGTTGCCGCCGTCGCCGTTGCTGTTGTTGTAGTTGTCGCTTACTCTGGAATTGGAGAATTGGTCTTGGTCTCTGTTTCGGTGTCGGTGTCGGTCTCGCTGTCTGTCTTCGTATTGGCCACGGTCTAGGCCGATGTATGCCTGCGCGAGCATCGCAAAACTGCAGCAAAAGCAGCGGCAGGCGAACGCCAAAACACGCATGCAGCTCTGGAATGGAATGAAGAACGCACAATTCTGACGCAAAGCTGCGCATAAATCCCAAATGCAGCGTGTACGTCATTTTATTGTTGTAGAACCAACCATTTACCAACCATTTGTCAGCTGTCAGTTGACAGTTCAGTTTACTACAGTTGACAAAAAGTTTATGCATCATTTCAGAGATAATAATAACAATAATATTGATTAAAGAATCTTAAATAGAAACTGACTTTTAACGACAGTTTCTATTGTACTAATTGATTCATAACGACAATCAAGTGTAATAATTGGAGTGCTATCAGATGGCATAACTTATGGCATCAGAGTATTAAGCAGTCGGTTACGCCCGACTGCAACGTTCTCACTTGTAATAATTTAAAAATGTCAAGGGTAAATATTTTTAATTAAGGGAATTTTTTTTTAAGCTCTCGGATATATTCATTAATTCCTTAAATTTTATTAGGGTAGTTTTGAAACGTCCATAGGTCAACCCTTTATAGGTCAACCTTTGATGGACACACTCAGCAATCTACCTTCCAAGTTTGGCAGTCGACCTTCTACCTTCGATATCAGAGTGTCAAATAAATGCAGTTCCGCATAAATCAGGGCAAAAGTAAAATTATTACTAAAATCATTATTCTTATTATTCGAAAATTTTTATAAATTGATTATGTTTGTAATCGAGCTTAGAAAATACTGCGAGATGAGATTTAGAATTAATCACTGCATGCAAATTCAACAAATCAATATTGGTTTTTGTGTAATCAATTTAAATATGTCTTTGGGATAATGCCAGTCCTAATAAGAAGTACACATAAACTAACAATAGATCTTTAAATAAAGTGTCTTTTGTGTTTGTAACAAAGTGTGCGCTTATTTAGTAATCCCAAAGCTGATTCAAAATGAGTTGGCTTACTGAAAACAATCAAAATATGTATATTAAGAATGAAAGGAAATAACTTTTAATGGCCAACTAAATGACGAGTTCCCATTTTAACAGAACTCTGTTTTTGTCTAGTTGATGTAACAGGTAACAGCTAGTAACAAATGAATCGATTTTGCTAAAGACATACGTTAATTTTGCATTTCTTCATTAGTGCGTTTCAAGAGCAAACACAATGAATAAGTCCGCAGAGTCATTGACTAGAGATACCGAAGATCAGCAGGGAGGATCGATTCTTTTTGTTATAATTGGCTGCACTGTGGTCTTAGTGCTGTTGTGTCTCTTTTGTGTTTTCATGATAGTTTGCGCTCCTTGTTTAGCCGTAATGTGTTGTTGTGGGGATTGTATGGGCCAGGCCGAAGATGGCGATGAATAAATTTGCTGACCCCTTGATATGAAAATGCGTTTGGATACCAAGTAAAGCCGGCAATCGAGAAAGAGTGAATCCAAATTGAATACAGTTTGCAAACTATTTCTCACATAAATTGTAATTAAAATGAAAACGAACTCAAAATGAAACATCCCCAAAATGCGGCAAATATTTAATTTAAAATTATAGAGTATTATGCAATAATTTTGTAATATTAGTTAGTGAAGGACTCTCGAACTCGAACTCAAAACAGCAAATAATGTGGGCGTGACCACACAAATTTTGTATCGATTCTGCGGCTACCCGAAATTTACTTCCCAAATTGAATGGTTCTAACTCAAAAACTGTGGAAGATATAGCCATTTCAATAGGCGATGGGGAGGCGAAGCTGGGCGTGACACATCCGATCTTTGAAGGACATGCCAACAACATACCAACCAAATTTGGTGACTGTAACCTTAAAATTGTGGGACATATGTGGCCTTACCGATTTGCAATTATCCAACTTATCGATGACACATTGATGCGGACACAGACCCGTATATGTTCTAACTGTTCAATTCTCTATCTGTAAGGGTATCGAAAAAAGTTGCGTTCATACAGACGGAAAGATGGATGGACAGACAGGCAACATGACGGACATTGAACAGAACCAATATACGATGACACCTTTGGTATCAGAGTATAAGTACATCTTTGACTGATAATATCTCTGTCAGCTATATGATATTTGGATTCTGGCATGATTTCTGCTTTAAACATATTGTAATCTTTTTAACGGTCCAACAAAAACAGAAAGAGATCATTTTCTTTTTCAATGAATCGTAAATGAATAGTAGAAAATAAACATTAAATTAACTATAAAATGTATAGTATGGACATTTTTTTATTTTTTCCTTTGTGATCGACATAATTATAAATATCTCAAACACTCTGAAAGGGTATAAAAAACTAGTACACTCAATTTAGCTGCGTGTGACTCTGCCTAGATCACATAAAAACTGAGGCAACATTTTTTTTAACTAGTTTTAAAAACCATAAAGAATAGTCGAAAATATTAAATAAAACAGTAAGCGTATGATATGTAAATTTGATTGCAAAAGAAATGGGTATATATGAATGTTTTCCATTGGGATCGATACAATTGTAATTTTTTATATGTATTAAATAATAAAATACATTCAGCTGCCTGTGACACTGACTAATGTAGTAAGTCTGTCTGTCTGACTATAGCTACAAATGTGCAGAGATGCTACTGAAGTTTTCACCTGCATGAATAGAAACTGAAAGCATTGCAAAATGGCTGAGCCACGTACTGCATTTAATTGAATTACAATTAATATTATTGCATAACAGCATATTCTGTAAAAATCTGTAAACACATATGGATTGATGTATGTAGTTATGTGTGTGTGCATGTGCGTCGATACTAAAGGCGCTTTTCATTTTGGGAAAGTTGCCGTTGGCAAGCGATATTAGTTTTAATTTGTGATGGTTATTATCAAAAGATGAAATAAAAAAATAACACGCACATACGCACACACTCAGTTACCAAACTTTCAAACTTTGCGCTTGTGTTCACATTTCTCTTTGGTAAAATACAAGAAATTTCAAGTCAATTGTCGTCGTTGTCGCCGTGCAGAAAAAGTGTTTCGACTCTTGGCTGGGAGTATAAATAATATTAAATTAATAGTAACAATTGAAACAAATGTCACACTCGCAGCGCGCAACAATAAAAACGTCGTCAAGCTGAAACATGAGTGGCCATTATATGTTGATATGGTTGTTTTTGCTTGTTGTTGTTGTTGATTGTTGCTGTTGTTGCTTGTTGTTGCTTGTTGTTGCTTGTTGTTGTTGTACTAGCTGTCCACACGGGTGTCATCGACGCGTCGAATCGTCTGTCATTATCACACATTGGTCCCCAGCACTTGACATGGTCTCAAAGTACCTCATTAAATGGCATCTTACTACATTTCTTTTGTTTTACCCATATCAATTTGTGCCCAAATATCCTGTTAAGATTTCATTTGAAATGTTATTGGAATGACTCTAAATATTTGCATTTGAGACCACTGTGCGGCTGTGGTTGTTTGGTCATAACTTTCAGCGAAAGTAACTGAACAAGTTCCAATGCCAATTGTGTGGTACTCTTATTTTTATTTTTTGTTTTTGTGCTTACCAACTAAACGTGAACTGTCGTAATATGGTTGCCAAAAAGCCAAAAACGAACACTCTGACTTTGCGTATAGAATTTAAGATGGAGAGAAAGTAAAATCAGGTTTACCGATACCTTTTTCCTGAATTTTTCAAAGTATGCCTTGAGAATAATAGAATTCCTTAGTCTAAAAATGTTTAAAATTCACGTAGAGCTTTGAAATTTCCTTGCAGTTTTTGAATACGTTTTGGTTGATGTTCGTTTTACGCGCGCCAAATCCATGTTGCATTAGCGTTATCGACTACAATAACAATACAACCGTGCGTACACAAACAACTGTTTACCAGCACTATCGCCAGCGACCGTGTGTGTGTGTGTGCGTGTGTGAGCGATTGAAGACAATGGCAGCGGCTGCGGACGGTGTTGTTCCTACCCTTGCAAGTAAATATCCAACAATTAAAACACATTTAATTCGATGCACATCGATTGCTGTACAGGCGAACTATATTAGACAAGTGTTTGCGTCAGCCCAAAACGCTGACAGTGCATATTAAAAGGGCTTTCGTCTGAGCGCCTTAACCGCGTGTAAATACATATATACATACGTGTATACGTATATATTATATATAATATATATGTGTTGGTTACAACGTTTAATATTTCTTCTTCGTATTTGTAGTTCGCTCTAGCGTGGCTGTTGAACTGTGGTCGTCAGCTGGTGCAAAGCAGCCATATGAACACAAGCCCAATTTGCCGCGAGAGGAGACGAAAAGTTCGCGTTCGATCTGCTTCAGTCCGGATGGCCGTTATTTTGCCTATTCGAATGGCGTTGTGGTGAAGGTGCTACACGTGCCCCCCACCACTGCCAACACTGATGGCAACAACACTGCTGTTGCTGATGCTGTTGGTTGGCCAGTGCAGTGCACGTTGCCTCGCCCGAAGGCCTTCTATCTGAAGTTCTCGCCGCGTGGCAATTATCTGTGCACCTGGGAGAATTATGCCATTACTAAGGATCGTCCCGAAGGTGCTCCCAATTTGCTCGTCTATGATGTTGCCACGGGCACGGAGGTCTTTGCCACGGTGCAAAAGAATCAAACGGACTGGCAGCCCTCGTGGTCAGCGGATGAATCGATCTTTGCATTGGTAGTGGGCGGCGAGGCACTCTTCTATGATCTGGCCGTGGATCCAGCTGTGGGATTTGCGCAGACTTCCCGCAAAATTGGCGGCAGTCGTGGCGGCATGTTGTCCCTCGGTCCGGGCAATAGTCCGCCGTATTTGGCATTTATTACGCCCGGTGCGAAGGGCGCACCGTCCATGTGCAAGCTCTACAAGTATCCGGCCCTGGGCCAGAATCAGACAGTCGCCTGCAAGAGCTTCTTTCAAGCGGATCGCGCCGAGATGCTGTGGAACAAGCGTGGCAGCGGCCTGCTCCTGTTAACCAGCACCGAGGTGGACAAAAGCGGTGCCTCCTACTATGGCAATCAGGCGGTTCATTTTATGGCCACCAAGGGTGACACGTGCTCCGTACCGTTGTCCAAGGAGGGACCCGTGCACAGCGTCAAATGGAGCCCAAAGGCCAATGAATTTGTTGTCGTCTACGGTTTCATGCCCTCTAAGGCGGCCCTGTACAATCTCAAGTGTGATGTTGTCTTTGACTTTGGCGAGGGTCCGCGTAATTGTGCCTACTTCAATCCGTTTGGCAATCTGTTGGTGCTCGCCGGCTTCGGCAATCTGCCGGGCGCTGTCGAAGTCTGGGATATTAGCAAGCGGGAGAGGATCGCCAATCTGAAGTGTGCGGACACCACGCACTTCGAGTGGCATCCAAATGGAGAGTGGTTCGTCACGGCGACAACTGCGCCCCGGCTGCGAATTAGCAATGGGTAAGTCAGTCTGAGATCAAAGATTGTCTATTTAATTTTTTAAAATGATTATTTTTGTAATTAGCTTCAAGATCTATCATTACTCGGGTGCCTTACTGCATGAGACATTTTGGCCGCAGGGGCAGGAGCTGCTCGGCATTGAGTGGCAGCAGTACGCGGATAATACGTTTGCCGAGCCAAAAATAACGAAGGCCAAGCACGAGGGTATCAAGTCCAGTCAGCCTGAGGCTAGCAAGAAGGTGTACACACCGCCCCATTTGCGTTTGCTAAAGGAGGGCAAGAATCCGGAAAATTATTTGCCGCAGCCGACGCCGACGGTGCCGGGACTTCCAGCAGCAGCACCAGGTAATAGCAGCAGGAAATTTTGGCATAGACAATATGACTTGGATAATCCCATAATGAGGCGATACCAGGGCGAGCAGCAACAGGGCCAGGGCCAAGGCCAAGGCCAGGGCTCAAATGCCGCCAGCTCAATACGATCCAATCGGCGTTATCGACCCTACCAGCATAGGCGCTACTAAATTGTTGTAAAGACACATCATCCATCATCCATCATTCCATTCCACATTCTCCATACAAACCCCCCCAAATGTAGGATTTTAGAGCAACGTTGGCTGTAAGTAAATAAATATCGTAATGCCTACAACATATTTAATGGTTATTTAGGTAAATTGTAGTCGTCTCTCTTTATCCGACTTATCGATCATATTTGGCAAAACAAGATTATCTATTTTTTTGTAGGCTCTTTAAGGGTTAGCCTTTCTTAACCTCCTCTACACTGCTCCTCCTCATACCTCATTATGGTATATATATAAATATCCTACTCTAAAATGATTTAACGTCTTTTAAATAATAACTTAAATATATTTAATAAAAATGGACTGACTTATAAGCATATATTTAAATTTGTATGTAATATTTTGTATAGTGTTCGGTCTGAGAATCAAATAATTTATCGTTTTTTTTAAGTAGGTCTTAATTTTTTTCCCTTTTTTTGTTTTTGGGTCATCAAATCATTTTTCCGAACAATTAAAAGGCCATCGCTAATTGCTCTCAATATTTTTGTTCTCTTTATCATCTGCAGGTTCGGGCAAGAATAAGAAGAAGAATAACAGTCGCAGCAACAAAGCCAGGGGCAACAATTCCATGAACAACAAGCAGCGTGAGACAACTGGGGATGCTGCTGCCACACCGCAAGATGCAGCTGCAGCTGATGCAGTTCCAACTGATGGTGTGGAGCACCAGCAGCAACTGCCTGCAACCAGATCAGGATCCGCTGCTGCAACCACCTTTGGTGAATCGCCGCGCAGAATTGCGCCGCCAAGACAGCGACAGCAGCCCCGGCAACAACAGCAGCAGAATAATTATCCACAGCAACAGGTGCAATATACTGAGCCCGGTGGCACACCACGTCATCCTGGCAATGACAATGGCAATAACAACAATAGCGACAAGGATCGCAAGATTCGTAGTGTTGCCAAGAAATTGTCCGATATTAAGAAGCTCAAGTCGCGTCAGGGTCAAGGGGAAACCTTGGAATTGAATCAATTGAATAAAATTGAAATGGAAGCCAAATATCTGGAGGAGCTCAAGGCGCTCAAATTGACCGTCTAAGAGCGACATATGCTGGATGCCATCAACTGTTAAATGTGTGATACAACAACTACAACAACAACAAGAAAAACAAAAGAGTTTACTGCAACTGCAACAACAACAAGAATAAGAATAAGAATGAGAATGAGAATGAGAACAACACGAAACACTCCGGAAGTTCATTTTTTAGGGTGTCGTCCATATTATGTACTTCCGTACTTCTTGTATTTTTCTTTAAGAGAAGTGAAAATGTGCTGTTTACTTTACGTGCGCAAATTTTTCAAAGTTAAAAAAAAGAACAGAAACAAAAACATTTTTCTACCATTGTGATTTTTTGAAAAAATATATATTTTTTGGCAATAACAATAATAGCAACAACAGCAACAACAAACTCATGTATATGTACCAAATTGTGCAAAACAGTAAATAAATAGTTTCCAGATGCAAAAACATTCACATTCATGTTTCCCAATTGGACTTCTTTTTGACGAACTCCTCGCGGCCATCTTCCTTGACAGCCACATAATAGCCAAGAGCCTGGTATTTATGGCGCATATACGCAATGTAACCAAAAACTCCAGCAACTGCCGCCAGTCCCAGGCCCATTATGATTTTATTCTATAAAAATAATTTTTACAAATCATTGATTTAGTATTGAGTCAGTTTCAATTTGGGTGTGCGATGTGCTTACCGGTTTCGCATACAGTTCAAAGTTGATGAGTCTGAAAGCAGTTGTGCTGCGCATGGAGCGTATTCCTTCTCCAGGCTTCGCTTCTGGTTTGTTGTCACTCATTGTAGATTAATTATATTTTGTAATCAATTCTCAAAACGCATTGCACAATTCTGGTAAACAACTGCAATACATGTGTGCTTCTATCGATAGTTGTGCGCAGTTGTAGAGTACAATTATCGATGAATATAAAAGTATCGCAAGGTTGCTGCAAATTAAGGTTCTCCATTTATTTTCGATATCTCTTTGCTTAACCGTTAACAAAATAGTCAACACACGTCATAATTAATTCAAAGGACTTGACAAAATTAATATTAAGTGAATATTAAAAATAAGTAACTAACTATCATTAAATCAATTTTTAATATTTAGCTTATATTGATACACCCTGCAAACTCATATTGAATTTGAAAACGGAAACAATAAGTAATGACAGTCAGCTATAATTCCCAATTGGATTTCTTTTTAATGAACTCTGTGCGTCCATCTTCCCTCAGTGCCATATAATAACCGAGCCGTTCGTATCTGCGCCGCACGTAGGTTATATAGCCAAAAACGCCAGCTGCTGCAACTAGACCCAGGCCCACTAAAACTTTGTTCTACGAAAACAAGACTTCAGTTTCATTCAAATTATATTTAAATGCCGTTACCTGTGTTGAATTAATTTCGGCGTTGATCGCCTTAAATAAATTTGTGGTTTGGGTGGGGCGTATACCCTCACCGGAGTTCGTAATTTTCTTATCGCTCATAGTACTAAATTTTTCGAATATGTGTAAAATTTTGACACAAAATAGAAACAACTGAATGAGAGCAGCGCGATAGCAGTGAGCATTGAGCTGCAGAAATCGAAATCTATCGATAACGGAACGATAAGAAGCAAACTGACGAAATACGAAATCTGCGATGGGATTAATTGTTGGGTTTATGTACACTTAATCAATTTTATATATAACTTTATGTACATATTTGGGAGTTTTGTGTCTTCATTCGTAGAACAAAAATAAATTTACAATTCTATGTTTCATATATAAATTGTGTTATATACAAGAGAATTTTGCGCCCCGGCTGCTCTACTCAAAGTCGAACTGATAGCCGCGATCCACGAAGCTAAGGCCCCGCTCAGAGCTAACGGGAAAATCATCCATAAACACAATGTAATCTTTGTAATCTGCTGAATGTTTCAGTTCCTGCAATTAATGAAATCAAATAAAATAATTTAAAATATTTTTCTAATACCAAGCACTCACATTGACATCTACATAATCCTCGAAGCCACAGAGAATATAATAAATGAGCAGTGGTCGAGTGCGAGTAAATTTACTATGCTGTTTATTCGGCTCGCGCTGCTTTAAAATGTTCAATGCACGCTGTAGAAAATTGGGTGTCAGCTCTCGACAATAGGACACATCCAGATGATGCAGTTGCGGGCACAGCTCAATGAATTTCAGTAGCATATCATCGCACAAATATGTCCAATTGCGTAGACACAGCAGCTGCAGGCTCGTCATACAGGTGTAGCGCTCCAGGAAGCCAATGGCATGTGTCCAACTGCAGATGGCCAGGCGCTGTAGCTTGCGATGTGACCAAATGGGCAAATTCGCATCCCAACCCGGCTCCAGTGGCATGTAATAACCATCGACGGCAACGCCAACTATATCCGGAGCCTTGCGTTCCATTATCTCAAAGAATTCGTGCACCTCGCGTATCTTGTGATCATAGCTATCCACACTAGCCAATGGTGGTATGCACCACTCAGTGTCCAGGAGAACAATCAACTGTTTGAGTGCTGGCAGTTTGAGAACATCGGTTAAAACTGATTTCAGCGTGGCCAAATTAAGCTTTAAGATGCTGAGATTCTTAAGGTAGTCCACGCAGGTATTGAGCCGCAGTTTGCTGATAACATCATACATACGTATGTCCAGTACTTGCAGATTAAGCAATTGACTGTAATTTGAAAGTAAATGAATGGTTATGTTCTAATATATAAAATGTATATACAATACCTGCATATCTCATCTAGATATTCCTGCTGCAGTTCGTATTCCTTGTGCTGATCCTCGTACAAGTGCAGCTCTTGCAGGTGTCGAAAGTTCGACAGATATCGGCCCTGAATTGGTGTCGTTAGACGAAGTCGCTGCAAATTTGGCATCATTTCAGCCATCTTGCTTATGCTGCGATCCGATGGATAGCAGTCCATTTCCTCGGGATCGTAATAGAAGCTGGTAACATTGGGCAGCACATACACTTGCATCTCATCTAAATCCTTCAGCAAGGCGCACAGACAGGTCGACACATGCATGTGGCGTATAAAGGGGCGCATTTCTTTTATGAAATAGCACAGGTCCTCATAGTTGGGCAACAATTCGCGCCACTTTTCCATGTCCAGCTTATCGTATAAATGAGAACTGCGCCATCGGTTCAGGCATATCCACTGAAAGCGCTGGCAGACTCTGGCAAATGCCACTTCACTGCGTAAATCCTGCAGACGCTCAAATATACATTCCAGACAATCGTTGTTTAGCTTGAATATATCCGCCGTTTGTCCGCCAGGCGTCGGCAGCGTTGCAAGTGCATTTGACGGCGCTTCGGCCATAATTGTAAGATTTAAATTTTTTTCTTTCTGCTTCACAATATGTTTTTGGCCACAACTGCGTTCTAGTTTGTTAAGTATATTTAATTGACTGTTTGTTTTGGCCAAGAGTAAAACGAATTTACAAAAAATTGTCTCATAACAAACAAAATTGTACCACAGCTGTTTGAGGGCAGTGTTGACAAATAGAGCTGTGCTATTTATTTCGGAACGAGTTCGCACGAACTGGTCCTCGAAAAATTAACTATTTAGATGGTGTTAATTTGGTTGGTTATGATCGGTTTTTAAAAAATTTTCATATATACATTTTCTAAAAACCGTTCTCGCAGAAAAAAAGTGGTTTACATCTTGATATATATTTTTGTTTATTATTTTAATTTGTTGAAAAATGTTATAAAGTAAATATTGATAAGATATAGTAAATAAAATGAGCAAGGGGGTACATATTAATACAATGTGGACAATTAAATGAATAAATGTTAATACCATATGATAAATAAAATGAGCAATAAGCTCGATTAATAAACTGCTAAGTAAAATATTCGAATTGTACAGCACCACTTAAAAGTGCTGTAAAACTAATGGTCGATTACGAATATATCGAATATATCGAAACAACACGTGTGTGTGCGCCGTTCTGTCTTATGCCTTTTATTGTGACTGCAGCGAACAAGACGTTGCTTAAAGTTTTAAGTGTCAAGCAAAAAAAAGGATTTAGTCAATTACAATGGCGGAACTGCAAAAATTAGCCGATGCCATAGTGCTCGAATATCTCAAAACCAAGGATAAAAATATGTCTAAAGTATTCGAAGCTAAAACCAAAGCGGTAAGTTTGCTACGCTGCTCCTACTTCATTTTTTTCCCCAAGCTGCATGTCAATTTGTATGCTTTTTGTGTGCAATGCGGCGGCGACTGTGTCGGCAAATGTGAATTTTGTGCGTGCGTGTGTGTGTGTGTGCAATCGATACAATTGAAAATAGTTGAAAATGACTGGTTTGGATTTTCTGCGCACTATTCAATGATTTCCGACCATGCTGAAAAACACGTGTTTCCACTAACCAACAACTTTTCTTGCATGCTTGTGAATTTTTCTTGGCGTCTTTAGGCCCCCGTTGGAAAGAATACACCGAAATTGACAGAGATCTTGGCCTTTTATCAGAGCACAAAAAAAATACCGCCATTGAAGAAAGCTGGCACAGATAGTGACGACAGTGATTCCAGCGATTCAGATGAGGGAGCGGCACCGAAAACAAACGGCGGAACGAATGGAAAGACAGCAGTGCCAGCTAAACCAGCTGCCGGCTCAAGCAGTGATGATAGCGACTCCAAGGATGAGCAGCCAGCGAAAAAGTCGTCACCTGCTAAGCCAGCAGGGCCAGTAAAGAAAGCAGCTGCTGCTGCATCCTCAAGCAGCGAAGAGGAGAGCTCGGATGACGAACAGCCGCCGGCGAAGAAGGCAGCTCCAGCTGCTGCTGCAAAGCAGGCGACAAAACCCGCATATACCAGCGATAGCAGTGAGTCGGAGGAGGAGAAGCCAAAGCAGAAGAAACCGGCAGCAGCTGCTGCTGCGGCGAAGGCACCAGCTCAAAAAGCAGCTGCATCCTCTTCCAGCGAAGAATCCTCCGATGATGAGCCACCTAAAAAAACTACTACGGCCGCTAAGCCAGCACCTAAGGCTGTTGCCAAGAAGGCAGCCGAGTCCAGTAGCGAGGAGGACAGTGATGATGAAGTGCCGGCAGCAAAGAAGGCTCCAGCAGCAGCAACTGCGAAACCTGCAGCTAAAGCTGCCGCATCCAGCAGCAGTAGCGAAGACTCGGAGGAGGAGAAAAAGAAACCAGTAGCTGCTGCTGCCAAGGTAGCGCCTGCAAAAAAGGCAGCCTCCTCTAGCAGCGAGGATTCTTCCGATGAGGAGGAAGCCCCCAAAAAGGCAACACCGATTAAAGCCGCCGCACCGGCCAAGAAAGCCGCAAAGTCCAGTTCGGACTCCTCCTCGGACGATGATGATGAACCGCCCAAGAAAGCAGCTGTCAAGGCCGTAGCGCCAGCCAAGAAACCAGCGGCGAAGGCTGACTCTGAAGACTCGTCCTCAGACAGTGATAGCTCGGAGGATGAGAAACCTGCAGTGAAGCCGGCTGTCAAGAAAAACGCAGCTACTGCTGCCAAAAAGGAGGAATCCTCATCATCTGATGATTCTTCCGAAGACGAGAAGCCGGCCAAGCCAGCAGCAGCCAGCAAGGCAGCTGCTAAGAAGGATGACAGCTCCTCTTCGGACAGCGGAGAAGAATCCGGAGAGGTGAAGGCCCCACCCAAGCCAGTGGAAAATGGAAAGAAACGCAAGTTCAGCGGTGCCGATGTGGAGGAGGAAACGCCAAACAAAAAATACAACAATTTTGTCAAGTCGGGCGAGCAGCAGGTGAGTTATCAAGAAGCGTTAATTATAATCTAAAGGAAAGGGCAGAGCAGCCTTCAAAATGTGATCAAAATTAGTTTTCCAATATACAGTTGCGGAAAA
This sequence comes from Drosophila grimshawi, assembly GCF_018153295.1. NCBI lineage: Eukaryota > Metazoa > Arthropoda > Insecta > Diptera > Drosophilidae > Drosophila > Drosophila grimshawi. The sequence continues at coordinate 576,451 of NW_025063240.1, forward strand.
AATAATAGAACCACTCACAAGAAATGTTTTCAAAGGTGTCGATTATAAATTTGCAAGTTTAAGAAACGTTTTCCGTAATTGGAATCTAGAACAGAACTTGTTGAACGCAATCAAAGCAAAAGTTGTGTTCAATGGAGTCAGATATATTGTTATAAGCAACAAAAATCCACTTTTTGGAACCATTGTCAAGATTCAAGGTGTAAGGTTTGAAGTTGCTGTTGCTGCCCAATCCCAAAGGTATTCAGTAGATGACCTAAACTAATTGACAATGTGTGCAATAGCGAAACAGTTTCACATCCACGCCCAACAACAATAGTATAAATAATGCCAACAACAAAAGTGGTGGTGGAAGTGGTCGTCGAAGATCGCCTTTCCGGCGTGTCCGCACCGAGGAGGTGCTCATCGATTCACGCGTCCAGGACATGTCCTTCGAGGCGAAGGTGAGTGCCACAAAAATGCATTTGAGAGGGGACGCGCGCTGTCTGTGTGTGTGTGTGTGTGTGTGTGTGTGAGTCTGGAGTGGGGCATTTGCAGTGTTATGTTTTTGGGGTCAGTTCCGGGTGGGGGTTAGGAAGCGAAATTGGGGTTACACACAAATTAGCTAAAGCGCCTTTCGAACTCAAATCATTTGTGGCACTTGCGTTTAGATTATTTAAATTTGTATTTGCCATTTGCTTGCACTGCTTGGCTAATTTGTGTTTAACCAATTTTTGCGTTGCTCTCTTTAAGGATGGTTTCAAGAAGTTTAACAATGGACCACGTGGACGCGGACGAGGCGGCGGCTCTGGCTTTGCCGGCCGTCCTGATCGTAGCACTTGGGAGACTAACAATGAAAACGGCGAGGATGGCGGCGATGGTGGCTTCAAGAAGAGCTTTGGCGATCGCCAGAGCTTTGGCGGCTTCGAGCGCAAGTCCTTTGATGGACAGCAGCGTGGTGGACGTGGCGGCGGCCGAGGGGGTGGTTTCGGTCGTGGCGGCGGCGGCGATCGTGGTGGACGCGGTGGATTTAGCCGTGGTCGTGGCGGTGGCGGCGGCGATCGTGGCGGTCGCGGTGGATTTGGACGAGGCGGCGGCGGCGGTGGTGGTCGTGGTGGTGGTGGGCGTGGTGGGGGCTTTGGCAATAAATCTTTTGATTCGGCGCCAAAGCAAAATAAGAAAATTACCTTTGACAATTGATATGTAAACTAGCTTGGACATAGACATAGACATCAATCATAGACACTACGCAAAAGCAGAACGATAAAATGCAATCCCAAATGAAATAATCACCATAATGCGGATAGTTTTAATTCCCATTATTATCGTGTGTAATTATTTAATTTGGTGTTTTATATTACAACGCCTCCGAACAGACAGACACAAACACACTCGCACGCAAGTTAAATATAATACATATTTGTTGTATACATAATAATATTAACTAACTTTTATATACGATATATAAAACAAAAAAATATAGAAAAACGCTGCCGGCTCCTGGGGAGAGCGCGCCAGTCTTGATTTGAAACACACGCGCGGCAAATCCTTCAAGCACGAGAAGACCAAAAAGAAGCGCGGCAGCTATCGGGGCGGTCAAATTGACACTGGCGTCAATTCAATAAAATTTGACTAGATTTATGTTAGCACATAACATATATGCGTACATATTTTAATACATAAACTTAAATATTTAGTTTGTAAACATGCCAATCACCCACATACACGTGTAAGGCAGACCTTGGACCATCAATTTCGATGGCCAAGTATCGATGTAATGTTTATTGTGACTACTTATGAACTGTTGTTCAGCAGCCAGCATATTGTATACATAACTTCACCCTAAGATCTGGAGAATAAAACGTGTACATTTCATGTTGTAAGCTCAATTTGAATTTCGCTGCAAAATGTTGTTTTTATTTTGTTATTGCGTTGCTGAACGACAGAGCATAAAACTATAGAGTGGCATCACTAAGCATTCAACAACTTTATTATTCAATAATTTTGAATAGCTCTTGTCTTCTACATGAAACTTCAATACATAATATTTAAGATCAATCGCTATGAACGACTATCAAACATTTTGTTGATTGCGAGTGAAACATACATGTGTAATAAACTTATGAAAGAAACTTTGCATTGTTTTGTGTTAGTTCTTTGAGATTCCAATCCAAGTAAGCATTTAATTTAATATATGTTATTTAAATCACTCAATTTAATACACAGCATTTGGATGCATTGACCAATGATTGGTTGCCATTGAATCTAGATTCACCAGGAACAGAATATATGTATACATATATTTTCTTCATATTTACTCGTATGTCAATGGAACCACGAGCTAAAGACAATGCGATGGTAATATTTATGTGGGGGAATCTTATAAGCACTTATAACCAGCCGGGTGGCTTCTGTTCGCAAATCTGCTCGGATAGGTGACATTGCATGATGATAATTGCCCGGATATGGCGAGGTGGCATATGAATTGAATGAATTGGTAGGTCGGATACGCCATTTGCATCTGCGCCGGATACGGCATATTTCCTGGGGCGGCAGCGTCGGCTGTTGTGGCTGGAGCATCAGCAGGGGGTCTATTTGGAATATCGCTGCCACTGCCGATTTGGATGCATATTATGATAGCTCTGTGGTCAGATCCTGGAGCAGCTCCTGTTCAGCATTGTGTGCAAAAACAAAATCTTTGATCTTATTCTGAAAGACGACGAGCAACTGCATATATTCCAATTGGAGTGTGCTACTGGGTTTTTTAAAAATCTCTATTGATAGAAGACCGTTTATCTTGAGGAAATTATGGTTCGTACCTTGGTGCAACATGGACTCCAATGATTGATTGATTATCGGTCGACTATCTGAAGAGTGCTATGCTGTAGGTGTTTACAATGGTCAAGTAAGTTATTTCAGATATCCGAAAGAAAAGCAATCAACTTTATTTCTTCAGAAGGTATGATATGATGTGTTCATTTTGTACCGTTTGGATATAGTTATATTTAAATAATTATAATATAAAAATCAACATTAACACTATACTATTCAAAACATCCAAAGTAGAGAATAGTCAAAATTTTCACAATAAAATTAATCTCATAGCTGTTATTAAATACTTAATTCCAAACTATAATTTCGAAAATATATTATATGATAATAATAATTTCCCAAATGTATTAAATTTTAGCACTTTTTACGCTGTTTTCGAAATTTACCACAATTTGAAAATAAATCAGGACAAGCTTTCGAAAGTATTTTTCCAAGAATACTCACCTTAGGCAAATCAATTAAGTTCTTCATTAATTTTGAATTTATCATTTTATTTTACTGAATTTCAATATTGTGTTTATCGTAACTTCGTATCGATTTTGTTCATATGTTTCATTTTCCGTATTATATTCACATTTAGTATTGAAAATGTATTGTCAAGTTGTTTGCTTGTATGTTTAGGGTATGCGAACGTTGCCATTTATATACATATATCTGCATATATAGTTTATAGCAATAGTAACTAGGTGTAACTTTATTGCGTTGGCCATGACGGCAAAGCAGAATAACGGAAAATAATTATAAATTATATAATTAAATAATCACAATTGGTTGTAAAACTTTACTTTATATAATTTAGTAGGTATTATAATATTCGAGCTACATTTTATTTGTGTGTAGTGTGAGGTTTTAAAATGTAATCAGCATATCAATTTACAACTTCATCGGGCATTTGCTTGTTCGAGGCGATAAAAATACAGCAGAGATTCGATATAACATTTAACTACATACAAATGTATTGGTTATACAAGGGCATAGTGGGATGAAGGTGCGTGTTTTAAAAATATATCAACAAAATACATATACAATCCCTTTATATAAAGCATATATATGAGTTAGTAGTTTATATGAGATTCCTGTTTTTGTTTTTGCTTTTGCTTTTGTTTTTGTAATTCTTTCTCGTTCACTCCTATTCGGACATGTAGGGATAGTTAATGTCACGCAAGGGCACAAACGTCTCCTTAATCGACTGCGGGGATGACCAGCGCAGTATATAATGTGGCCCACCTGCCTTGTCATTGGTGCCCGACTTGCGGCCGCCTCCAAATGGCTGTTGTCCCACCACAGATCCCGTGCACTTGTCATTGATATAGAAATTGCCAGCTGCTATTTTGAATTCTTCCAGAGCGCATCTGATAAAATCTCTGTAAGACATAGTTTTGTTATAAATATATATATATATTTAGATCGATTGACTTGCGCTGGCTGCACTTACTCATCCTGTCCAAAGACTGCGCCGGTCAGAGCGAATGGTGTTGAGGTATGCACCAGTTTCATGGTCTCCTGCAGATCTGAATCCTTATATACGTAAATAGTAACCACGGGTCCAAAGATTTCCTCAGTCATAATGCGATCTTTGGGATCTTTGCTTTGCACTATGGTTGGATTTATAAAGTAGCCCTTGCTATCGGAATACGTGCCGCCAGCAAGAATCTCCAAATTGGGACTCTTTTTGGCATGCTCAATGTAGCTGGTAATGCGTTTAAATGCTTTGTCATCGATAACAGCCGATGTGAAAGTGCTCATGTCCTGCACATCATCAATCTTTAGTTTGCCCACTTCGCTCAGCAATCCAGCCTTGATCTGTATCCAAATCAAATGTTCTTATTACTTGCATTTTGCATTTTGGAAACCAGCAGCAACGCTTACCTGTGGCCACAGCGACTCGGGCACATACATGCGGGAACATGCCGAACACTTCTGGCCGCTGTACTCAAAGGCTGAGCGTATTGTCGAGGTGACCACGGACTCAACATCCGCTGACGCGTGCACAAAGTGGAAATTTTTGCCGCCACATTCGCCAATGAGGCGCGGGAAGTTAACATATGTATCCAGATTATTGCCCACTTGCTTCCACAGTCGATTGAATGTGCTGCGTATCAGTTATGAAATTCAGTGAAGTGTGGCACACAAAACAAAAACAAACAAAACTACTTACGGCACAGAGCCGGTGAAATTGATGCCCGCCAAGTGAGGCGAGGCGGTTATTGTGTCACCAAACACTGGGCCATCTGCAGGCACAAAGTTCACGACACCATCGGGCACACCAGCCTCGCGCATAATGTTGAAAATCCGCCAATTGGACAGTAGAGCCGTGTCCGAGGGCTTCCACAGCACAGCATTGCCCTACAACAGACAGAAGACAGCGATAGACGTTGAAGTGGGTCGTTGAATACAGATTGTGAATACCCCATCCCTCCACTCATACCATCAATGCGGGCGTGTAGGCCAAGTTGCCACCAATGGCGGTAAAGTTGAATGGACTGACGGCGGCTATAAATCCATCAATGCCACGATAACGCATCGAGTTCTTCGTGACCTTTATGTTCTCGCTGATGGGCTCGTATTTGACGCACTCCTTGAGAAAATAGGCGTGAATGCTGTGAATAAGGGAGATGTTTATTATTCGAAGGAAACTGACAATGGTATCACCTAGTTAATAGATGACATGTATAAATCGGGATCAATTGCAAAATGCACATCGAAAAACGATTTATAAAATGATTATGAAATAGAAAAATTGTATTTTCAAACCGTATAAAATCGATGAGCTCAGCGGACGAATCGATTTCCGCTTGAATGGCCGTCTTAGCCTGACCCAACATGGTGGCTGCATTCAACTCCTGACGATATTTGCCCGCCATTAAGTCAGCGGCACGTTCCCAAATCTGTAAGCGATCCTCCAGCGGTACTCGGTCCCATTTTGTCTGCGTCTCCACGGCCGTTTTGATGGCCTTCTCCAATAGTTTCTTATCGGCATAGTAGAACTGCGCCAGTTTGTGCGCATGATTGTGTGGCATCACCTGATGCATCACCTTGTCCGTTTTGTACTCCTTGCCGCCAATGACAATGGGCACCTCCTCACATTTGGCGGCAGTACTCTTCAGTGCCTGTTGCAAGGCTTTGCGTTCCTCGGAGTTTTTTCGATAACTCAATATGGGCTCATTCATAACACCGACATCCTTCAGCTTGGGTTGTGCAACAACGCTGCCCAAACTGCGTACATAGCTGTTTGCGATTGGAGAATTGCAATATTATTAAAGATATGCTTATTCAATTAGATTAAATCATACGTTTGAGCAATGCTTTGCGGCATGGAGGAGCCGATGGCTGGAGAACGCATCAATCGTAACATCTTGTTTGCTGGGAATGATGGTTTGGGTTCGTGTGTCGACTCTGATTCACTTGTCTCGTTATGCAAACGCTAGAATTTTGTCGCTCTGCGAGATAACGTTGAAAAAAAAAATACAAACAAAAAAAAAGAAAAAAAAAGACGTCATTAATTCCATTTATAGCGGCAGCGTTTTTATCAGCAACCTTGAACGTTCATTGGGGGTCTGACTCTGGCAGCCGGCGCAGCGTCGCGTGATTTTTACTTGATAAGCAGCCAAACGTGCGGCAGCCACACGCCCACTGTCAATGTTACCGATATCAAAGTACTATTAAAATACTTTCATTTACGTTTATATATATTTACAACCAAATCAAATGTCTCGTGCGAAAGCAAATGCCAACTGGGCAAGTGTTGTGTAAACGTGCGAGTTTCTTTCTCAAAGCTCACACAGAACGCGCACACATGCCTACACACAGACACACACACATGCATACATATATATACACACACAGGTATCGGCAAGTTTTAACAAGAATCAGCTGTTCTCGCTATGCTGAGACTGTGGAAATTTCCCACTGTCAAAACTTTTGCATGAAAGAGGGAAAGGGATTCCTTTTCTGGTTTTTATTTTAGATATATTAAATATGATGAGGGTAGCTCAAGCAAGAAAGAGCGCACGAAAAGCACCCCAGTTCAGTTCTTATACATACATAAGTGTTAAGTCAGCTATTTTTTTTTTTATATTTTTGTAGTATTCATTTCAGTAAATATGAATCTATATGAATTTATTAGTTGTGTTCTTATTCTGTTATATTGATTGATTTTTATATGTAAAGCATAAGATACATATTTCTATATATTTATATATATCTGTATGTAGTGTAATAAATGGTCACAAGTTTTTGAGGCCAAGTAAAACATGCGCACAAATACAACGATACTCAGCTGCAAGCTAGATATACACAGATTCTGACTGACACACAACACACATGTACGTATGTATATGTTTACATACAGGCGCAAATTGAATGCACTTCGTTTTGTTGTACGGGGGCCGCATTACGCAATGTTTTGATTTTGCTTTGCCATTCACTTTAGATATATATATTTCAAATTTTTCACTGGGGTGCCAGCATTATTGGTTGCTAAATTTTTTTTAGGTCTATCGTTATTTTAAATTAATTACAGCTTACTGTGTGTGTGTTTTATTTTGCGAACGATGTGGAGGGAGTGACACGAGAAGTCTTAATGATTGTTTGGCCTTTGCCTACGTATGTATGTATTCATCCGTTAGAACAGAATGCCTGTATGTGTGTAGGTGTGCTCAATTTTTAAATTTTATTTTCATTTCACAGCTGATGCCTATCGATAGTTTTGCCGCCTTCCAGTCACTTCAAGATTTATTACTATAATCATGTTTGAGTACAAGAAATTGAAGCATGGAAAAAAAGTGTTTTAAGTTTGTAATATTTGTTGTACCAATAGGCTAAGAAGATTTCAATGATTAAACAATCGTAGCTATGCCATTCTATATGTTTTTTGTCTATTTGCCTTTCTGTCTTACTATTGACGTAGTATGTATTTCAAAAATTGATTACTCTCAAGAATCATCGATTAATTTTGCGTGCGAAACATATCGCTTAATTTAGGCAGCGCGCCAAACCTGTGCACCACTAACGCTTACGTTTTGCAGCACTTGAATGTGTTATCGATTTTGGCGGGACGTTTGTATTTCTTGTAATTTAATTTTGCTTAGTATTTTCTTTTAACTAATTATGTGTATTGGAAGATTACTCATATTTTAAATATATATATATATATAGTTGGGTAGCACAGCATAACAGACTTATTTATTTTATATTAAAATCATTTAATAGCACAACAAAATCAACTACAGTTCAATACTTAACCGCTATGTGTATGATGTAAGTGTTTTATTAACTTAAGTATTTGTCCAATGCTTTACTTAGCCATAGTAGCCTCCACCGCTACTTGCACTTGCGCTGGCAAATCCTCCGCTGCTGCTCGCAAAGGCTGTGTCTATAACAGAAAACAAGTCCAGAACACTGACATATATATACAATGCAAATGCAGAATCTTGAAGAATTTGTTAGAAATGGTGCATTTTACTTACTCATCCCACTCCCACTATATGGATAACCATATCCATAGCCCGGGTATCCATAGCTTGGATAACCATAGCCATAGTTTCCTCCGCCGCCACCGCCGCCGCCGCCGCCTCCTCCGTAGCCGTAGCCAGGATATGTGTATCCATAGCCGGGATATGAATAGTACGATGGATAGCCGTATCCATATCCATAGCCATTACCATAACCACCATAGCCACCTCCATATCCGACACCCGCACCCGCACCCGCACCGGCACCAGTGCCCACTCCTCCAAAGTATGGATATCCACTGTATTGCGATTGCACCAGTTGGCTCTGTAGCAGGACGGCTAACAAAGCTAATAAGCATAGCCAAAAACAGCGACTTGTTGAAATTCGCTGATATGCCATATTTGTGGTTTATTCCCCGGGTTTAATCTCACTGGAATTCTTTTGAACACTGCTTGGCAAAATCAGAGCGTTTGCTCTTTTTATACGCCATAAATGTATTTGTATTTTTCCAATTTCGACTCTGAAACGATTTTTAATAGCGCCTAATCATTCACCATTTGGTCATCAATTGCTGAATGTTTACGTTGCTGTCGTTTTTTTATTTTATTATTTATTATTTTTTTTGGCTAGCGTATTGTTTGTTCATTGGAGTGTGTCGAAAATTTCGTTTGCACAGTTTTTACAAATGTAAAGACCTTCATTACATTATCATGGGATTATTATAATTTGGTTGACAACAAATAAAGGGTATTAACGCAAACTATAATAAAATACTATGAATATGTAAATAAGTATGATGCGCATGAAGTTACCCTGTCAATTGCGACAATACAGAATCAGAATCATTATTTGTTAACTTTTGCATCTTTAAAAAAAAAAATATATATAAGGTTCTACTATAAAAAAATGTTGAACTACCAATAATATGAATGATAGACATACTTTCAAATAAGGTTTCTCAAAAATTTCAGATAGTTTAGTTTCAGATAAGATTAAGATTTTGCAACAATTGCTGTATTCAAAAAAATGAAAAGAAATTTTATTTATGTATGTCGGAAGACAAAACTAATATTATACGGGGTAATCAACGAGGGAAAATTAATAAGACGCCAAGAGGCATATGATGACAAATGAAGGTAGGAATCCCATTTAAAACCATTTAAGAAGGAAATGCTGCTTATACCTGTTGTACTAAGGAGATCAAACACCAAAAGAGGTTTGGAGATGAAACGCCAACTTCCTTAAAGGGTACACAATAATGTGCATATGTGCGCATAGTATGTTCGTAGTAGATTGTAGGGTATCAAATTGAAATAAGTAGTAATCATATGACTCAGAACAACAGTTTTGTTTACTTTATAGGCATTTAAAATATTTCATTTTTTATTCTATTTTTTTGTATTTTAGGGGTTTACCAGTTCCTACTTCTGATTTAATGCATAAGCACTGTCATTAACCTTACAATTTGATGACATGACATTAAAATATCAACTGGGGTGATTTTTGGTTTAAGTCCGATTTTCAACTCTTTGAGGTTCAATGGTCTGGGTGGTCAATGCTCATAAACGCCCTTCAATTGAGGTCAGCTGTGAGCGATTAATATGAATATTAACCACACTGTGAGCAGAAATATAATTATAAATGTTTTTCTAGTATTTTCAATGCAATACAAGTTCATTGTGAAGGATTATGCTTGGATTGTTTGAGTTCGATCGCCGCGCATGCGAGATATTATTATTATTGCTGTTACCTTGGTAAGTTTAGATAGTTAGAGTCATAAAGTTAATGACATAGTTCTAATAACGACAATATATTTATTCAATATTACTTGGAAAATGTTTCCTAATGTAAGCCACATAAATTCTGCTGTTTTTTAATCCAAGTGAAATATTTTCACAAAGATAATCCATAAGATAGGCGATTAATGAGGTATTGTTGTAATGAATATTGTTTTGAATGAAATAATGTACATTATAATTGTGTTTACATCAAAAAAAGAATTAAAGCTTTAATGTGGTAGTGATGGAAATTTCAGTAAGTGATGTTGCTGCTTTAAATGTGGGAATATTCCGAACAGAAATTATTATATATGAACCGATTAGTAATTCCGTGGAACTAACTGCCAGCCCATTACCCGACCATTTGTTATGGCTGGCCTTATTATTGCTGTGTATCTATGTGTGTATGTTACAGGGCCAATTTGCACAGTTATTTTTTCCTAGATTGCCATCTGTTATTCTACTTGGATTGGTTGATATTATTGAAAATTACGCTGCACTGAATCTTGAGCACTTGCCTTGGCAAACGTGAACAATTTGCGCTTAAAAATACAAGTCACAAAACTTGGGAAACTTTTGTTGCATGCACACACACACACACACATGGGTTGTATATCAGACACACACACACACACACATACATTACATACATTTGCAATTGCATACACAAATTGTGCACAAAATTTCATTCATTAATTTTTAAATCCAGCACGGCCCGCTGTGTGTAGGTGTGTCGTGTCTATTTACACTGCCCAAAAACGTTATGGCGACAATTTTGTTCCGTTTCTAGTGTTGTTTCTGTGTTGCCATTGTATTTGTTGGTTAGCATACCATTTCACTCCAATTCCGCTTTGTGCCATGGGCTGTAAGTGTTGTAAGCAGCTGACGTTTGCTATTTTTTTCTTTCTTTTTTATATTTTTAGCCTCCTCCTTGCTGTCATTTGTTGTTGCTGCATTATATGGCTCCAGGTGTTTTATTGTATTGTTGTTATTTCTGTTGTTGTTGTTGTTGTTTCTGTTGCGAGTGGGCTTCTGAGTGATTTTACTTTGAGTTGCAGTTCTTTTGCGCATGCCTCATCTCAAATGTTGCTGGCTCCTACTTGGCACCCTGTATTGCTAGTTGTAATATAATTACTGCGTTGGAAGGCAGCGATTGTGGTATTTTGTTGTTATATGTATAAAAGATCTGTTTGGTGCACAGCTGATAGATTTACACATACAAATGTGTATGGTTTCAACTTTCAAATATAATGAGTAGAATATATATGAATTTGAATCTGCATAATTCAACTTTCGAGATCAATTCGATATTTTATCTCTAACATCGAATTATACTTTCGATTCTCCAAGTCGATTTCTCCTGCGCTTGGATACAGTATTAAATAAAACATAACTCGAATTTTACACAATTTACATAATATATAATAAATGTGAATTTTGAAAGTGTCTTTTTAATAAATCTGGCAAGGATTATTAAATGATAATGTGAGTTTTAGACGTTCGACTGAACACACGTAGAACTGATTATGTCCAGTTTGTTATTAATATATTAGTCATAAATATATTACAGTGAAATATGAGTAGGGGATTTACAACGTTATGCTCCACTTTATAAAACAATTAAATTATTTCCTCGACGCAATTTAATTTAATTCAGTTTCGAAATTCCTTATCAAAATTGTTTTGATAGATAAACTTATAATTCTACAAGTTAAACCGAAATTAGCCTGCGATTGTGGTATGTAATAAGAATTCCTATGGACATCTACCAAAATGGTCCCAATACAAAAGCTTGAAATAAGTGGGAACGTTCTATTTGTGGAGTATTCTGATACGTTTGAGCAAAAAATAAATGATCGGAAAAATACATTAATATCAGTCGGTTTTTTAAATTTATAATGATTTTGAAATTGAATTTTAGTGTCAGTAGGGGAACCGAGGTTGCAAGGCTTTTGACGTACCTAAAACCAAGACTGTATATTTGTTCTTGATCAGGATCAACAGCCGAGTCGATATACCAATGTCCGTCTATCTGCCCGTCTATATTAAATACACGGATCTCAGTGACTTTAAATTTGAAATTTAAGCTCTCGAATATCAGCCTCTAGACATGCACATGTGATGTATTCTTACGGTGCTTTGGATCCTATCATTTATTTGAGTTTCTGATTTAGAGTCTGAATATCAATTATGGATAAATAAAAAATCAAATTAAATGATTTTTAAGTTGCATTATTCCCAGTCTAATTCAGTAAAACATATACCTTTGTTCACTTACTAAAGTTTGTATATATGATAGTCTGATTCCCATCTAACTAGACTTCTTCCTTTGATATAAAAGTACCCTTCATAGCGACCACATACTAATATTATTTAGCTTCTTTGTTCGCTTGTTTTAGTTTTAAATTTCGAATTAAGTTCAGTTTGTTAATAGCTAATTGCATTCGTCTCTTTTATGTTCCGTAGTATTTTGTATGGTTATTGGGAAATATTCCATTAGTGTCTGAATTAGTGAATTAGTTAGGTCGAATCAAATTTACATTTTGATTACTTAAAATAAGTCTGCCTCCATTTTGGAGACGCATTTTGACAATGAATGTATATTTTCGAATAATATTTTTTTTCCAAACGCGATTTGAAAACTTATAATCCATGATGAATGAGGAAAGGACTCACTCTTAAAAATAAAGTACTTTGTTACTGAAATATGTTTTCCAAGAAATCGACTTCTACTTGTAGGGAGTGGTACGCATTCTGTTGTTGTTTTTTTTAAGGACTTCTTGGCTAATACCACAATCTGCAGTAGCATATTCTGGTAGACAAGACATCATTTGTCCATTATGCTATTCCGCAACCGGCTCAGTGAACCAACTGCCTAAAGCTGACACCAATTTTTGTTGGAGGTAAAAAAATGAATGGAAATTTGAGCTTAAATGGGTTTTCTTTTTACCCAGTCCTGTGTGAAGTACTGCTCACCTTTCAAATATTGTACCCCCTTGAACACACTTTACATATTAAAAAAACGTTGTCTATATGGGTAAGAGGAGTACAGAAGACAAGGAGCATCCTTCAGCAACTTCATTACACATTTTTCGTCTGGCAAAATATGCAAATTGTTTGACCAGCTCGACACTCAAGCGTCGGCTACTCATTTTTGTTTGGATTTTTTCGTGTAATTAATTAAAAATTTGTTTCCACAGCAAGTTTATTCAGTTTTGGTTATTTTTTTTCTTTCCATTTTGGCCTGTTGCCTGTTGAAATTGAAAATATAAAGCGGTAATTAAAACTTGGAAAATATGAGACCGACAACATTAATTGACCTAGAAGGGGACGACGCGTCGAGGAGATCGCAAAATGTCGACAAGAAAAAAAAAAAAAGAAACGAAACGAAATGAAAAGAAAAGAAAAACTCACTCACCAACAAGTCGAAACTCACTCAAAGTCAGGTGCGTGCCAAATGCAACTGCAAATGTTACGCATACGCCGCATGTAACCAACGAGGCAAGGCACACGGATTTCGCTCTCGCTCTTTCACTCTTTCGCTCAGTGGCAATAAGTGCATGCGAGAAAAACAAAATCAATTAAAATGCACTCGAGTGCATTTTCAGCTCTGTGTGTTTGTGTGTGTGTGTGTGTGTGTGTTCTCTTGTAAGAAATGTATTCTTTCATTATTTAGCGTGTATGCTGCCAAAAATAAGCAAAAGGCAAAATTGTTGCCGCTAAACCCCAAAATATACCGCCCCATCTCCCCTCCTCCACCTCTCCGTAGACCATAGTGATTCGCTCTCCCACGCTGTGCCCTTACTCAGTGCTGCTCGGTGCGGCAAAATTTCAATTCAGTTATTTGTGCAGTTTCGCTCAGTCAAGTTGTGTGTGTCCTGTGTGCGCTTCACATCACCAGATCAACCGACAAACGACAACCGACAAACGACAACGGACAATCTGACAATCGACAACCAACAGCCAACCAAATTCAACTCTGGCCGCACAGCAGCTAAATAAATAAAAGACCAACGTTTGTATTGCCCACGCTGCGCGTCTCTCAATCCAATAAGCGTCGCCAAACAAACAAACTGCATTAGCAACCTGCCCCAGTGGCAATCGCCAGACGCCGCCAAAACCGCAACAAACGTAATCATAATAAACAGTCACTGTGTGTGTGTCCGTGTGTGTATGCGTGTGAGTGAGAGAGAGGGCGAGAGAGTGCCACTGTGTGCGTGCGTGTGCGTGTGTGTGCGTATTTTCTAACTGTACTTTGGCGCCCAAATTATCAAACGGGATAATAACGAAACCAATTAACAATAACCAGAAACCAATCAGTGAACCAAACCAAAGAATTTATAATTAAACGCAAAACTCATTGATTCGATTAGCGTCGCCATTTACAGAGCAATGCCCATAAATAAATAAATCCATCTACAATTTTGACGGGTGAGTTAATGGACTGTTTTATTTGCCAACTCGTTTATGTATTAACATTTATATTTATATAGTCTCATATGTCTCATATGTTGTTCGTTGTCTAAAATGAAACATTTCAATTGATGATTATGCCCATGATTGGAGTACATGCATCGATAAGCAATCGATAACGATTACAAGAGTTACGTCTATGCGGTGATTTCTACATGCAATTATATAGTATTATATTAACTCTTTCTCAGTTGCTGCGGATATTCCTCATTCGTTTTGCGAAGCGGAAAATATGTATGCAGATAATCCAATTAACTCCATTAGATCTCCGTTCCTTTCAATATACTGGCTGGGTATTCGAATAAGCCATGTGAAGAATTGAAGAACCGTCTTCAACCCCAAAAGCTTATATTTTCTTGACTAGTGATGATGATAGCCAAGTCGATATAGCCAAGTCTGTCTGTATGTCTGTTTCTATCGGAACTAGAGATACATTTTCTCAGGTTTCTTATATTATTATAATATTGTGTCTGTATTTCTGTAATTATGCATTATTTATATTCAAATTTGATTCTTAATCTATTTTCTATGTATTTACACATCTCTCTAAATTTTCTATTTTTTTCTATTCTAATTCTTAATTATGAGCTAGTTCCTATCACTACTCCCACTTCCTCTTTAATTTCATTGACATGCAATTTCTATTTCTAGACATCATCCCACAGTGGCGTTTTATAAAAACTATCACCCCAATGACAGTGGTTGCTCATCACCCTTAACATTGAGTAGCTTCTGCTTTCAATGGCCGCAGTTACTTGCTATAGAGTCCAGGGGCTGGGGCAATGTAATTAAAAGCAATTCGGTGGGTAAATCCCATTAAATGTTTAAGAAATTTGCTCGGCACTCGCTACGTCAGAGCACATTGTTCTCGGGCAAGGACAATGGTGCAGGCAGGCAGGACTAATTATAACTCCACTAGAAACTAGCAAATATGGAAATGAGCTAAAAATGAACTTAGCGAGACAAAAAGCAAATGAAGTAACTAATGATTTTAAGGGCACCAAATTAGAGTACAAAATTTAACCAATACTCTTTAAAAAAGAGATGAGCGCCAAACATTTGCACTGCGAAAATATCAAAAGTATAAATATAAAAAAAAAGAGAAAAGAAATGAATGAAACTATAGAATACAGAATACGTGCACAGTAATGAAAGGCCTGGAGCATAAGTTTTAAATAAATATTTGACTGTGTTTATGTGCATGTAATTTAACAAAAAACAAAAAACAAAAAAGAAATACAAAAAAATGCATATAAAAAAAGCAGAAGGAAAGCCAGCCAAAGAAACGGACAAGAGTTGTTTTGAGCAAGGAGGCTGGGGATTGTGTGGAGAAACTGCAGCACATGAAAATTATGACGAATTATATTTAACTCTGGGCAACAAGGAAATCTAAATACTCTACGGGAAATACTACAGACACTAAAATTTAATTTTTATTTGCACATTAAGTATTTATAATTTACCAATTGCAACAATGATGACATACTATATAAGTAATATGGCAAAGGTCTAAGTTCTTTCTATATGCACGAAGTCTAGCGATTTAGTTATTATACCCTCTCTTTGGAATTAAATGCTGCTGCTGGTGCTGCTGCTGATGTGGACGCTGAAGAGTGGGCTAGGTAAACATGCAGAACAACAAAACTACCTAGCCTGACTGACTGCCTCACTGTTGACTGGATGCACGTTGCGTGGGTGAAGTGCGGCCATAGGAAAGAGGACAGGGGACGGAGGTGGTAGGTGGGGTGCGTGGGGTGGTGGGTAGGGGTGGGTTGCTTTGCTGCATGAGGGATTGGGGGTATGCACTATTAAGGTCTTAACAACGGCAACGACGACGACGACGACGACGACGCAGTCTGGCCCCAAAAGTAGGTTGAGGTAGCCGCCAAGCGCCGCCATGTTTAGAATATGCACACAAAGCGTAAGGCCAACAAAAGCTGCTAAAAAGGGTTGCCAGATGATTGCGGGGCATATCTGTGAACGCGTGAGTGGAGGATGGGTTGCGAAGTGGGACAGGGGGCGGTTGGTTGTTTGGCGGTGCAAGCGACTGGTTGGCTTAAGGACGGGCAGCCTTGTTGCTGTAGACAGTGTAACAAAAGATTTGCTTAGCTTTCATGTAAAGCGTAAAATACAAACAATTATGCAGCTGGTTGGTAGGATACAAGCCGTACCCCTTACCATGAACCTCCCACCTCCCACCTCTCACCTCCCACCTCCTAACGGCAACGAGCCCGCATTTCCTATTTAGTAGGCCGTCGAGCCACTTGAGCCCGAGACTTTGCTACTTGAAAATTTGGACAAAGGCACCTCGCCTCAGTGTAGGCGACCGTTGCTTGCCAGCTGACGCTCTGGCAATCTGCCGTTCTGCCGCTCTGGCGTTCTGACGTGAGTCGAGGCCCACAAAATATGACAAATTACAAAATAATTGTGCGCACAGTTCAAATGTGATGTCCTCGTTGTTGTTGTTGTTGTTAGTGTTGTTATTTTTGTTGTTGCTGCTGCTTCTGTTGGCGTTGTCGTTGCCGTTGTCGTTGCCGTTGTCGTTGCTGTTGTCGCCCGTCCAACTTGCAATATTAATGAACTCTTTTACATCGTCTGTCATTTCCACCGCATTCGTCGGCTAACGCAACCGCAATGTTGCGATGAGTTCCCCACTACCCCGTTACTCAAGTTTACCCGATAACGGTAACCCGTCTGTGCCTAACTATTTGCCTTGCTGCGGCGTGGGCGTGCACTCCGCCAGAAGGTGGGCAGAGCCTGGCAGCACCACCATCTCGTATTTACTTGGAGCCGCCGCATGCCACCACCCACCACCCACCACCCAACTGCGCTTATGCGTCTTCTTATTGACATAATACGTCTATATTCGAATGACTTTTACTTTAACTTTATGATTAACTTCTGGTCACGAAATTTATGACGCAAAAGTTAAGCTTCAGTCACAAAAATAAGATTAATGCATTTTTACTGAAATGCATTTTGCAATTTATTCATAATTTAATTTATATAACATATTTTCCTGTATTTTTCGAATTGCAAGTCTCATTTTAAATGTCAAGCTAAAGCTTCGAACTGTTATCTTTGGCTAGTCGAATTATAAGTCCTTGTAGACTGAAATTAATCTACTGACATTTAAATTGTAATTCGTTTTCAAAAAATGTTATTCATATTCACATTTGAATTTGAAATTTTCTTTTTTCCTTTTATTAAATATATTTTCAATTAACAATTTTCTTATTTTATTTTGTTTGTTGTATTTTTCAAGTCTGGCTTTGAACTAAATATCCCAAAGCTTACACAATATAGATGCTAAGACAAAGTTGTGGGACTGAGACTGACATAGACATAGATGACACTTAAAACTGATCCTTCAGTCCAGTCATCTTCAGCAGAAAGGTTTCAGGCTGAGGCAGTTCTGCGGACCGACGGACTAGGCTAGTGAAGCTAATCAAGAACAAGAACATACTTTATGACGTCTGCTTTGATGCGTTTCAAAGTTGATCACAAAATTATAATACATGGAAATAAGAACGTACAATGTGAGTCCGGAGCATGAGCTGCTTATTACCGTAACGCACGAGCTTGTGATAATAAAGCGACTTACCCGCACGGAACGGTTTAAATCATTAACAATATTTTCGTCATAATTCGCCGCAGCTGCAGCTGCTAGTGCATCCTGCCACTGGGGATGCCCACGGGGTTGGGGGTGGGGTGGAAGGGCGGAATGGCATGTGGGCTGGCATGCGGGCTGGCATCTATTTGGCTCCCAAGTGAACGTGGACGTGCTCGCTGCGCTTAAAGCTAGTTACTCAAATGCATTTTATATGGCCCCCTGGCCGTTAAAATTTTGTTTGCATTGCCTCGCGGGTATTCATAAAAGCTTGAGGATATGCATCGATGCTTTAAGCTGACAGTTTTGTCGTTGTCGAGCAGCAGAGCAGAAGAGGAGATGAGAGGAGAGGAGAGGAGCTGGCATTGTCGTGACGAGCTAGTTGGCGTTGAAACTAAAAAGGAAATTAAAGGAAAATGTGCGTTGTTGTGCGAGTTTGAGTAATGGAACTTTATTCGGTCTATACAAACAGTTGCCAGGACTTGCTTGCTGGCAAGACAGACAGATAGACAGACAGACAGGAATGCCAGTTGGACTTACAACATGCCATCATTCCGGCATAGCATGCTTGTGTGTGTGTGTGTGTGCTGTGTGTTGCTAGCCAAAAAGTTATTAGACAGACGGAAATTGAATATTGTTCTTGTAAAATTGTTAAATGCTTTTTTCGCTCACAGCGATTCCTCCCCATCCTGGCTGCCGTTGACGTGTCCTTTTTTTCGCTTGACTCAATTTTTTCCTCTTTTTTTTATTGCTGTTGTTGTGTTTGTCAAGTGTGTGGTTTTCACTCTTTGTATGACTTTTAAATTGTTTGTTACAAATACGACATGTAATTAGCAAAAAGTTATATTTTTTTAAAGAGTTTATTACACAGTTCGCTCTAAAAATGGTCAAGTAAAAATAAAGTTTCGACTTGACAATTTCAAAACTTTATTTATCAAGTAATTAGAGCTAAAATATATTTATATGCTAGTTAAAAACATCAGAAGTTGAATTGAACATTTTCATCCAATAAGGACATCGTCCTTAAAGAAAATGATATGAAATGAAATAATTATTATTTTTTCCAAAATATGGTTTCGAAGAATTTGCTGCAAGATATTAAATTAAACATCTTCATTCATCATTAATATTAAAAAATCTTCTCTTTTGTACTCTCGTTCAAGAATATTAGCTTCATTGGCATCGATCATTAATTTAGTATCTATAAGTCATTACACCGACGAAAAATGATTACTATCAATTGAAAGTTGTGAAAATTGAGCTGAAAATCCATCAATTCGCCCTAATCTTCAACTGTCGACCTTAAAATTTATTTCATCAAAATAAGCAGCTAAATCGTTTTCAGCATTTTTACCAATTTCAGGGAAGACATTTTGCAATTTGGGTTTTGATTCACTAAACATATGGATTGCTCAGAAAGAAGGCCACACATCCATTCTAGAAGGGAACTCAAAAATCTGTTCGAAAAGAGATTACTCCGTGTGTGTTTTCAGGCTGAAAAGTCAGTCCAGGCAAAGTCATAATATGTGTATTCATAGCTAAGAGGCAAATCTATTAGATATCGATATCGTCGAATACGATATCGGCAACAAGCTGCACGAGATGGCTACAAGGCTGATGAGCTAGCTAGGAAAGGAACTCTATTACCCTTCTTGAAGGATAAGAAAGGTGTATGCATGCTTCTAGCTACCTGCAAGTTCAGTGTCAAGAAAATTGACGCAGATCGAATGATAAATGGCGAAACGCAAACTGCTGTCACAAAGGACACCAAACGTGGCTCAATATTAATACAATACACAGCAGCTGGCTGGTCTCATCTTTGATCTTAGGTCCGTGCTAGATAACAACGTGCCAATCGTGATCGTTTAACCTAACCTAACCTAACCTAAAGATATAAAAATCGACGAAGAAGTCATTTAAGTATTGAGTGCCTTGACGAGTTTCCACAAAACTGATGAATTCAGTTTAACTGCTGACGCTGAGCGTGAAATCAGGATTTGTTTGTTTTCCTGCATTCTAATTAAGCTTTATTGACCGGTAGCTGGTCGTTGGTTGAATGCGTTCTATTTATTTCCATTTTCCTTGTTCTATGCATTTCAATTAATTCGGAAAAGTTCTTTTGTTTGTGAGTTCTGCAAATTATTAATATTATTGAAATAAATTTCAAGAAAACTTAATATTCTCAATTAGTCAACAGAAGCTGAGCACGAAGTGACTGCTACTAATACGAAACGACTTTTTAAGAATCACAAATAGTTTGTATCGGACAAGGAAAAACATTTTTTCTTTTTCAAATAATTCTTTGCATCAAAGCATTACTCGACTCTTGACTTCATTTCAGACGCATTTTCCGCAAAACTAACAGCATTAAGTGGTTAATTACCTGAAGAGAACTCGCGTCACACATACGACCCGTTTGTTGTCCTGGTGAATAAGTCAAGCGCCTCCGACGGCAACACATAAAACATTTCAGCTCACGTCATCATTAGTTAGTTTTCGTACCGTACAAAATGGCATTAAGCTGAGAAATGTAAGTAAATGCTTTTAAATTGTAAATAAGCCGACGGAACTTGTACCTGTTCCGCAGACTCTGCTGATTATTAAAGCAGCTTTTGAATCGTTGTCTGCGGCATCCATTCCATCTTTCTCTATATAAATATCCCTCTCTCTCTCTCTCTCACTCTAACTCTGTCTATCTTTCTCTCTGTCTCTCTCTCTCTCTCTCTCTCTGTCTCTCTCTGTCTCTCTATCTTTTAATGCCACTTTAGTGTGCCGCTTGGCTGGGCTTATACTCTTTGCTGGCATTTGAGCAGCAGCTGCACAACTGTAGTAACTGCAATATCTGCAATGCCACTTTGCATAGTCGTCGAGGCTGCACACACACACACACACACAGATACAGACACACATACACACACAACTTTGAACTCAGAATTGAAGTTCAATCCTCCGTTTCGTCTTGGCTAACAAAAAACACAAACGCATGTAAATTGGCCAATTTTGTGCTGTCCCTGGCAGGCCAATCCCCCTCCATCCACACTCCAAAGTGGAAATCCTTTTCTTTTCATTTGTCTTTTTACTATATTTGCTTTCTTTTTTTTTATATTTTTTTTTTTGGCGTGCACATCTTTTGATTTGCAACTTGCGCACTTTTGTTGCTTTGCTTTTTCATTTTATTTGTTGGTACTTTGACTATCGCCGAAAACCATTCGCAACTGCAGACAGAGAGAAATGCATCTCCGGGAAAACTTGGCTGACGTTGCCCTGCCAAAATGCTGGAAAATTAAAATTGAAGCTAATGGCATTGTACAATTTATTTGCATATTCATTTCCTCTTACAAACGAAAGAGCGAATGAGAGACTATTAAGGTCCTGACTACTACTTTAGTAGGAGCTGGCTCGTAATTCAACTTAGGACTTAAAGCTAACGCTGATCCTGATCTTTTAAATGAGTTCAGCATTTAAATGGTAATTGAAATACTGTCAACTGTCATTTATATAAATTCTTGGAATAATAATCATTTCGATATATTACCATGTATTTTGTCCAAGTCCAAACCAAAGTGAAATCAAATATATACCTTAAATCATTATAAATCCCTGGAATCAAGCAACACACACTTGGTTTTTTTCTTTTTAAAAATAAAACTTTCATCAGTGAGCTCTGTTGTTCCTTGAGACAACTCGTATAATACATATATAATGGCCATGTAGGGAACACTTCCTACTTCCTCCGAAGTAAACGATTTTGACTGCTCCTTCTGCTTACTCTAGACAACCCCTCTTCCCTCCCTCTGGCAGCTCGAGTTACATCAATCAAGTGGCGTCTTGCCTGCAACTGCAGCGGTAAAGTATGCTACAGTTTTTGCACTTAAGTCGCTTCTGCTACTGCTGCAGCATGCGTTTGTGGTATTTATTGTGGCTGCTGCACACCACACAAGTTGGCAATATATTGTGGCACAGTAGCATATCTGCGATTTGTCTTGGCAACCAGAGCAGCAGCATCGTGAAACCCATCTTGACTTCTGTCGTCTGCTCATTAAATTTTCAAATAAATATTATGCTCAAGCAAGAGCATCAAATAATTAATGCCTTCGTCAAACTTTGGCTGACCGCAAAAGCAGCTCGCTGTTAATATCCACTCCAGGTGTGTAGTCACTGAGGAATTCTAATTTGATTAGCATTCAAGCCGTCCTTGCTGCAGTTGCTCCCATCGCTCCACTTGGCATCTCAGATTGATGTCTGGCAATCGCTTACAAGCGAGCTTCATTAAAAGTTTAGAGGCAGCGATTGGTTGCGGTCTTTGCTGAGATAGAGTTTCAGCTCGAGGTAAACTACCCGCAACATTTCATTAAAACTTAGGTCGCCAACTTGCCTAGAATGCGGGAAATGGATGCTCTCGACAAATATGTGGCTAAGGAATGATTTATAATGGAATAAGCACCGAACAATTGCGACAAACTAATTGTATTCAAATGAGTTCGTTAACTACTTGGTCTGGGTATTTATTTTTGGAGATATTTCCTGAGATTAGTAATAAGAATTGTTAGAGAAATTTGATTAGGGGCAGTACAATAAATTGAACAAACTTTGCTACACTAAATATGAATGCCAATTGATGTATAATTAAACTGAATGGAATACGTATTATATGCCATGTAATTGAAGTCAATAAGAAAAGGAAAAGTGGAGTCTGCTGCATGATTATCTAATGCTGAGGAAACCAAAGTGCGTTTTTTCTTCAGTATATGGTAATCATTTCAAAATCATTTTAAAATCATTACTAAGTGCCCGAAACACACAAAAACATGTAATTAAAGTGAAATTAATTGAATAATAAATAAATGACATAATGCCCAAGAATTGTTGTCATGCATATTCCAATGTCCAATTAGCCCATTTCATAATGCACTCAAAACACTTGAGATAGGAGCATGTTGTAAATACATTTACAGATTTCGCTTGCTGTCCCTGTACAATTAAATTAACAATCTTTTATGCATTTCTAAATGTTGGTCGCTGCAGATTTTCAAAATCAAAAATAATTACAGCAAATATTTCAGTTTATTCTCGTTGTTGTTATTGTTGTTGTTGCTGTTGTTTCGTTTGCCGCTGCTGCTGCTGCTGCTGCTGTCTCTGTTGCCATTTCGCATACTTTTGCGTAGCATTGTAAGCAAAATAGAGGGAAAAAGTGCAGCTATAAATAGAAGACATCAGTGGCGAGTGGCAACGACGCTGGCACTGCAAGTGCCTCCTCATCGGCTGGGAACGAGACGAGTGCCTCGGCCAGTGGATTCTCATCGCATTGCCAAATGCATTCGCTGCCTGACAGCCGACGCCTCGCCTCGGTTGAAAAAAAAAGGAGGACGAGCAGGAGGACAAGAACGGGGATGGACAGGGGGATTGGGATGGAGATGGGGATGGGAA